>NC_143067.1:18340303-18643333 GCF_052426305.1 Pelodiscus sinensis | reverse complement strand
ACTACACAATTGGCACTACACAAATTGCATAGCTTATTGCAATCTTATTTCAAAATAGCTTATTTTGAAATTTGGCACATTCTCCACAGCCAGATTTTGAAACAAAGCACTACTCCAAAATGTCCATTATCCCTCATGTAATGAGGTTTCCAGGGACATTGGAATAGTGAGCCTGTTATAGTTCGATATAACAGGCTTGCTGTTAAAATGTGGAGTAGCTATTTTGGGGTACCAGATGTATCTCAAAATAGCTCCGCAGTGTAGATGTAGCCTAACAGTCCAGCAGTGCAGTGGGGCTAAGGCAGATACCCCCCTTTCCTGGCCCTGTTGCACATCTGTATATGCCTTGGTGCACATAACAATATGTATTCCACACGTGGAAGGAAAAAATTAAGAGGTACTGTTGCCTGCGGCCCCTAGGGGAGGTAGGGATGGGGTGTCCACAAGTTGCCCTTGCCTACAGGCACCACCCCCATGACTCCTGTTAGCTGAGAATGGGAAACCTTAGCCAATAGGAGGTGTAAGGGTAATGCCTGTGGATGAGGAGTGGTGCACTGAGCCATCTGCTCCTCCCTACAGAAGCCGCTGCAGGATATGCTGGCTGTTTTCAGGAGTGGTGCAGAGCCACGGTGGGGATGAGCCCGTCTTAGCTCCACTGAACAACTAGTGGGGAAATGCCTGAGGTAAATGGTACCTAGCTGGATCCTGAATCCCTGTTCCAGTCCTTAACCCCTTCCTGCACCCAACCCCTTCCCCAGGCTCAGCCTGGAGCTCCTCCCCTACTCCAAACCCCTTGGCTCAAAACCAGAGCCTGCATCCCCCTGAACTCCGAGCCCCTGCCCAGCTTGGTGAAAGTGAGTGAGGGTGGGGGTGGGAAAGGACTGGGAGTGAGCAGGGTGGGGCCTTGAAATAGGGCTAGAGCAATTGTGGGGCCTCAGAGAATGGGTGGGGTAGGAGGTGGGGCAAGTGTATTGGAGTTTGAGGTAGATTTCAGATTGCACTTTTATTCAAAAAGTAATCTTTTGATTAAAAGGATTGGAGACCACCAATCTAACTCAGCCCTTTCCTGTGAAAAGTTTCTGTTTCGATAAATTATCAATGTCTGAAACAAAAACCTTTGGTCAAAAAATGCCCAACCAACTCTAATATTTAGAAACCTCTACAACTAGTTTCTCTATATACAAAATAAAGTCAGGGTTTCAAAGCCTGACTTGGGATATTTCCTGGCTTGAATCCAATCTGGTGAAAGTGGTGAATCTCACTTCTTTGGAAGTAAAAAACAATGAGACAAACAAAAAAAGTTTCCTCTTTTTGCCATGCAATCATGAGATGTTAGATCTATTAGTGGTGCAGGGTTTTCAGGAGTGAATATTGCTACACTGGGCCTCAGGCCAGGTCTACACTTATCCGGAGATTGACAATCCAGAGATCGATCTTCCAGAGTTCGATTAAGTGGGTCTAGTAAGGACCCGCTAAATCGACTGCTGATGGTGCTTCTGTCAACCCCGTTACTCCACAGGGTCACAAGGAGTAAAGGAAGTCGACGGGAGAGTTTCTCCCATCAACTTCCCGTAATGAGGACACTGCAGAAATTTGATTTAAGGTACATTGACTACACCTATGTTATTCTTGTAGCTGGAGTTGCGTATCTTAAGTTGACTTTCTCACGTATGTAGACCTGACCTCAGATGAGTAGAAAAAAGATTAGTCCACTTACTAGGGGAAATGACCTAGAAGTTGGGAGAACAGATTTCAGTTACCTACTCAACAACAGGACTTTTATTGGAAAGATTACTGTTCCTCAGCTCTCCATCTATAAAATCATGCTCCCTAGAAACACCTTTCAGGCTGTGTGGTGCTCAGCTGTTATGGTGATAACTATCACATTGATGGCCTGGTGGCAGGGTGGAGCTAAGTGAGGAAAATTCCATTGCAAGAGAAAAAGTAGTAAATGGTTTATTTGGCAGTTATTTAGTTTAAAATGTAGCAGCTGTTTGAAACTATTCACGAGTTTGGAAAGTCTGAAGCCAACCCTGACAGGGTGCAGTTTATATGATCAATAGTGTGTGATAAATATAGTGTATCACATAGACACTATCCCCACTTATAATATCTATAGATAAAAAATACAAAAAAAATGGGCGATTCCCCCAACTGTATGCAGTACATATGGTAAAGAATGAGAGGATGGGCTATCTGACTTGCGCTTGTGCAAATATCTACAAACTTGTCATTTATTCTGGACCACATTCAGTTCTACTACAGAAAAGATGTAAGCATAAATTATGAGTGAGACTAGCCCAAATAAGAGCATTGGTCAGACCTCTAAAAATACTCTCATCTATGCTAATGTCCTCATTTTCCTGGTATATTAAGAGATCCTTTTAAGACCAGCCAGACCACTCTATAATAACAGATTGCTATGTGCAGCTGAGTTGTGGATTTCCCAGAGACATAGTTGTTACAGGATTTTGCAGTGAAAAAGGCAAAATTAACAGCTGGAGTAAATTGCAGGACTTATTTGAATTCTACAATCTGCAGTACAGATCTCCAGTTCTTTATTAGTGGGGACACATGATATCATTTTAACTCATTCTAACTGTTGTCAGTAATCTTAATGTCAGTTTGTGGCTAATTGATGCCATGTAACTATAATATGTATACTAGATCACTTGCAGGTGCAGACAATCTACCAGTATAACCACTGCTTTAAATCTTGGCCTGTGGGAACCATCCCAAATGCAACCATATCAGACAAGTGCTATTAGTCTAATTTCATGTACATATGTCAAAGAGAAATGACAGGAATTGTAAAATGCTATTTATATCTACTAATTACTTTTAAAAAAGCCCACACACATCTGTACGAATTAAAGAATCACACTAACCAACTGTGAGTGAGATCCTGTCTCATGGGGATGAGGAGGGATAGCAGAAGAGAAAAATCTTAGTTTGTTTAGAATTGTCCCTCAGCTCAAAGAAGTGTCAGTATTGTATTAGCGCCAGAACTCCAAAAGGCACCAGTGAATGCTTTTCTCATGAGGGAGTGAGATTATGGATGTATCCATATACTCAATAGTGCCATGCACCTCAAATACAAATATACCAAAATCTTGATGTTTCTATCGGACTTGATAGCATAAAAAGTGCCCCAAGATGACTGCTCCGTCCTTCTTCCTGTCCACCTCAAACAAAAAAGTTGGAATCTCCAGCCATCTCCTCTGGATCAAACCCTAGTCTCCACCTACTCTTTTGGCAGCTCTTCTCTTACATTTCCAGCCAGTCACACATGCTGCTCTTTCATAAGGCTGACTAGGTCAGTTCTCACAGATTTTTGGGGTGGATTAAAAGTAGCATTAGGAAATAACCTAAGAGCCCTGATGCAGCCTGTGTCCCCAATGTTAGCATGGTAGCCAGAAAGCAGATTGCTTGACTTTTAATCATCCTGTTCACTTTTTCGAGACCCTTTCCGAAAAGTTTAGAAGAATGGAAACAGCAGCCAGATACAAAGCTCCTAGTTCTGACCTTTGAAGACCACTCCTCCAAATAAACTGGATCAATTTAAAACTATAAGAACCAGTCTTTGTTTTGAAACATTGTTTGTCTTCAGCCCGATGCTCCGAACAAACCCAAAATAACACAAGTCATTAATGTGCAGGGGAAAGCACTTTGCCGGCAGAACTGTTAAAAATAGAAACGGGAATAAAATTCATACCTTGAACTAATCATTCTGCTTTATTATCTTTTCTGGTCTGTGACTCTTCAAATACAATAGACTAGACCGGGAGATATATGACAGTACCTCTCTGACCAATTACAGGCAGTCCCCGAGTTACGCGGATCCGACTTATGTCGGATCCGCAGTTACGAACGGGGCCCTCTCCCTGGTCTCCAGCAGACCAGGGAGAGGAAGCAAAGCGGCGGAGCACGCAGGCAGCGGACAGCCCAGACGCGCGTCTGGGCTGTCCGCTGCCCGCGTGTTCAGCCGGTTTGCTCTGCTTTGCTCCCCGTCCCCCCGGTCTGCAGACCAGAAGGACAGGGAGCAAAGCGGCGGAACAAGTGGGCAGCAGACAGCCCAGACGCGCATCTGGGCTGTCTGCTGCCCGTATGTTCCGCCACTTTGCTCCCCGTCCTTCTGGTCTGCAGACCAGGGGGACAGGGAGCAAAGCAGAGCAAAGCGGCTGAACACGCGGGCAGCGGACAGCTCAGATGCGCATCTGGGCTGTCTGCTGCCCGCGTGTTCCACCGCTTTGCTCCCCGTCCCCCTGGTCTGCAGACCAGGGGGACGGGGAGCAAAGCAGAGCAAAGCCGCGGAGCCCGAGGGCAGCAGGACAGCCACGGCACGTCTGGGCTGTCCCGCTGCCCCCGTGCTCCACGGCTTTGCTCCAGATGCCTGTGGTAGAGCAGCTGGGGCGCTGCCGATTGGTCCTGTAGCGCCGCTCTGGGCGCTACTGGACCAACCCGGCAGCACCCTAGCTGCTCTGCCCCAGGCGTCCTGATTCAGCCACTGCTGGTCAGTTTCAGCAGCGGCTGAATCAGAACGCCTGGGGCAGAGCAGCTTGGGTGCTGCTGGGTTGGTCCAGTAGTGCCGAGGAGCGGCGGCGCTACTGGACCAACCCAGCAGCACCCCAGCTGCTCTGCCCCAGGCATCCCCAAGTCAGCCGCTGCTGAAACTGACCAGTGGCTGACTACAGGAAGCCCCTGCCCCTGGCTTCCTGGAATCAGCAGCTGATCAGTTTCAGCAGCAGCTGACTTGGGGATGCCTGGGGTTCTTAAGTTGAATCTGTATGTAAGTCAGAACTGGCATCCAGATTCAGCCACTGTTGAAACTGATCAGTTTCAGCAGTGGCTGAATCTGGACGCCAGTTCCGACTTACATACAGATTCAACTTAAGAACAAACCTACAGTCCCTATCTTGTACGTAACCCGGGGACTGCCTGTACACATTAATTAAAAGCCTGGGTGTGGGTGGAGTGTACAATCCTGTGCATATAGACTTTACTTGTGCTCCAGTAAAGATAATTTCCAGCTCATCGCTGAGGGTATATGTGGCTTGCGTAGGTGAAAAATGTTACAAGTGTTATCTTGGATAGGAAGTGGGATTTTCCCACTGCACCCAGCCTGTAATCATGTATAATTAACCCATTTTTTAGTCTGTAATTTGCATTTCCCCATGCCCCCTAAAATATAGCCAAAAAGCCACTCCACATATTGCTATTCTCTAGTTTGTGACATGTGATACATATTGGCTTTTGCTTATACTCGCATTTACAGAGTTCATTCAGCAACTGACAGTTACAAGAAAATGCTGAGCAAAATACAGAACTGTATATGTTTACAAACGAAAACAGAACATTTGGCAATTTGCATGACCTTTTGTAACTTAAAGAGTAAAAAGGAAAGAGCCTAGAAATAACATCTCTAAAAAAGAAGCTAAATTCCACATGAAACATACCAGCTCTGATCTGCCACTATACAGATCTGCTACTATACCTTGACCAGCAAAAACTTCTATCCGCCTGTGAGTAGGAAATGATGCCCCAATGCATTTTCATTAGCAACAGCTGCTGTGCTTTCTACTTATACCAGTAGTGCAGCTGTGTAATTCCACCAGCTTCAGTGGCATTTGTTCTTATCTGTACCAGCAGGAGATCAGAAAAAGTATCCTACCAAGACACAAGAATGAAGCTCAGGTCACCACAGGTCAAAAGTTAGGGTATGTCTAGACTACATGCCTCTGTCGCCAGGCCTACAGGATAGGCTTACAGGATCGGTCGGCAAAGGCTTCTCCAGCCGATTGATCCACGTCTAGACTACCGCACTGTGCTGGATCAGCTGATCGTCAGCACAGCGTGGGGGCCATGTTTATTTTAATTAAGCGGGGATTATTTAAATCCACGCTTCTTTGCCTATGCTGGGTAGCCTAATCTACATGCCTCTGGTGACAGAAGCATGTAGTCTAGAGACAAACCCTTAGGCTGCGTCTAAACTTGCCAGCTGTCTACACTGGCCGCTTGAATTTGCACAAGAACACTGATGATCTAATGTGAGATTGTCAGTGTTCTTGCGCAAATACTATGATGCTCGCGCTCGGGAAAAAGCCCTCTTGTGCAAATGCTTTTGCACAAGAGGGCCAGTGTAGACAGGTAAAAACTGTTTTGTGCAAAAAAGTCCCAATGGCGAAAACGGCGATTGGGGCTTTCTTGCAAAAAACTGCGTCTAGATTGGCACGGACACTTTTCCGCAAAAAGTGCTTTTGCGCAAAAGCATCCATGCCAATTTAGACGCTCTTTTCCGCAAATGCTTTTAACGGAAAAACTTTTCCGTTAAAAGCATTTGCGGAAAATCATGCCAGTCTAGACGCAGCCTTAGTGTATAGCAGTGTAAATTGACAATTAATTATTCTGCTCCCTTCCCCCAATTCCTAGCCATGTGAAGACATGTGTATTACACATGTGTTTTGTGTGGAGATGGAAAGTGTCCCTCAGCCTGTAATGATACCCGTATTGCTGAAGGTGGAGGAGGTCCTCCATGGAAAGCTCTAGAAATTGCAGAAAGTGGCGGTCAGTGGTATTGAACCAATGCCCCAGCATGATGTTTAGCAGAACTCTAATGAAGGATGTGCCATCTTTCAAGTGAAACTTTAATCTGAAGTTATAACCACATGTATTATTAAATATCATAAAATCACCTAGCACTTTGAGGTCATAGGCAACAGTATGAGTCTTCGTCCGAGTATTTAGGCCAAATTCCAAGTCAAGGAATTATATTCTGCTTCTCTTTAATTCCCCTTATAGCTGCAAATAAATGAAGTTGCAAACTCTCCTAAATGTTGTGAAGTGCTATTAAACACGTGCTGAGTTTCACCCCAGAGGTCCCATTTCAGTGGAAGTGGGTGGAGCAATTGCTGAATAGTCTGTAAAATGAGTTGGAACATTTCTGGGTGAAAGAAACTATACAAATGGAAGTCATTATAACTTCCTTGCTCCAGTTCTCTGAAATACCACCCACTACACCAGAGTACAGATCCAGCAGAAAATTTCAAATCCACAGTATAAAATGGATTTCAACTCCCAATAGTCATCCTTACCAAATGTCCTTGGAAGGCTGACTAAATCAGAGAGCAGAACCAGATACAAAAATTAAAAACGGGTGGAAGGAATTAAACAGGAAGGTGCCCAGCAAAGGTTTTTGTGGCCTGTTTGTCTTGAATATCAGTTTTTCAAAGCTGTCAAACAAATTTCAGAGATTTTTACCCAAGCAAAATGAAAGATTTTAGAACATGAAGAGAAATGACAAGCATTCGCCCCATAAATTCTTGAATAGCACCATTGTTCTCTCTAATCTTTTCCATCCAAGTGCGGAATAAATTTTTATGGGCACTGAGTTATGTGCAAATCTGTGCCACTAATAGAAACACAAAACCTAGCTGTGGGAGCTCTGCTAATCAGCGAGGCAGCATTTGAGTTTCTCCTGAAAATCCTTTGAGTTTCTCCTGAATCGCCACACAAGAACACAGCTTAAAGAGAACACTAAGCAGCATACAGACAAGGAAAGATCTTTACTTGATGACGAAGCTAATTTACTTGATGGCTGAGGGTGCAAGACGGGGTTGTAACAGAGAACAATCCGCACATATTCTATTAAGATTTATAGGGACACGAAGAAAATTGTTGCTGTTTTCTTTGAGTTCCTTCCCTCCACAGATACATGCTACAGTTACCTTTTCCTTTCCTCAGCTAGCTGATGTGAATGCTTTCCAATATTTGCACCTCAACAATGGAGCTATATGAACAGACACCCAAACTGGTAATGTCAGACTGCTAGTAATGCATTTTCCAAGGTATATCCCTTCTATCTGGCTTCAGTCCTGCTCCCATCACTCACTGAAGTGCTTCCAGATGACCTTAGTGGGGCCACACCCATGAATAAAGAGGGTAAGAAGTGGCCCCACATTGTACAATAGCCTGGCTTCATTCCAACTTTGCATATTTTGCTCTTTTTCATGCTGTTTAATAAAAGGGACCCAGCCAAGCAAAGGAACGTCTGTCTCTCTGACAAGCAGAAAAGCTATAAAACTAATGGAGCTGACTGAGCAGAACTGAACACTAAGAGCCATTCATTTAATTTATTAGGGCATCTTCCCTGCTTTCCTATCTGTATTAGCATTTAAAGCCTCCTATGGCAAACACGAACTCCCAGTACATCATTTGGAGATATACTGCCTCTCTACTACAGGGGTGGACAATAATTTTTGACAAAAGGCCACTTCAGAAATTTTTGAAGTGGCCCCAAGCCACCTTGGAAGGGGAAAGGCCTTAGGTGGAAGGGGCGTGGCCAGGAAACTACTGTGCTGCCCCACCCACAGACCCTGATTGGTCTGTGGGTGAGGAAGTGTGTGAAGTCCTTCCCCCTCCACTGTCAGAGAGAACCTCCAGTTCTGAACAGCTGGCAGTTCCCTCGAAGTGCCCGCTGGCGGTGGGAGAAGACTTTGTGTGTGTCAATCAGGGCCTGGAGGCAGGGGGAGCATGCGAAGTCTGCCCCCGACCTCCAAGGAAGTGACGTGCTTAGAGTCACCCGCCAGCTAAGCATCAGCTGGCAGTTGAAAACTTCGTGTTCCTCCTGCCCCCAGACCAATCAAGGCTTGGGGGTGAGGGGCACGCACAAATTCTCCTCCCACCCAGCCCCCATCCTGTAAGGCACATGTGGCACTTCTAAGCGCTGCGCACTCCTTGCAGGGCAGGAGGAGACTTTACGAGCTTCCTCCTGTTCACAGGCCCTAATTAGCCTGAGGGCGGAGGAAGCATCAAGTCTCTCGCTCCCTGCCCACTGGCATGTGGGTTGACTCTAAGTGCCACTTGCTCCCCCGTCCCTAGGCCCCGACTGGCTTGGGGGCACAGGAGTGGCAGGACCTCTGCGGGCTCGATCAACCTGCTTGGTGGGCCGGATCCAGCCCACAGAGGCCCCTTTGTCCACCGCTGAAATACTAGCACAGGGCAAATCCTACAGTCTGTTCAAGCGAGAAAATCCCTTCACCTTAGAGGGAGGTTGGAAATTGCCTTAACCCAAACCACAGAATCGGGTTCTGTATTAGAAGATGCTATGAAGAGAAGGCTGCCTGAGTAGCAAAGGTTGAAATTAATAGACAGCAGGCTTAAAAGAAACAAAAGGGAGTATTTCTTTACACAATGCAGTCAACCTGTGGAACTCTGCCAGAGGATGTGGGGAATGCCAAGAATATTACAGGCAGAGCCATAGGATGGTTCGGGGCGACCACCCCGCTTTGGGGGTTCAGAGTTTCAGAAGGATGTGGAAACATGGGGTGAAGGGTGACCCCAGGGGACTAGTGGGGGGCCCGTCACTGGCAGCAGGGGTCAGGCTCACCCTTGCCCTCATGAGTAGTGGCAGGAAGTGAAGCTACCTGGTCCTAGCCCACTCCCCTATGCCAGTTCCCAGCATCGCTTGAGGGGTGCAACAGGGGCAGAAAGAGGTGGGGTAGAGGCAGGGTCTGAAGCAGAGGTTGGGGTGTTCTGGGCCTTGCATCTCTCTAGGGACATCCCTGAAAACAGGATTTAAAATAGAACTAGAAACATTCATGAAGGATAGGGCCATCAATGGCTATTAGCCAGAATGGGTACAGATGGTGACCTTAGTCTCTGTCAGAAACTGGGAATGAAAAGTGACAAAGGATGGATCACTTGATGATTCCCTGTTCTGTTCATTCCCTCTGGGGCACCTGGCATTGGCCACTGTCAGAAGACAGGATACTGGGCTAGATGGACCTTTGGTCTGACCCAAAATGGCTATTATCTTCTTACCAATAGATTTACACTAAAATACAAACCTGAGTTGTTAGAAAACTTGAAGGGGAGGTAATTGGTAACCCAGTAGCTGAGTTCAATGAAGCCAGGGATGGGGATCCTACACGGAAAGATGAAATCAACTCAGGCTATTACAAGTCACATTTTTGTCCCTCCCCTGGGACAACCCAGTTCTTCAGAACTCGTACCAACCCATGAGCTGGTACATAGCAACAATTGCCACGGCAACAGGATTCAGAGCCCACCCTGATCAGAGCTGCATTTCAGACAAATAAGAAGGTGAATAAAACTTCATGCCTGGAACCTATTACCGATGAGCACAGGTAAAAAAGCTGGATGGACCGTGCTGAGCTACTCTGAAACCTACACAACAAACAAAGCAAAAATGCTTTTCCTTGCATTAATTACACGCACACAAAAACTTCTCTGCTGTGAACACTTTTGATTTTGGCATTGAAAATGTTACCGAAAACATTCTATACAGTTCATGTGAGGCTTGAATTTTTCCTATAATGTTTATCTCTTTTCTTAATGGCCTTTGAACTTTCAGGAAGGGACTTTGAAGACATGGCATAAAACAGGGTGGGGTTTTTTTAAATTCATTATCCTCTCTTTGATGATCTTGTTACTTTTTAATAACTGCATCCTCCGCAGGATGTGGAAGCCAGAAGATCTAAAAGCGATACTGACAAGAAAGACTGGAAAAGTCACAGCTTGGCCAACTTGTTTGTCAATGATTCGCTTGAGGAGAATAGGACCTCCCTTAGTCTTCACTATCCAAAGGTACCTTCTTGTTTCTTATAGGAGGGTTGGGAAATTAGGCTCAATCTGTTGCTGCTGCTTTGAGGACACTCCAGAAGAGCAAGGTACAGGGACCAAAGCACAGCAGGACCCAGGAAGGATGTCAAAGCAGAGGGGAGCCAACAGCCTCCGCGGGCCCCTGGACAAGGCGGGGGGTGGTAGCTCCATTCTCCCGGAAGGGGTAGGGCCTCAGGTGTAAGGCATGAGGGTGGGGCAGCCCAGCCCTCTATACCCTACCCCCCGGTCCTCAGAGCCGCATGGAGCAAGCAACTCTGGACACCACCACTGCTGCAGAGCCCCACTGCAACTGCCCCCTTTCCTCCCTACCCACCCATGAGCCTGCCAGCCCAGCAGATGCCCCCCCCCCCCCATCCCCACCTGGCCTATACTCACAAGCAGAAATTATCTGATTCCTTCAACAGCTTCCAGTATCTTTTGAGGGAGGGTTCCCTTTTACTCCCTCCCCCCCAGCCTTTGCAATATTCAGGATTTAGTAATTCCCCTTCTTTTGTCTCCTCCCTCTTTCATTCAAAAGTTTCTGAACTCAAAGTTAACAGAAGCAGGGGCAGGGCATATGTACACACTCAATACCCACCTTTAAAATACAGTCTTTAAAAACAAATGGATGAAATCAACAAGTAAAATGCTAGAGGTGCACCGCAATCCAAAGTAAGGTAGCTTATTACAAGTTACTTGCAAATTGTATAGCTTATTTCATGTTAATTTTGAAATAGCTTATTTCATCATGTGGCGCTGTCTACTCAGCGCCAAATTTCAAAATAAAATGCTATTCTGAAATGTCCCTTACTCCTCGTACAATGAGGTTTACAGGGATGTCAGAATAGCGATCCCAAAATAACGGGCTTGCTGTGAAGATGCGGGATAGCTATTTCGGGATACTCCGGTATCCAGAGAGAGCACTGCAGTGTAGACGTAGCCTAGGAGCAGTTTACAGATGGAGATGGATTAGTCATGTCAGTTAACTTATTTTTAGTCAGGTCGTATTTTCAGAATTGTTCTGAGTTAACTCTGCTCCTATCAAAAGCAGTGTCCGAACTCCCATTTTGCTGGCAGCAGTTTTAACACTGACCTGGAAGGGTGAAATCCTTCCTAAGCACAAATTCAGTAGTCACTGTACCACCACGTGTACTGGTCCACCTTGTCAGATGTCCTGTATTAAGTGCAACCAAGCCCTGATGCTTCAGAGGGGGGAAAAAAAGAAAACAACCACCCATAATTCCTAAGGCCAGTTATACATCAGAGAAAACAAAAAATCTTCCTGAAGCCTGCAGGTGTCCAGCTGAAACCCTGAAATGCCGTCTCAAGCAACACACAGAAGGCAACAGAAGGCAGAATAATGGGGTCTTGCAATCCACCTAAGACTAAAAGCATCATCTCCATCAAAAACTCTCAGTCCATTGATCCAGAGAGCTTGGAGCCCCATGTGTGTGTACAATTTTGGTAGCACTATCAGCTCAGATGTAACATAGGCTAAGAACTTTAATTCAGAAGTAGTCTCTTGCCTAATCCCCAGTTGTACCATTTGGTAACAAGTCTCCCAGACTTGTCCCTTTATAGAGTGTAGCGCCTGGCACAGAGGCTAATTCACACTCCAGTAAAAGGAGATGTTTATTTAAATAAAATCACATGGCAATTGTCACTGCAGTCAAAAGAACTAAAGTTAGAAACATTCCTCTGATTACAGCACTTCCTGACTCTCACAGAGACTTGGCCTGGTGCAGAGGAATGAAAACAAAAAACTGACTTGATAAATGGGAGGAATGCAAAGAAGCAAAAGAGGGGGGTTGATTTGTGACTTTCACCAAAGATATAAGGAGAGGAGGAGGTTGTTTTTTCAGGTGTCCTCTCTGTTACTGTTTTCTCAAGAACAGGAAAGGCCCAGTGATCTTCAAATGCTTTTGGATGTTAAAAGGTTCCTGCATCCTCTCTCATCTTCATCCTTCTGTATTCACTGAACTTGCTACAAAACAAGTCAAAGCAGATCAAATTCTCTTTGGCATATGGAGAAGGGAGAAAGATCATCAAGTTTCATTGGTCAAATAGGATGTTATATTGCCCCAGTCTTCTTGAATGAGCTTTTTAACTGGCAGGTAATGGAATGCAGGCTACATCAAAATTGCATTTGCTGTCAAATGGAAGCATTAATTCTTTCCCTTGCCAGTATTTGGATCAATGTTATATGAAACAGCGTTGCACAAATTCCGGAGAGTTATGACCCCAAATTGGTTCAGAACTTCCATCTAACCCTGGGAGCCAATTGCCTGCTTACTTGGGATGTTTTAAACTAGACTGGTGGATAAAACACTAAGAACAATCCTGCAGGAGGGACCAGATGGCCTAATAAGGTCACTTTTTCATATCCCATTCCCATGTTTCTGCATGAAGAGTAGATATAACATCTAACCAGGATATGAAACTAGTGATTTTACTTGTTACAAAATAATGCTGCTACGTTACAACACTGAAGTAAGAGAGGCAGGAGGGAATGGAAGAGGGAAACAAGGGGAGGAGTGATAAGGATTTTTACCAGCTTAATTCTATTTAACATTTCTTAGCAGAACCTTAAGGCTTAAAAGCCCTCATCTTTGCATCGAATTTTGCTCCCAGAAATGATTACAGGCACAACTTTGCAGTGCAGATAATTGCGAGTGCATTTAGTGCTTAGCACAATCAAATGCATGGGAGCCAAAAGTTATTTTAGGTGCAAAATTAGAACAGACTTGGAAAAATCAGATGCAAAAAGTATGATTGTCCCTTACTCGCCTCTTCTCAAGTTCTGCAGCTGTCTTGTTTTAGAAATCAGAGGAATGACGTAAACATTTACTATGTCCTTGACTTCAAACTCCTCTGATTGTGATGCAAGAATGCAGTTTTAGGCCTGTGGTATATAAATCTTTATGTTTAAAGGGGCTATTCAACCTATGTAATGAAACCTAAGTCTGGTACTAAACACAGGTTCCTAAAGTCCGGATTGCCCCGGAATATCCTGTGTCACAGCTCATTTGGAACAGGCAGTATCCCGTCACACTGTTTTGTCTTCAGTAGTCCAATATCAAAGGGTCAGCCAATGAATTCCTGTGATCATTGGCTGTGGGTTTGGTTACTGTCCCCTCCCACACTCACCTACTACAATTATGATTTGCCCTGTTGCCAAACATGGGACACTACAAACCTTTATTAAATACATAAAAAAATGAACACCCTACATCCCTCAAAACTCAGGGTTTTGCCTTGAAGTCCAGTCAAGGAAGAGAACAGTAAGACTATACTTGATGTATGGAAGAAGTTGAAAAATACACATCACAATACAAATTCTTTAGATCCAGTAGAATTGGTCTGTTCTAGCAATTTTTTTTTACATTAAATCTCTTTTCTTTCAAACTAAAAGATTTGAAGATGAAACTGAAGCCTATGTTGGCTTGCTTTAATTTTTACCCTTCCACTTGGTTTATTTCCGAATTCAGATTCAGACATTTCCACTGCTGAATTGTTTTTGTAGAACGGGTCTTCATGGCATAAAGCCGATGGTCAGAACCTCTCAACTTTATTTAACCCTAGAGTAGGGAATTGCATTAAATCATCGCTAGAGAACCTCATAGTGATGGAGAAACAGATGTTCAGCTACAAGATAAGCCGTAAATAAATCTTCAGTGTTTATTAGTGGTTGAGTGTTTATTAAAATGCTGACCAGTGAGAGGAATTTAGAGGCAATAACCCTGAAACCAACTTAAGGAATTTTTAAACAAAGTAAAAACAAAATGTTAGTAATTTCTTTTTACTTACATTACTGCCTAGTTTCTTTTCATTGTGAAGTTCTGAGTTCCAGAAAGTGAAAGCAGATAGGACTAGCAGAATCAGGAATTATGCAAACTTCCACCGTGCAGCTTTGTTAATGCACTTCAACTTTTACACACAGGATGATTTACAGCTTTATGCCTCTGTAGGAAAAGGTCTACACAATTCCATTGGGATTAAACAAATAAGGCTCTGTAGATTAAATTACTCTAAAAACTATAGAATTAAGAAAACAAAATCTTTTCTATGTGTTATTTAAATCATCCTTATAAAAAAACCTGTTCCTGGATGGCCTAAAAAAACCAAAAGAAGAGTTATTTTCTGTTCACCAGCGTTAAACTGTGAAGAAGTCTGCTAAGCAGGGCCAGATTAAGGCATGGGCTAGACGGGCACCTGCCTGGGGCGCCAACCTTTGGGGGGCACCTGATGGTAGCTGAAAGGGGCACACAGCGCCCTTTATAGCTGCTATCAGGTACCGCATGCCCGGCTCCCGGATCGCAGGATGCAACAGCTCCCAGCAGCCGCCCTGCAGCGGCCGTCCAGGGCGGGGGCTGCGTTAACCCCCACAGCCCCGGCCAGCAGCGCCCTTCCCCCTGCGACCGCAGGGCCCTGCACGGCCAGGCTCGGCCCGCCCTGGGTGGCCCCGGGCTGCGCGCCAGCAGCGGTAGCCAGGCTGGGCTGAGCTGGGCACGTGTGTTCTGCCGCCACCAATTCTGCATGCCCTCTCCTACGCGCCGGGCAGGGCCAGGGCCGCGCATGCGCCCTCCCCCATCATGAAGGAAAATGAAAGGAAGTCCATCTTAGGCAATTCTTTTCAGCTGGATAGTCACTGTGAAATTATTGGGAAATAATCTCTTATTGCTGTATTTTAGTCGCTGATCTGGTCCAGTGGCAGGAGGCCACAGTGGACACATCAGACTATTGTTACCCATCTCAGACTATAGACCAGAGTTTGAAGGCAGATCCTCTGCCTTGCTGTATCTCTCCCACACACTGCTGATGCTACTGAGAAGCCTCACTCACTATCAGTCTGTTGGCTATCGCAAGAGCTCCAGCTGCAGGAGAATATTTCCCAAAACAGAAGCTCTATTACAAGGGGGAAGCATGTTTTTGGCAAAACACTGCTTAGTAGCCTAATGCCAGATTTGGAAAAGGCGTTTAGGCAACCACAGAGAGACACCCAATGGGATTTTCACAAGCACCTAGGTGCCAACTTTTGTGGTGCCCAGGTGTTTGTGAAAATCCCACTGAGCATCTGTCCCCATCTTCTGGGCCCTAAAGCTTTTTTAAAATCTGGCACCATGCTCTTTATTATCCTTTGCTATTTTCTTGTATTACTTTTTGTTTCTTTGCTATTTCAGATGTCTGGCTCTCGTGGTTAGAGCTTATTACCTTTTCAGGCCTTCTTGCTTTACAGAGGTGTGTCCTGAGGATACTTACTAACAGAGTGACAGGAAAGGAGGAAACTGACACGTCATTAGGGGACATAAGACTGCTCATGGCACCAAGCAGCGATATTTCCAACAAAACCAACTCCTCCGTGAATGAGGTCAAATTCAAATCTCTAACTGACGGCTGCAGTTCACAACTGTTTCACAGACCTACTTACAATAAGCCAACAGCCAACATTTTGATTCTTTGCGTTGAAAAGATGCGCAGGAGCCTTCACAATGAAATGCTTAGGAGAAAAACAGACCTTATACAATTAAATAAGGAGTGTTGGCATGTGTGTAAATATGGTGAACTCAAAAACAGAAAAAATAAAACCTTTAAAAACTTCCCTCTCAAAGGAAAACAGCAGTGCCCTGAGATACAGAGCACCTGAGTCTGCTCTCCTGCTGACTTGAGTCACCCTATGCCCTGGGGCACGCCACATAATTTCACAGAGCTTCAATTAACATTTGTGAAGTGCTTTGAAATCCTCAAATGAAAATGCTATTTAAAGTTCAGCGTATTCTCTCCTCTCACTCAAAATTTACATGGTTTGTGGGGTGAAAGGGCAGAGGTCTTGGATAAGGGAGTGGAGAGTATGGATTGAAAAGATTAGAATTCTTGAACTTAAATTGGAGAATTGGTCTGAAATCTACAAACTGAAATGTATTGATGACAGGTACAAAGTACCACAGTGAAGAAGGGAAAAAAATCAAACACAGCTACATAGTGGGCAATAACTGGCTAGGCAGTAGTATTGTTGAAAAGGCTCTGAGGTTATAGTGGATCACAAATTTAGTATGAACCAACATAGTGATCCAGTTACTAAAAAACCCAAACAAACCTAATACTTTAGGTTGTATTAATAGGAAGCATCTAAGACAAAGTTTAAAAAACAACAAATAGCCTAGCAAGCACCTTGTCAGTCTTTAAGTCTTGTTAGTCTAGTTGTTGTTTTAGTCTTGTTAGTCTATTCGTTGTTTTTTAAGTTTTTCCAGTTACAGACTGACTTGTCTACCCCTCTGAAGCTTTAAGACATTAAGTTGTGGGATCTAATGGTCCCACTCTTCATTTGGCGAGGTCTCAGCAGGAGAACTGCATCCAATTCTAGGTACCACAATTTAGGAAAGACACAAACACTGAATTCTGGGAAAGCTTGAATTTGGATCAGAGCTTCACGGCTGCCCATTAGGTCATAACAGGCTGAAACAAACCCCAGAGCCAAACAACACAGCACTGTTTTTACTATTAAATGCGTATAAGGCCATTTGGCTGTTAAAACATAGGACATCTACACACAACTGTCCAAGTGGTTTACAAGCATATTTTGTATCACCTGGTTGCAATACCATCTTCAAGCCAGCTGAAAGAAGCGGTGCTGTCTACCATAGTTTTTCCCCAGTGTGGACTAGCAGTAATTCAGCAAATTCTTCTGACTTCTCACCACACCACAAAACATCACATTTGGAATCTACCCAAAAGGTCTGTGTTGCAACACCTTTTGCCTACTGTAACAGGATGCCACTCTATGCAAAACCCTGAGGAATGTGGTAGACAGGAAGAGCTAGAAATGCTATTTAAAGCCATTTAAACCCTGGCCTTTTCATTTGCAGGGTAGTTCACACAGCTGTTTCAGTCAACACCCTGCAAATTAGTCATCCTTATCTGCCTCCTCCCCTTCCCCCATTGCAACCTAACCAGGTGCAGATCAGCAGCTCTGGTGTCATTCGGCTGCACAAGTGCAGCCATATGTTTGAGCTGGCTCCTGGGTCAGTCCCAACTGTTCAAAGGGCGCACTCAGAGGACACCAGGTCAAGTAAGAGTGGCAGAAACATCTGGGATTTCTGAGCAAGTAGAAAAATATAGATCTGTCAGCCTGAAACAACACTTTACTGCACTGCCATCTCTGTGTACAAAACCTTGTAAAACCTCTGACAGAACCAAGTCAGGGGTCAGATATAATCAGCCATGTTTTCTTAAAGACACATAATTGTTTTTGAGGGGCAATGGGAGCCCATGGATCCATTTACCAAATCTGGCAAACGATTGACCTATGTGGAAAGCCGTGTTGTATTCAAATGGTTACTATTTGCTGCATATCCAGAAGATTCCAAGGTGTCACTAAAGGGTTTCTGTTTTCATGTAACATTTTTAACCAGTGCTAACCTGGGGTTGCCTCATCTCCAAAAAGATATCTTGGCATTGGAAAAAGTTCAGAAAAAGGCAAGAAAAATGATTAGGCATTTGGAATGGCTGTCATCTCAGGAGGGATTAATAAAACTGGAGCTTTTCAGCTTAGAAAAGAGGAGACTAAGGGGTGATATGAGGCCGGTCTATAAAATCATGACCAGTGTGGAGGAAGTCGATAAGGAAAAATTATTTACTTGTTCCCATAACACAAGAAGTAGGATTGAACTAATAGGTAGCAGATTTAAAACAGACAAAAAGGAAGTATTTCTTCACACAATCCATAGGCTGACCATGCAACTCCTTGCCAGAGGATGTTGGGAAGGCCAGGACCTCAACAGGATTCAAAAAAGAATTAAATTCATGGAGGATAGGTCCATCAATGGCTGTTAGACAGGATGGGTAAGAACGGTGCCTGTGGCCTCTGTGGCTTTGTCTACACTGCCTGCCTTTGCCAGCAGAGAGTATGCAAATGAAGCGCTGATTAGCATTTTGTCACGCTTCATTTGCATAATCTAGTCAAGCTGGGGTTTTACGCAAAAAGGAAACATCCACACTGTTTGTTTTTGCGCAAAACCAGCTCAAATAGAGTATGCAAATGAAGCATGACAAAATGCTAATCAGCGCTTCATTTGCATACTCTGCAGGCAAAAGCTGGCAGTGTAGACATAGTCTGTTTGTCAGAGGATGGGAATGGATGACAGGGGAGAGATTACTTGATGATTACCTGTTCTGTTCATGCCCTCTGAGGCATCTGTCATTGGCCACAGTTGGAAGACAGGATACTGAGCTATATGGACCCTTGGTCTGACCCAGAATGGCCATTCTTATGAATGTAGTATCCTGAGAGGTGCTAGTTGTAGAGACTGAAGGTCTGGATTTCACGGATAGCAGAGATATAACACAGGTAGCAATAATACAAGCTTCCACTGCTTTCCTCATCAGCCAGCCTCAGTTCTCTTGCAGGGGTACCTACTCTTTTAGGCTGTGTCTATATTACGCATTTTCCTTAAAAATCCCACCTCTTCGGGTGGCACTGACAACTACAGTGGGAAATTTTAGGAGGGGGTAAAACGTATCCAAGACAAGGAGTCTCAATAGCTTATTCAAGCACTTCTCTCTCCGCAGCTACTGCCAACAAGGATGCTCATTTATTCTACTTGAGGAATCTTTCAAGATGTGGAGATCTGCCTCTTTTGGGAGCTGCTTTGACTGTCAAACTCATTTCACAAAGACCAAGAGATAGCAAACAGCGTCCACTTTAGTCTCTGCTGACCAGGGTTACATTTGAACTTGTAAAACAACGAAGACTCCTATGGCATCGTAATAACTAACAGATTTACTTTGGCATAAGCTTTCATGGGCAAACACCCACTTCATCAGATACACTGGATGAGTCTTTGCCCATGGAAGCTTACGCCCAAATAAATCTGTTAGCATTTAGGGTACCATAGCACTCCTCGTTGTTTTTGCACTGCATTGTTTTGTCTGGAAATGAGTGACGAAGCAGGATCACGTGAGGATTATCTGTTGTGTTCCCTCCCTCTGGGGCATCTGGTATTGTCCAGCAGACAGGATACTGTGCCAGCTGGACCACAGGTCTGAACCAGTACGGACGTTCTTAAATATATAGAAACTAAGATGGCTACTCCTCCGGTATTTGAACTGGTGACTTAGAGGTGTAAAGCTCACTCTCTCTTACTACCAATCCCCTAACCCAGATGTTCCCAAATGTTTCCAATAGCATCTTAACACAGAAGGTACCTTGTGGTCATTTTCTCTCCCACTTGTGATCATACGGACCCCACTTCTTTTTCTCTCCATCATCACATGAAGTCAGGTGGAAGCTACAGTAGTGGATTACACGAAAGTAGGAGAGTAGTTCATGTATGTTTAGCTGCCTTTTTAATGAAATTTAGCAGTTGGAAGCAGTTGGCATGCCAGGACTATGTGACAATTCTCCACTGGACACATTTTGAGAACTGTTTCTCTGTCTTCCTTCATGTTATTTCATTGCTTAAATCTGAACTACTCAATAGCTGGCTACTAATTAGCAGAGATGGAAGGATGAGAAGGAATGCAATTGAAAATGATTGTGTACCAGCCACCATATTGTGTACCAGCTCTGTTAAGCAACAAGAATGATTAAAGATTGAGAGAATATGACCTATGAAGGAAGGCTGAAAGAATTGGGTTTGTTTAGTTTAGAAAAGAGAAGATTGACAGGGGACAAGATAGCAGTTTTCAGGTATCTAAAAGGGTGTCATAAGGAGGAGGGAGAAAACTTGTTCTTCCTGGCCTCTGAGGGTAGAACAAGAAGCAATGGGCTTAAACTGCAGCAAAGGAGGTTTAGGTTGGACATTAGGAAAAAGTTCCTAACTGTCAGGGTGGTCAAACACTGGAATAAATTGCCCAGGGAGCTTGTGGAGTCTCCATCTGTGGAGATATTTAAGAGTAGGTTAGATAAATGTCTATCAGGGATGGTCTAGACAGTATTTGGTCCTGCCATGAGGGCAGGGGACTGGACTCGATGACCTCTCGAGGTCCCTTCCAGTCCTAGTATTCTATGATTCTATGATATTGCAAATATCACAGATTAAAATCCAGCATATGCTACATTACCAAGAATATTGGCATTTATCTTGGTGAAATAGGGTGAGTGACCCTTACATTCACAAATGGCACAATGACAAGTAAATGAGTGCCTGCAATAGAGCAGATATGTCTTGGTTTGATGTATGGTGATTGCATTCTTGATTTGAGCCTATCTCTAGTTTCCATAGAAACATTAGGGTTTGTTTTTGTTTTTTAAGGGCCCATTCACCAAGGACATTCTGAGTGAGACAGAAAAGATTGAATCTCTTTCACATCTTGTATCTCACTATATGGAGACTGCATCATTGTGTGGTGTGGGGGTGGGGAGGTTCCACTGGATGTCTAGATGTCTCAAAGCACGTGTCAGTGATTTATCCTTCTGCTAAAGCAACAAGGAATCCTGTAGCACCTTAGAGGTTAGGGCTGTGTCTAGACTACATCCCTTTTTCGGTAAAGGGATGTAAATTAGGCACGTCAATATTGCAAATGAAGCCAGGATTTAAATATCCTGCACTTCATTTGCCTAATGGCGGCTGCTGCTTTTTTTCGAAATGGGACTTTTTTGAAAAAAAAAAAAAAAAACCACGGCAGTCTAGACGGGAATCTTTTGAAAATACAACCCATTTTCGAAAGACCCTGTAAACCTCATTTTTTGAGGAGTACAGGATCTTTTGAAAAAAGGGTTTTATTTTGAAAAATTCCCATCTAAACTGCTGGGTTTGATTTTTTTTTCCCGAAAAACACCCTTTTCGAAAAAAAGCAGCAGACGCCATTATGCAAATGAAGTGCAGGATATTTAAATCCCGGCTTCATTTGCACTTTCAAAGTGCTTCATTTACATCCCTCTGCCGACAGAGGGATGTAGTCTTGATGTAGCCTTAGATTTATTAAGGCATAAGCTTTCATGACAGGAATCCTCACGGTTTTTGCAGATATGGACTAACTCCGCCACTCATCCAAGATCTTTTTGCGGAAGTTATTCTCAGATGTACATTCTGCATGAATATATATATATATATGTGTTTGAGCGACATACTTGTACAGCATACAGAGAGCACATACAGTGATATGTGCCTAGTACCAAAGACAACATGAATGTAAATACATTTTAAGCCTAATTATGGAAAGTACTTTGGCAGGAGGCAAACAGGGGTACAAAGAACTACTATTTAGATTCTTCAAGCTATGGCCTCCATTCAATACACAATCAACAATATTTAGACAGTATGGTCTAGTTCCTTCCTTCACAAGGTAACTTCCTCAGTCTGGCAGGCCTCAAACATGCAATAAAGTGACCTTATGTGTAAGGACAATGTCAAATTGAAGAAGTAGTTAAAGTGCAATCTCTCTCTGGTTCCATGTGTCTGCAAAAGTTGTTTTACTGGTTCCCTTCTGCTTTGTCTGCAGGGTAGAAGCAGCTTTCCTCTGTCTGAAAGGAAAAGTTACTGAAGCAAATCTTACAGTGCTGTCTTGGCAGTGCACCAAGTAGGCAACAGTTGGAGAGCGTTCCCTGATCCAGCCAGGCTATGTGACACACACATAAAACGTTACACAGAACAGGCTGACAAGAGGTGCGTGCACAACGCGCTAGAATAAAGCTGTAAAATGTAAAACACTAAAACTAGTGCATTTATATTTTTACATCTAAATCGGGCAGTGCACTTGAGTTTTGGTTCTCCCCAACCCCAAATCTTCCTCAGGCTTGGCCATAAGATGATGCCCTGTTTACTGACATACTTGCACTTCAGCTGTTCCAGCTTAACTAGAGTGATTTTTTTCCCATTCAAAGTGTTCCCTGTTCTGATCTACTACCCATAACATTTGGTTCCAGACCACATGGCACACTGGCTTCGAAAACTCTGGCTCTACAGCCAAATAAAAAGCTTTTTCATTTACACTCAAGTTTATATGCAGCCATTCCAGTGCTGTATTTTCATTCCTTACAGAGCCCCCACCAGAATAAAATCTTTTTAAGTGCCATTTTTCCATTTGTGGATTATCAGATGTTGGCAGCTCTTATTGCCTCTGTGGCCTCTATAAAGGTGGCAACTGGGTACCTAAAGGTAATACATAATGTTATACACAATGTGAGCCATTGAATACTACTCTTATACCTAATAATTGCCCTTTAGTGCTTTGCAGTGTTGTATAATCAATCAGCCACTGACTCATCCTCTAATTTTGAAGAGAGGTGTTTTATAAAGCCCACAATGCCACTTACAACAATGGACCCTTTCTGTTGTGGACAGGTGAAAGGCAAGGTTAAAGGAGATTGGTCATTTATTAAAATATTGTGAAATTCCACTGAGGAGACTTTGCACTATGGAAAATAAATAACTAAAAAAAAATCCTGTCCTTCTCTACCCTGCCCCCCTTCTTCCAGTTCCTGTTTGCATACAAAAAAAAGTAGAACTCCTCCATTATAAGCTGACATTTGCTTGTCCAAGATCTGGAATTTGAACATTATAATACACTGCAACTGTGTGGGGCTTTCATTGTACTTAACTTCATTATTATAAACAAGCAATGGGTCCAAGTCGCAGATCTGCAACCAGATTTAATCTCTCCTCAATGCAAAGATCAAGTTTCTGATCCAGGCCTTTCTCAACTATAAAACAGAGTTCCGCTATTTCCCAGTTTTTTTAAATATATATTATGTGGTTGGATATGGACACACTATGCATATTGTACAAATACACACCACATATACCATAAATCAGCTAAATAATCAGAGGAGATTGCTAAAAATTAGCAAATGCCTCCTTTGCTATTCATCCAACACTAAAATCACTCAAACTTCCTGACTTGTAATTCAATGACCATATGTATATTACACCACCAATGATAAACTATGTTTAAATAATTAGTTCAACACAGTAAAACTGAGCCAGTAAGTTCTGAATAATTTACAAACTCATAGCCAGAAAAGGAGAAGATGAGACTACCAGATGAACCCAGAGATAGGAGGAAAAAAAACGACAGTATTCCATCATATTTTTCCAACTTTTAAATAGTCATTTGTTTCATGTCTCAAAGGTAATCACTGAGGTTATGTCTGCACAGCAGGGCTAAAATCAAATGAAGCTATGCAACTTCCACTATGTCAATTGCATAGCTTAAGTCGAAATAGCTTAATTCAGCTTTTGGCACGGTCTACACAGCAGGAAGTTGAAAGAATAACACTCTTCTTTTGACGTCCCTTGTTCCTCAAGAAATGAGGGTTACTATGAGCCAAAGTAAGAAGTTCTCCAGTTCGACATTATATCGAATAAAGGCTTGTAGTGTAGACAAGAACTATGTTACTTCAGATTAACATCAGTTATTCCGAAATAGCGCTGCTGTGTAGACATGCCCTGAATTTTTAGTGCAAGGCAGGTGATAGTCTGGCAAACTAGAATGGCAGAGAATATCCCACATCACTTGTGTGTCGATTGTGTTATGCAAAAAGGCATTGAAGTAATTACTAATACTACTTCAGGCTCAGGCAGAATATTGTTTGTTCAGTTCTGGGCACCACATGTTTGTAGCCAGACACAAAACCCCATCTTGTTTTTCCACGAGCCCCATCTTGTTCCCCCCCCCCCCCAGAGAGCAAGAGAAAGGCAGTCAGCCTTTGATGCCCTGGGAACGCAGGTGTGCTGCCTGTCCCTGACTCTACCATAAACAGAAACCAGACAGTAAATGGGCTAGCTGACGACCCGGGACCTCCCGTCGCCCTGATGGCTAGTGCCAGTAATTGACACGCCTGCACTGTCCCAGGAGAGGAATCTTCGCCCATCACATACCAGAGGTGCCCATTGTCTGCATTTTCCCAGGTGTAAATTATGCTTTGCACCCTTCGTGGGAAACTTGGTATTCAAAGCCATTTTTCCTAATTGGCCACTTGAGCCTAGGAAGAAGCCTTCATGACCCAAGGGGTATAAAAGAGGTTCAGCAGCCCACCCCATTTGAGCTCCAATCATCTATACCTGCTGGCAGGTATTGATTGTCTCCCGAGGTCTGTGGGACGCCCAACCTCGCCCTACTTCTTCCCGAGGGATTGAGAGAAAGACGCTGGCCATGCCAAGTCTGGAACGCAGGGGTGAGAATATATACCTGCTATGTATCTATTTTGCATGCATTTAATAAGAGCTCAGAGAACCAAAGGGTTTCATGGTACCTGTAAGTGACTTATTAGTGTAATTTCTGTCCTGTCCTTTGTAGTGTCTGTGTTATCTGTAACACAGTAGTAGCATTTAACAACTAAGTTTACCCTGTAACAATAAAATAGTAACTGTTTAAGCTTTAACCTGACTCCTTCAGTTGCTGTAACAGAACCAAGCACAATTTAAAAGAACTTCAGCCGGTCATAAGGGACTCACTGCCCTGACCGTCAGCTGACAATGTTAGAACAGACATGGACAAATTGGAGCATGTCCAAAGGAGGGAAACAGAAATGATACAGGGTTAGAAAACCCCACTTGTGAGGAAAGATTATAAAACCTGGGATTATTTTGTTTTGATGCCTACATTTGGAAGTGATATCTGAGGGTATGTCTACACTACCCTCCTAGTTCGAACTAGCGGGGTAATGTAGGCATACCGCACTTGCAAATGAAGCCCAGGATTTGAATTTCCCGGGCTTCATTTGCATAAGCCGGGCGCCGCCATTTTTAAATCCCGGCTGGTTCGAACCCCGTGCCGCGCAGCTACATGCGGCACGAACTAGGTACCAGCCGGGATTTAAAAATGGCGGCGCCCGGCTTATGCAAATGAAGCCCGGGAAATTCAAATACCGGGCTTCATTTGCAAGTGCGGTATGCCTACATTACCCTCCTAGTTCGAACTAGGAGGGTAGTGTAGACATACCCTGACAGTATAGTCCTTCCTTTCTGGTTAAGTTTTCTCAAACGGATGCAAAAAACTCAAAACATTTTAGAATTTATGAAGACAGTTTTAGTTTTTCCAATACTTAAATGGATATAAAAGAACAGCATTAGGATTAGAATGTATCTATTCATAGTCTAAATTTGTTACCTGATCCATCTGCAACAAAAAAAAGGAAGTAGTCTCAATTTGCTTTGGGAACTTCCACTGCCACAAAAGTATTATCAGTTTGCCATAAATATGGATAAGCTAAACTGTTTATTTGAACTAACAAAACATTAAATGAACTGAAATTATCATTTTTAAGAAGACACAGAGTAAGCAGCAAGAGTGCATCTATACTATGCTTCTTTCACACAGCGTGTTTGTATGAAAAGCCAGAAAACAGTCTTTAAACAATTGAACATTTAAACAGTACCTCCCATATGAAATAGAGATTATTCATTATATGGATTCACTTAATCCTGTATTGATCTTATGTATTGCTAATCAAATTAAATTAGACAAAGGGAAAAGAAATAGATAATGCCCTAAAAATAAAAAGTTATGAGTGTCTTCGAACAGCTTGTGACTATTACCTAGATCAGCTGTTCCCAACCGCTGGGCCACAGCCTGCTGTGCTGCGGTGACTGTCAGAGCTCAAGCCAGCTGTTCCCAGCGGCTCAGCTCCAGCAGCCATGGTTGCTCAGGTGGCAGCAGGAGGAGGAGGAAGAGCAGGAGACGCTTCCCTCCTTCCTCTCCCATCCAGTCTTGGGGAGATGCGCTTGGAGAGGGAGGGGGCATGAAGAAGGAAGGAGGCACACATGCCTCTCCAGGGCTCCCCACCCTGCCCATGTGGCCATTTTTGCCAGCAGTGATGCTGGGGCTGAGGTGGCAGCAGGAGGAGATGCCTCCCACCTTCCTCCTTCCCTCCTTTTCGCCATAATGGCGGCTGATCAGGGTTCTGCCAAATGTGTTTGGAAAGGGAGGGGGCACAAAGGAGGAGAGCCACCGTGGCTGCCCAGACGGCAGTAATGGCCACGCTCCCTAGAAGGAGCAGCCCTGCTCTGGAAAGTGCAGGGGTGGGGTAGGGGCAAAGAGGTGATGGATGAGGGTTTGGTGGGGTCATGGGGCAAGAGGGTGTTGGCATGGGCTGTAGGGGGTCAGAGGTTAAAAGGTCAAAGAGTACAGGGCATAGGAGGGAAGGGTAAAAGCGTGTTAGGCACTGGGGAGCAAGGGGCTAGATGGACTGATACCATGTTATTAGCATATTTGTGTATTCATCATGCAAATGATGAATATGCAATTATGCAAATAAAATGTTACCAGTCTGCCAAGCATTTGTGAATGGATTTGCCGGTCCCTGGCATAAAAAAGGTTGGGAACCACTGACCTAGATCTCAATAACTCTGGGTTCAGGTTTTGTTGTCAATGCAAAATTGAGCTCTTATGTGCCCTTTTATGAAGCTTAGGTGAATTATAAGTGAGCCCGGGCCAACTCCTGGGTTGAGATAGAGATGGGTCTAAAGTGCAATGCTGGCATCTGAATCTAAACTTACAGTTTGGGGGCATCTGGCTCTGCCCCTAAAAAAACAGGGATCAGTTGCAAAGTTTGCTTTAAGTTGCCAACTCTCCCAAGTTTTGGAGATATTCAGATCTGGGCTTTCATTTCAGGCCCGTCTCTAGCAATGGCCATGTTACAGATGTTCATCCACTGAGACACAACAGGTCTCCATCCAAACCCAGTTTGTTCAGCAAATACTAGGCCTTGCAACCAGAAATATTAAGAAGAATGTTTACAGCAAATTCCCCATGTACTGAGAGAAGCAATGATGTGAGGAGCTTATGGATTGTACAGGGAGCAGCTGCAGCTGAGCTGAGAAGAAAAATATGAGAAGGAAAGAAGCTGCCTGTCATATCAGGCCTACTGTTAAAGACAGATCGTGTCTTACACTGATGCAGCACATCTGCATACAGGGTCTGCAATAATGTAATTACATTGAGAACATCATTCCAGTGCAACTTCCTTGATATAGGTAAGGCCTCCAGCCCTGACTCCTGTGAAGTAGAAAGGCTTTGGTGACTTCCTCAAAGTTACATAGAAATGTTGTAGCAGGGTCAGAAATAGAATCCAGAATGCCAGATTCCTTAGGGCAGATTCCTTAGGGCAGTATTTTCCTTAGACACAAGACGACTCTAACTCACTTAATGTTAAGAATTTTGTGTTGTTTTTCTTCAAATCTGGGGCCTAAGATCTTGCTAGGAGAAACAGACCAAGTTGCTGCTTATTTGGTGCAGAGTGCAACAGATAACAACACAGAAGGTATTGGAAGCACACACAAATCCAAATTGCAGGGTGAGGAAAGGGGAAAAAAGCAATTTGTGAATCATTACAATAAATTCCACAAGAGCAGCAATTCCACACAGACAAGAAATCATTTTCTTATTTCAGGGGGGAAGGAAGCCATGTTAGTGTCTGTGCAAAAATGAGATTCCTATGGCATTTGACCCATGAAAGCTTATGCCCGAATAAATGTTAGTCTTTAAGGTACCACAGGACTCCTCGTTTTTACATTTTTTTTTTTTTGTTTTGCTATCAAAACTTTTTTTTCCTGTGTTTATTATTGAAGTTAAATTAAAACAGTACTTTCTGGCAGGTGCTGAGTCCAATTTTTAGATCTATTCCCCCCACCCCGCTCCCCTTCTCCCCCCGAATTCCTGCTGATTTAAATTGCAGTTGTGGGTGCCTGGTCCCTGCACATGGCTCTGTTAGGCGAGAACTTAGCAAAAAGGAAACTAAAAAATGTCAACAGATAATCAACATTTTATTTTAGCCTGTGGTCATATGGTTTGTTGGGTTTTTAAAAAAATGTGGCCCTGGTAACTTTTCTACATAAAGGAAAAGCAAACAGCTGAAAAGCCCTCCTTGTCCTTTGATCCTCCCTGTGGAGAGTAAACCATGAAGTGTTTGTTAAAATGCTAATCCGATTTAAAGCTGCTTTTGAATGGGTTAGAAGAGGAAGTGCCAGCTACTGATCTCCTGTCCAGCAGTGTTTTTAAAGCCATGTCACTCTGGTTTTCAAAGCCAGGTATTCTATTCACATATGGTCATTGCTTAGACCAAAGAACAATCATCCCCGAGGTAAAGCTTATTCAAAACGGACAGTGAACACATTTTTTTCCAGTGTCTTTTTCCTGATGAGGAAGGCATCATTTTACCAAAGAAGGTAACAATGAACCCCGTAGTACCGAATGCACAAGCTGATCCCACCCCACCCCGCAAGTCCTGCTCTGAGTAGGGTTACCCAGACTAACTTGGCTACCCCTCTGAAGCTTATCTACTCACTGTCTCTCTTTTCTCTTCTTCCCCTCCTTTTTCTTCTCCTTTTCTATCTTTTTTCCCTTCTCCCTCCCCCCTCGCCCCACTTCCCTTATTTATTCTTGGATCTGGACTTCAAACATTCCTGTCATCTGAAGAAGTGGGTTGTGCCCACAAAAGCTCATGATACCATCTACACAATTTGTTAGTCTTTACGGTGCTACTAGTTTATTTGTTGTTTTTTAAGTATTTCCTGTTACAGACTAACTCAGGGTATGTCTACACTACAAAGTTAATTCGAACTAACAGACGTTAGTTCGAATTAACTTTCATAGGCGCTACACATACAAACCACTAGTTTGAACTTAATTCGAACTAGCGGAGTGCTTAATTTGAACTAGGTAAACCTCATTCTATGAGGACTAACGCCTAGTTCGAATTAAGTAGTTCGAATTAAGGGCTGTGTAGCCACATAATTCGAACTAGTGGGAGGCTAGCCCTTCCCAGCTTGCCCTGGTGGCCACTCTGGGCCAAACCAGGGAAACTCTTCTGCCCCCCTCCCGGCCCCGGACCCCTTAAAGGGGCACGGGCTGGCTACGGTGCTTGTGCCAGGTGCAAGCCTGCCAGCACCTAGCCAGAAGACTCTGCACCTGGCACGGCATGAGCCAGCCACCCACTACCACCCAGCCCTCCGCCTCTTCCCGGGACCAGGCTGGCGGCTCCCAGGAGCCTGCCCGGGGCCGCAAGGGGAGGGCGCCCGCCTGGTCTAATGCGGAGATCGTGGACCTCATCCAGGTTTGGGGGCAGGCCTCCAATGTCCACGACCTCCGCACTAGGCACAGGAAAGTGGCCGTCTAGGGCAGGACAGCTGCCAGCCTGGCCACCAAAGGCCACATGCGAACCCAGGAGCAGGTTTGCATGAAAATCAAGGTGGTCCAGCGAGAGCCCCGACCCTGAGCCCAGAACATAAGAACAGCCGTACTGGGTCAGATCAAAGGTCCATCTAGCCCAGTAGCCTGTCTGCCGACAGCGGCCAACACCAGCTACCCCGGAGGGGATGGACCGAAGACAATGACCAAGCCATTTGTCTCGTTCCATCCATCTCCAGCCTTCCACAAACAGAGGCCAGGGACACCTTTCCTACCCCCTGGCTAATAGCACTCCTTGGACCCAACCTCCATGACTTTATCTAACTTCTCTTTAAACTCTGTTATAGTTCTAGCCTTCACAGCCTCCTGTGGCAAGGAGTTCCACAGGTTGACTATTTGCTTTGTGAAGAAAAACCTTCTGTTATTAGTTTGAAGCCTGCTACCCATTCATTTCATTTGGTGTCCTCTAGTCCTTCTGTTATGGGAACTAATGAAGAACTTTTCTTATGCACCCTCTCCACGCCACTCATGCTTTTATAGACCTCTATCATATCCCCCCCCCAGTCTCCTCTTTTCTAAGCTGAAAAGTCCCAGTCTTTTTAGCCTCTCTTCATATGGGACCTGTTCCAAACCCCTAATCATTTTAGTTGCCCTTTTCTGAACCCTTTCCAAGGCCAAAACATCTCTTTCGAGGTGAGGAGACCACATCTGTACACAGTACTGAAGATATGGTGGACCATAGTTTTATACTTCCCCTCCTCCTTCTTCCCCTGGCTTCCCCTTTCCAGCTCCCTCCCCCCAGGTTTCCCCCTCCCCGCTCCCACCCTCTCTCTTCCCCTCTTCCACCTCCTTTTCCCAGTCTCCCCAGAGGTTAACCCCCCCCCCCAGTTTTGTTAAAAAAAGAGAGTTTCTATTTTTGAACACACGTGTCCTTTATTTTTTACATCAGGAAGGGGGACTAGTGAGGGGTAAGTGAAAGGAGGTGAGGGAGGAATGGGGCATGAGTCCCCGATGGGGAGGACTGGGGTGGCTCTGCAGGCTCCTTGGGGTGGAAGCTTTCCTGCAGGGTCTCCTGGATCCTGACAGCCCCCCTATTGACCCTCCCGGATGGCAGCCTGTGGCAAGTGCAGCCGGGCTTATGGCCAAGTGCTGTGATGTGCCAAATGTGGGCACTCCAAGACAGGACTGCTTTGCTGTCCCTCATTGAGGTAGACAAGCAAGCGGGGAACCCTGAGAACTGTCTCTCCGGGGTGGGGGTCAGGTCCCTTTTAGCAGAGCCCTCGGCTAGCCTGAGGCAGCAGCTCCACGCTCTAAGTCCTAACCTGATGCCCTGCCGGCACCTGTTCCGGCCAGCCTTAACTTCGGTTTAGGGTCCATTCAATGTGGACATGCTAGTTCGAATTAGCAAAACGCTAATTTGAATTAGTTTTTAGGTCTAGATGCACTAGTTCGAATTAGCTTAGTTCAAATTAACTAATTCGAATTAAGTTAGTTCGAATTAGTGCTGTAGTGTAGACATACCCTCAGCTACTCCTCTGAAGCTGAGTAGGGATGTTAGAAATCGTGTAATTGAATAGTCGTATAACCGTATGAAATCTTAACAGCTACTATCCCTGGGAACAGGGTGGCATCCAGTGCACTCCTGACCCCACTCCTGGGGAGCCCCCTGCCATCCCGCACTGCTGCTTCTGTATCAGCTCCCCACGCAGACCAGCTGCCTGCCACACCACACTGCTGCCTCTGATACAGATGCAGCAACATGAGGTGGCAGCAGCCCCTGTCCAAGGGGGGGGGGGTCCAAACTCCCCAAGGACAGAGCCTTCTCCATGGGATGTGGAGCATCCTCTGTCCTTGGGGAGCTCAGGCTGCTGTGGACAAAGGCTGCTCCATGGCAGCCTCCTCTGCCCCCCAACCATGCTGCTGCCTTGCAGGGGGAGGGCAAGTGGCACCAATGAGTCAGTGTTGGGGGAAACTGACTTTTAAGCCAGCTCCTTCCGGCACTGGCTCCTGCCTGTCCCACCCCCCACCCTCCTGCCTCTGTAGGAGGCAGCAAGGTGGGACAAGCAGGTCCACAGGAGCTGATATACACAGGGAGCTGGTTTGAAAGCCAGCTCCCCATGCATATTGGCTCCAAATTACCACCCTTACCCTCCGCGCTGCTGCCTCTCTATCAGAGGCAGCAGTTTGGGAGGTAGGGGGCAGCTGGATCTGGTGCTCATGGGGATCCAGCTTTTAAGCCAGCTCCTCACAGGCACCAGCTCCTGCTCCCCACCCCCTTGCTGCCTGTGATACATAGGCAGCAGGGAGCGGGAGTAATATATGTAGTCGACAAGATTAGCTGATAAACCCAGGCTTATCGGTGAATCATGTAGTCATCTACATGATGACATCCCTAGCTCTGAGCAAGAGATTTAGCTTGACCCTGACAGCCTCCCTGATAATGGAACTGTTGTGAATGGACAGACTCTTGGGTGCCATTGCCCAATAACTCTGGGCATCTAACTTACCGCTTCACCTCACTGCATTTTAATTCTCTTAATTCACGCAGACACTGACCAAGGAAGCTGCATAATCCCTTGCATTGCAAGGTGACAACAAGGTCAATAGCTCCTTAGAATCGCCATATGTGAATGTAAAATCAAGGCACATTCTCAGGAATCCTGTTTCTTAATTCTTGCAGCCTTTGGAGAAAGACAACATATTATTTGCATTGCTAAATATCTACTGCATTAGTATAATCACTGATAAACTATCTTTTAGATTAAAAAATACCAAATAGTCTTTAAGGTGCTACTAGACTAACAAAACATGTAGATAGTATCATGAGCTTTCGTGGGCAAAACCCACTTTGTCAGATGACCGGAGTATAATAAGTCCAGATCCTAGAATAAATAAGGGAAGGAGGGAGAGGGAGAAAAGGGGGGGGGGGGGAAGAAAGAAAATGAGGGGGAAAAAAAAGGAGGGGAGGAAGAAAAGAGACACAGTCTTGGATCTGGTCTTATTATACTCCGGTCATCTGACGAAGTGGGTTTTGCCCACGAAAGCTCCTGATACCATTTGCATTTTTGTTCATCTTTCAGGTACTGTTAGACTATTCATTGTTTAAGTTTTTCCTGTTACAGACTAACTCGGCTACCGCTCTGTAGCTTTCAGGTGGCAGTTCCAGGTCCAAAAACCCTAATTCTCATCTAACAATAAACTAGTAAGGAAAGATTTAACAGTGGACAAGATATGTAAAGATTTGCAAAATGAGGTAGCCAGCCACCAGTCAGAAATGGACAATAACATAAACATGGCAAAGGTATATAAAATTCAGCTATTCCTTTACTACTGTCAGCAAGACAGGGGGACCTTGGTGCATAGTGCCAATATTTGTGTGGACAGGACTGAAATCTTTAAGTAATATGAAGCAAAATGCAGGACAATGTAGCACTTTAAAGACTAACAAGATGGTTTATTAGATGATGAGCTTTCGTGGGCCAGACCCACTTCCTCAGATCAAATAGTGGAAGAAAGTAGTCACAACCATATATACCAAAGGATACAATTAAAAAGATTATATGTAAAAATAAACACAAATGTACCTTGCAAAGTATAATGCCTTAGAAAACCTAAAAATATACTTGTAATTTTCTTTTTAAATTCAAGGTCCCCCCCCCCCCAAACACTTTGTGCAACCTTCATTTAAGGAGTCCAGGTGTTAACAGAAGGGGGTGATGCTTCAAAGTAACACTCCATGGCAGGAAGAACTGAAATTAGCCAATTCACACCTACGGTCCCAGAAGCTTTACTTCCTCAGGAGCCCACTGCTAGAAACAGCTGTGACCAAATTATAGTTTGCAGATCTTCTTTTCCTAGTTGGTGAAGGAAACAAATGTGATCTTAAGAAAACAAGGTAGCACAACCCATTTTCCTAAATGGCAACTCTGCATTGTATCTTTCCTAATGCATCCCTTTAAAGGATGTTTGGAAATACAAGTGAGAATTCAACAGTTTCTTTGCACTGTGCTCTTTTCAAATGAAAAGGTGACTGAGGATTCTGAGGCACATGGAAAAGAAAACAAAAACTTAATATACTAACATCTCTTACAGGAAAATGGTCCCAGTATGAATTTATCTTACCTAGCAAGCAAAGTTCTCTGGGTATTGGCAGTTTGTCACTGAAGACATTAAAATTTGAGATTTTAGAACTTCTAGCTTAAGGGACGATATTGCTTTTCAGAGACAATGTAGTTTACTGGTTAGAGCGTGTGAAGGAAAGTCAACAGTCATGCATTTTATTCCTGGCTCTGCCACAGACCTTCTAAGCAAAGTTGTAGAACCTCTCTGTGCCTCACTTTCACCATCTGAAAACTGCTGCCCACCAAGTGGCTAGATGGATTAGATCGGGCATTCTGCAATTTTTCAGACTCAGAATGATGCAACCATATTCAATGTTTGTATTGCAAAGCAGTGAAATTATTGAATGAAAAGTGCCAGAGGCACATGGTACAGCTACGCTTTACAAAAGGGAAATCCTCTAACATAGGATTGCCAATTTTTGTTGGATGTATTCCTGGAGGTTTCATCACATGACAATCTTCAATTTAAGGATTAATCTTTAATTCCCAGGGACTCCAGTATAATCCTGGAGGGGTTGGCAAACAAATCAATGCACACATGAAACATGTGCTTCTTCCCATAACACATGTGCCCGAATACTCACTAGCTCATTGTTAAAATGACAAAGTCACACATCTATATACAGGGTAGATAAAATATAAATTATTATTAAGATTAAATATTAAATATTTGAAGAAGAAATGCAAGGTATTTCCATTATTAAAACAGGAAAATTTAGGGTGAGAATAATTTTGCGATCCTTTTAATTTTGTATTTGATTTTGACTTGGACTTTTTGAGATCTAAGTGAGAAGGAATGAAATCCCTGTAAACTTTTTATCATCCAACATTTGCAACACAATATATTTTCACATCTGAACTAGATTTGCTGCTGCACAGTATAATGTATATACTGGGACTCAACTCATAATAAAGCTTTCTTTGATAGCGCCACCTAAAGCTTTTGGCATTTGGAACCCAAACCTCACATTAATCCCTCTCAATACCACAGTTCTTTACAACACTAACAATACTCTGCATCCTCAGAATGGGGGAATGTTATGTGAGAGCACCTAGGGATAGGATGGGATACAATGTACTAGTTCAAGGAATAGCACCAGCATCTGAATTTGGAATTTAGGAACGACCTGGACATTTGCCAGTCAGTCTCAAGGTGATCAAAGTCTAAAGACTACTTATCTAAATCACCTGTCTTTTTAATATAATCCTCCACTGTTTCTGTCAACTCAGTACTGCCATCTATATAATTCAGCTATGAGATTTAACAGTGTGGAGCTATAGGATTAAATGCACCACTTAAATTAATGTGGACATTTTCGTTACTGGAAGCTATTTTTTAAAACTTAATAAAACTGGGTGTTTTGTGTACAGCACAAATATCCACATTGCCAGCATGTCATTTTTAAAAGTATCAGGAAACTTCAACGTCAAATTGCATTACCTTATATTTATACCATATATCAGGGGAGGGGAACCTTGTTTGGGTCGGGGGCCACTGACCCACAGAAAAATCAGTCGGGGCCCCACACACCACACAAAAAAACCCCACCTACCCCTCACTGACATGGTCCCTGACTGAGAAGCAGAAAGACACTCCCCACATTCTCCTTACACACCAGAACCTAGAGGGGCCCAAGCTAAATGATTTTGTGTGTTCCAACCCTGGAGGGGTGGGGGCTGGAACACCAGGCTCCCCAATGCTGGGGGTGCCCTGAGTCCCAGGGGCTGGATCCAGGCAAGCTGGGGGCCACATCTGTGCCCAGGGCCTGAGGTTCCCCACCCCTGTCTGAGCCCTGTTTAATGAGCTAATTTATTTCAGTAGCTCATTATTGTCTTCGGCTCAGAATCCCTGTTTTAGGATCAACCAGGAGAGTCAGCTGCACGTGCATTTGTACAATTAGCTCTCTCGTTTCTGAGCAATTGTTTAAAAATGCAAATTAACTAGTTGGTGTAAAAATGGCCCTAATTCCAAAATGTTGGATTAATAATAATTTGGATTATGATAGTATCTAGAGGGCCAGATTTAGGCTCTGGCCTCCAATGTGCTAGAAACTGTATATATCCAAGAGTACATAGCTGTATATAAAGATGATCTTGGACTTTAAGTGCATACAAAGGAATGCGAACAAGAGCTTTCAGGTGTTCAGACCTGAACTTCACATGTGATTCCTACCTCTGCAAAAGGAGAAACCAAAATGCTAATCCAGAGCCATATGCATGTTTGGCAAGTTTGAATGAGGGCTGAATTTTGAAGTTTAGACATCTGTTGTCTTGTGTAATTATTTCTTGGCTATGCACTTTATAAAAGGAGTCCTGAGGGCATAATTTTACATAATGAAAACCAAAGGCCCTACGCACATTGGGATAAAAAACATGCTAGGATTCTAGAACAGTGTCCTTGGCTAGAATGGATAAGCATTGCTTTTGTCTTAAATCTGTGTTAATAATCCCTGCTACAGGGTAGCTAAAGGGGATTAGGGCCTGATCTAGCAAACATAAAGTCAGTGTGAATACTCATGTGAATAAAGCTACCAAGTGTTCACTGGGGGTATGTGCTCATTTGTAGCACAGTTCTGGGGAGAAGATTGTTCCTGATAACATGGTTCTTTGAAGAAGAAGAAAAAAAGTCCTTGTTCATAATGACCACAGAAACTAAGATGTGTGTTTAATCATGTAGCCACCACGCTAATGATCCCAATGTGAACAAAGTCTAAAGGTTTGTTATAGCCAGACATAGTCACTTGCATTTTAAAGTAATGAATTCAGGGGAGGAAACAATGAGAAGAAAACAAACACTCTTCTTATAGGTGCAATTTGCTTTAATAAAAAAAAAATTACTTTTCTTTAACTAGATAGTGCACATGTAAGAAATAATGTCTTTTAAAAAAAGCAAATTCTTTTCAAACAAAAATTACAACACGCATGCATCCCTATACACATGAAAAAGCTCTGCTTTGCATCACACACATTGTTTTTAAATTAGATCTCCTTTTTCCAAGATGGAAAAATCACAGTCAGCATTTGTATATAAATATTATTACACAGCTTGAATTTACAAGCCAGAAAACAGAGTGTGCTGCATGATATGCTAAAAATTCCTTGCTGCAAATTTTTAAAAATATTAAAATAAGAATCTCTGTTAATACAGTAATTCCACTGTCACATAAAATGTTCTGCTCACAGCGATTTGGGGTTCAAGCAGCCACAGAATCCACATTTGATTCTAAAATAATGGTGCAAAGACACAGACAGAAATCATTTCTGCCACAGCTGCTGCTTGCACTCTTCAGTATGTATTAAAATGGAATGCAACACAATTCTAATATTCGGTCTAGACCATAGGGGATGGGAGGGAGGTGGTTTTTTTCCCTTATTGGGAGAGAATGCTCTAGTCTATGACTACCTGCACATCTGTGAATGGTAACATTTTTAAATCAGACCTGTCAATCATTTCAGTGCATCTTTCACAAAGAAATAGAAGAAGAGTCCATGTCTAGCTGAGCTTGTTCTACCCCCTGACAGTATTTTTCATTATTTGTCCCCCGGAATTAGTTGATCCCTAGGTCCAGCCGTCCCTCCTGCAAGGCTGGGGGAGGGGCTTTTAGAAGTGGGCAGGCGTTCCCCTAGGGTTTCAAATAGGACCAATCCATCTTTCTAAATAATAGAAGTACATCTTAATTCATCCATCACCAAGCCCATGGAAACTCTGCAAATTTAATGCCCAGAACTACAAACCTGTTCTTAACCTTTTACTAAGATCAAATGTAGGCTTTATGTAGGATAGTCTGATTCTCCAAACACATATTCCTGAAATGTGTACTTAACTACTTTAAAGTAGTCAGTGGTGCACAATTTCAAGTGTTTGGGCCGGTAGAGGGGAATAATGAAGAAGTGGGCTGTGCCCCCGAAAGCTCATGATACCATCTTCATGTTTTGTTAGTCTTTAAAATGCTACCAGACTATTTGTTGTTTTTGAAGTTTATCCTGTACAGACTAACTCGGCTACCCCCTGAAACCAAGTTCTTTATTGGGAAACTTCAACCTTCTCTTGCAGGAAGATGAAGTTGATATTCTAATACTGTAAGGGTGCGTCTAGACTGGCAAGATTTTGCACTGTCTACACTGGCCGCTTGAATTTGCGCAAGAGCACTGATGTTCTAATGTAAGAATTCAGTGCTTTTTGCGAAAATACTTTGATGCTCCCGCTCAGAGATAAGCTCTTTTGTGCAAGAATACTTGTGCAAGAGGGCCAGCATAGACAGGCAGCTTAATTTTTTGCGCAAGAAAGCCCGATGGCTAAAACGGCCATCGAAGTTTTCTTGCGCAAAAGCGCGACTATACTGAGCACGGATGCTTTTGCGCAAAAGCACTTTTTGCACAAAAGCATCTGTGCCAATCTAGACGCTCTTTTGCGGAAATACTTTTAACGGAAAAACTTTTCCGTTAAAAGTATTTCCGCAAAATCTTGCCAGTCTAGACGCAGCCTAAGTCTTTTCCATAGCTAAGCTATCATACGGCCTGAAGCTGCAAATTCCTATTCCTTATCATCTCACGCTAACGCTCCTGTATCAGAAAGTAAGTATTGTTAGCTAGGCCTCAGAGCACAGGTCTGGTCTGAGGCCTAGCTAACAACAGTAAGGTTTCTGCAACTCTACTAGAAATTAACTAAGGCCAAGTCTACACTGGCAAGTTCCTGAGCAGCAAATCAGCCCCCAGCACTATAACTCTCCAGGTGTCCACTCTGGCAAGACAATTAGTACACACGAGCTCCACTGTTGCTGCACTCTGGGTAAACCACCTCAACAAAAGGCATAGAGCTGGCTTGCTGGGGTGCTAGTGTGGACCCCGTGATATACTACAGCCTTGTGACAGGCTTCCAGGACCTGTCCCACAATGCCTATTCTTGCCTCTTTGGTCATTAGTTTGAACTCTGCTGCCCTCCCTTGAGGTCACCAACCCTCAGATCCACCCTTTACATTCCTCTGGTATTTTGAAAGTCCTGTTTGCTTGGTATTTTTTCCACGCATTTTTCCAGGTGATCATGCCTGCTCCATGCACCAGGAGATCCCCTACTTGAAGCCATGGCGAGGCGCTGGACCTTTCCAATGTTTGGGGAAAGGAGGTTGTCCTGTCCCAGCTGTGCGCCAGCCATAGGAATTGTGATACCTACAGACCTATATCGAGATGCATGACTGGGCCAGGGCTGAGATGCACTGCAGTACAGGGTCACAGTGAAGGAGCTGCTGCAACACTCTTACCACAATGCACAACAGGAAAACTGCTACTCTGGTGCTGCATCCCTAACCTGGAGGTCCTATGATGAACTGGATGAAATACAATCCCACCTTTGCTCCAAAGAACCTCATGGATACTTCAGTGCCCCAGAGGCCATCCCAGAGTGGAATGAACCAGGAGGAAATCCTGGAGGACGGTGCCACGGGGGAGAGGCAACCAGAGTCAGAGGACAACTCGGCATCCACAGATGCCTTCACTCAGGAGCTATTTCCTACCCAGAGTAGACTAACCACTGCAGAAGTCAGAGAACGGAGATAGGGAAGCACAAACAGGGAAGCCAGGCTTCATGAACTGGGCTTGTTTAGTTTGGAAAAAAGAAGATTAAGGGGGGACATGATAGCGGTTTTCAAATATCTTAAAGGGTGTCACAAGGAGGAAGGAGGAAATTTGTTCCTCTTGGTTTCTGAGGACAGGACAAGGAGTAATGGGCTTAAAGTGCAGCAGGGGAGGTTTAGATTGGACATTAGGAAAAAATTCCTAACTGTCAGGGTGGTCAAATATTGGAATAAATTGCCAAGGGAGGTGGTGGAATCTCCCTCTCTGGAGATATTTAAGAACAGATTGGATAGACATCTGTCAGGGATGGTGTAGACGGAGCTTGGTCCTGCCTTGAGGGCGGGGGGCTGGACTCGATGACCTCTTGAGGTCCCTTCCAGTCCTATTATTCTATGATTCTATGAAACAGTAGAGCCTGGAAAGTGGCTTTGATTTCTGGAAGTGCTGAAGCAACTTGTTGGCAGTGATAGTGTTGCAGCAGAAAGCAGGCTTGGGTCTGTGCAGTGCTAGTACCTACGCTGGGCTAGTCAGAGGCAGAACAGAGTGTCAATGGACTCTCTCGCTTCATGGTAATCAGTCTCACAGATTACATTGAAAGTGTCATGGAGATGCTGGGCTATTCACTTCCACAGGTTGTGGCAGAGCTGCTGGGTTCACTGTCCCATTAAGAGTGACATTGTCCATACCACTGCTGCACTCAGACAAGCCACATAAGGGCCAGGACAGAAGCTGCAGTTACACAGAAGACCCTCCCTTGCATCCCTTCTCACCCTCAGCAACAAAATATCTTCCAGGACTACCACAGTCTGTGGAAAATGCATGGACATTAGTGACTATAGGACCTTCCTGCAGTATGGGCAGTCTCCAAGACATACCTGCCCAGACTACCATAAGGCCCTTCACCAATGAATTTCCCTTCTCCAGTGATTAACTCACCATTTTGGAGGTCTTATGTGCACTTGCCCTAGGACAGCCAGTGATAGGGATGTGAGCAGTGCTTGGCTGTGTCTACACTGGGCCACTTATTCTGGAAAATCAGCCGCTTTTCTGGAATAAGCTGCGAGCTGTCTACACTGGCCTTTGAATTTCCAGAAAAGCAACGATGCTCTACTGTACAAAATCAGCCGCTATTCCGGAAAAACTATTCTGCTCCCGCTCGGGCATAAGTCCTTATTCCGGAACACTGTTCCGGAAAAGGGCCAGTGTAGACAGCCCAGTAGTCTTTTCCAGAAAAAAGCCCCGATCGCGAAAATGACGCTCAGGGTTCTTTTCCGGAAAAGCACATCTACATTGGCCACAGACGCTTTTCCGGAAAAAGGGCTTTTCCGGAAAAGCAGCCTGCCAATGTAGACGCTCCTTTTCCGGAAATACTTATAACGAAAACTATTCTGTTTTAAGCATTTCCGGAAATTCATGCCAGTGTAGACACAGCCCTTGTGCTTAACCTGGACAATGTCCATTCTCGGTCTAGAGTTAACAATGTTCCCCCTCTGCAAAATGTAGCATTTTGGCTTCACAGATCTAACCTTGGGATCCCAGCATTCCTTGATATTGTCTGCTGGATGCCTGCACAGGGCAAGGACGCATCCTCAGAGAAGTAAAGATGACTTGATGCACGAGGTTAGGCGACAGGCTGCTGCTGAAAAGAAAGAATTGAAGGACTGGAGGGACAGTGAGACAAGAGAGCGGAAAGAAAACGCTGAGCACTGGAACAAAGCCACAGAGCAGCTCTTAAACATTATGGAGTGCCAAACTGATGCACCAGGCCAAACCTGGGCAAAATGTCCTCCGCAGGACAGACCTGGCCCACCAAGCCACCAGATCCGTCCTGTGGCTTGCCCTGCTTGCCCCCCACACACTGCTGCTGTAGGGCTCTGTTTGAACAGCTGTGAGCCCAGAGAAGGGGGCGGAAGCTTCATGTGCTGCTCCCGCCCCCAGCACAATCCAATTGGCCAATTTCCCATTGCCCCACTGGTGTGACATTCACCCAACCCCAGAAAAGTTATTTTTATTACAAACATATATGCAGGGAGCTAATACCTTCGGTCCTGAGGCCACCAGCCTAAATCAGGCCCCAACCGGTTCCTGACCAGATACTGTTACATCTGCCAGCAGTAAAGAGCCCTGTGCCCAAAGTGTTCGGTTGGGGGGAGGGGAGGGAATTGTCAGTCCAGTTCACAGTAAGCACATATTCCATTCACAAAAGACACTGGCTGCGTCTAGACTGGCAAGTTTTTCCGTGCTTTTGCGGAAAAATTTGCCAGCTGTCTACACTGGCCGCTTGAATTTCCACAAGAACACTGACAATTTCATGTAAGATTGTCAGTGTTCTTGCGGAAATACTATGCTGCTCCCATTCAGGCAAAAGCCCTTTTCCGGAAATGCTTTTCCATTAAAAGCATTTGTGGAAAATCATGCCAGTCTAGATGTAGCCACTCTGAATGGGACCCTTACGGACAAGACATGGTATATAAGGAATGAATCTTCACCTCAGCCCAGATCACTTTTTTCAGGGATGCTGATAGGCAGCCTGGAGGAAGTTTATAGCATGAGCAGCCTGAGAGCATCTTCTCATGGGAGAGGACGCTGTCTGCAAGGCCAGCAAGACATCCACCTTTCACTGTGTTTTTTTAAAGATGTTCTTTCTGGAAGATATTAAGGGTGATTTGTTGTATTGAAACCAGTCTGACTTGAGCAGATTTAGAGAGCTCTGTACTGCAAAGAAACCTATTCTCCCAAGTTCAAAACAAGGTCTACTACCACTGCCCTCCTGTTAATTTCTGCAGCAAACAACATTCCTTAAAGCTGTTACAAAATGCTTCCTGTACTCTCTCCTCCAAGAGGTGATGTTGCCTATATTGTGACTGGGAATATATTCACTTATTATACATCACCATAATACTTGGGGAGAAGGGACGGAGATATATTGTTGCCATACAGCATTAGAAACCATCAGCTTAAGAGAGAGACATGCACAAGTGACCTTTTCTGCAGTAATAAATGTTACTAAAAGGTTAGGAAATGTGTGTAAAAGGATTTCATAATGACAGATTGAATCATTTATTTCAGTGTCAAGTCCACTACTGCGTGTGGGGAGGGAGAGAATTAGGATAACAGATTTAACTCAGTCTCTACATCCCTGCATCATTCCCCAGAAATCATTCCAGGAAGAGCAATGTCAATGCCTTCCTATTGATCATTCAGATCCCTGATCCCAAACTTCCATTACCATAACAGGTAATAGTAGAAAAACTTGCAGCCAAACATGTAACCCTCTGATGCTAAAAGCACAGGATCACGACCTCTGGCACAGAAAGGATTTAGTCATTTTCTTTTTAAAAGCCCACACTGTGATATTAAACCAGAGGCTCCAAACGGGAGCAGGGCTTCATTGTGCTAGGGCAAGGGTGGGCAACAAACTGCCCATTGGGCAGATGCTGTTTGCCAGGATCACCACTGGCAGGTCACCAGATGCTTTATTTGCCTGTGCATTCACAGGTATGGCCGCTTGCAGATCCCGTTGGCCATGGATTACCATTTCCAGCCAATGGGATCTGTCGGAAGCAGAGCAGACCAGAACACCACTTCCCGCAACTCCCATTGATTGGGGAGAGTGAATCATGGTCAATGGGTGTTACGAATAGCCGCACCTTTGTATACATGTAACCCCCTTTTTCCTCCCCGAGCTACTCAGGAGCGGGTCACACTCACAGGTGTGAGCCTGATGGTTTTAACCCAAAAGGAGATTCTGAGCATCCCAGTGGTGATGGTGTTTAGTTGGGGAAAGCCCTATCCACCTCCTTGCTGCAGTTCCTTGCTCGTAATGAATGTACAATGGCAGTGCCTCCACCTGGCTGGCCTTGTACACACTTACTGGTGTGCCTTGAGAGCCTCCCGGAATATAATCATTCCAGCTATAATATGGATCTAATTCCAAAACAACAACTACAAATCATATACATCTAATAGATTACTTTAAAATAAACAATCTTTACTTAACTTAAATAAACAGGAGTTAACAGATTAACAATGAATAGCATTAACAAAGTGCACAACAATAATTGGAGCTTATCTATCTAGCCTTTTGTACTGCTAATATTGATCCCACCCCAGAGTGTGCACACCTCTGGACTCACCGTCCCAGACTCTTGCTTGTATGGGCACGCTTGAAGAACTGCAGCTGTAGTGGAGATTTGGTCCAAGCTAGACAGCAGCTCTGTCCCAGGCAGCACTTTCCCAACAAGGCCCAATTACTTTCTACCTCATGCTGTGCCTATCAAAAGCAGCCTGCTAGATCCAACTCCAAAGACTTCTAGTCCCAGTCTGTAGCTGCACTCCAACAGACCCTGGACTGGATCAAACTCCTCCATAGCAGCCTGGCTCCCCTTTGGTTCCAAACTCCAAGGGCAGAGTCCCAGACTGCTAGGCCTCTCTTTTCATGCACATGGAGAGCCTCTGATCTCCCACACAAGAGTCACTTCCTTCCTGTTTTTCCCAAGCGCTCATGGGAATTGTAGTCTGGATTGCAGCACACAGGGTCTTTCCAGGAAAAAAAAAAAAGGAGGCCCCTTTAGTAGGGAGGCTACATACTCAAAAAAAATATAGTGCCTAGCAGTCTGCTGGTGGCAAATCACGTCCGGCCCGTGGGCCAGTTATTGCCCACCCCTGTGCTGGCACTGTCCAACATACAAATATTAGACAAATAGGATTCATTCTTAAGCTATATAATTGAAAATAATACAAACACAACACCTGTCTAGAGAAGCCTCTCTCATGGAAATACATTGCCAGGAAACTACAATGCCATACAGAGATGTGGAGATACAAGGTTTGTCTTCACCTGGCAAAAATTCAACAGGGTGTCACATAAGTACCACGGGAGGAGTGATGAGATGGAATGCAGCATTCCAGGACACATCCCCATTCACAGAAGAGGAGAATGTTAATTAAAATTAGTTTCTGGGCTGACTGTCTGCCACACCCAGGTTAGGGAATACTGTATCCAATTGCAGCTGTCGGAAAAGCTCTAAGCAAATAGAATTTCATTAGTCACAACCAGTGTTCCCTCTAAGATTTCCCATCCATGAGCGGAGTGAGTTTTGTCTTGTGCACCAATAATGAGGTCATGTGCACTTGTTACTAACAATAAATAAATTGTTATGGAAGAAAAAATACTAAAACAAGGGATAATTAACAATGTGCATGACCCTGAACCCACCCACCCTGAAAACCACCCAGTCTCACTCCCACCCAGCCTTGCTCTCACTGTTCCTGCATCCATAGGCTCCCCAAACCCTACACCTCCATCCTTTGCAGTGCTCCCTTTGCTCCCTACCTTCTGCACAGTGCTCCCTTCATCCCAACCCCTTCACTTTCCTCTTAGCTGCACCCCCTAGTCCTACCTGGCACTTCCAGAGTTCTGCTCACTCCAAGAGTTCCCTGGTGTGTAGGGGGTAGGTAGGTGGGATCGTGGGAGAAAGCATGGATTCCATAACTTTCTGCCACCTCTGTGACTTCTGCAGCAGCCAGTATGACTGATTCTGGGCAGCTGGCCCCAGGGGGTACGTCTACACAGCAGGGCAAAAGTCGAATTAAGATACGCAACTTCAGCTATGTCAATTGCGTAGCTGAAGTCGAAATAGCTTAATTCAGCTTTTGGTGCTGTCTACCCAGCAGGAAGTCGAAGGAAGAGCACTCTTCCTCCGACTTCCCTTACTCTTCGCAAAATGAGGGTTACAGGAGTCAGAGTAAAAAGTCCTCCAGCTCAACATTATTTTGAAATAATGGCTTGCTGTGTAGACGCTCGTTTTGTTATTTTGAAATAATGTCAGTTCCTGGGCAGCCAAAGGAGTGGCTGCTCAGATGACCTTGCCCTCCTCCTACCCCCGCAGCAGCAGCCCCCTGCCCAAGGTTTAGTTAGGGGTATTTATAGTAAATGTCATGGTCAGGTCACAGGCTAAATTTCTGTTTATTGCCCATGACTTTTACTAAATACAAGGCCGAAATCACAGCCTTGGCTATATACTGTATGAAGCTGTATTCTTTTCTGGGTGCTCTACATTTACCAATCACTACTTTAATTAAACAACTCTCTTTTGTAGTATTTTAATCAAACGACTCATTTTCTTATAAACACACACACACACATATAGATCACAGCAAGTTACAATGCTGTAAAGTGCCAATGTAAATTGGGCTACAGTGCTGTTTTACTGTTACTCTGTTTACTACTTCCCTCGTGGAGGTGGCTGTACGTAGAGCACTGTACTTTAATTTTTAGAAGTGTAGACAAAGCCCATATACCACTATAGCCTCTGTTGTTACTTGTTATACATAAATTTTTCCACACCTCAACACCTTTGTTGACCTTCTTTGTACCTTTTCCATCTCAGACACTAATTTACTATAGGTAACCAAATCTGATGATTTGTTTCATTATTAACAAGCACTGATTTAAATAAACAACCTTACAATTCAAAGAAAGTGCAGATTAAACCTCTCTAATCCAGAACTCTGGTCCAGCAACATCCGTGGTGCAGAATGATTTTAGTTAGTAGATGTCCACTTTTCATGGATGTGGCCAAGTGTCCTCCAGTCCCATAAAGTTTGTTCACAACCACCAGTCCTGGCTCTCAGTGTTCTGTTCTGTTATTAATTTCTAATTTACCCCTAAATGTCCTCTAAGAGCCAAAGTAGTGGAAGAATTGGTAATGCTGCTAGACAATATTGACACCCCTGCCCCCGTAGTCTGGAAAATTCTCTGGTTACAAACCAGTCAAGTCCCAAGGGTGCCAGACTAGAGATGTTCAACCTCTAGTGATTTTCTATATGGAATAGGGTTACAGGAGAGCAAGAAGGGCCTCATGGAACAAGGGAACCAGGTTGGGAAATAAAAATCTTCAGCGTCACTAGGGAGCTACAGACAGTGGCTGCCATAAAGTTCTCTCCAGCACTCACTGCCAACCTCTATGCTTATTACCTCATTATCTTTGCCTAGTTCTTTTCATTACATTTCTCTTTGCAATGCTGCCCTTCCGCTCCCAAAATAAAATGCTGCACCCTAGTAGTTAAGCTCTGATTGAGAGACATTGGAGGATGGAAACATTTGGCAACTCATTTCCACCAGTTTTCTACTCCAAAACTGGTTATGAGAAGCTAGAACGGTAACTCCTACATTTTAAGAGCCTGAGTGTGGATATGTTCAAGAGACAATAAAGATGAGTTACTAGGTGAAATTCGAAGCCTTTTGGAACATTGAAGTTTTTAAGCAAGAGGAAACCAAAGAAACATGAGACAAACAGGGCAAACTTTTAAAAGGGAGCATGTCTAACTGTTTCCCCTTCTAAAACTTGCACTTGCTTTTAGTTACATGAAAATTAAGTTCTCCCAAGACGAGTTATTGTGCCTAATGGAGAGGCTGAATTCAAGCTTTAAAAGGGGGAAAATGGGATGTCAGGCCTGCTTGGAGTACAAGTTTCAGCATCACCTTAACTATGGAGTTGCTCCCCATGTCTGCATGACATACCATTCCAGTATTATCTGTGCTATTATTTATTACTTGTATTCAGGGCAGGAGGAGCACCATTTAAAAGCAGACACAGATGTGCCCTCCTCCACACCACTGACCTTCTCTTCCCCTTTCAAGCACCTCCTCTACCCACCAGCAGCCTGATATTCCTATTCCGCTCCTCCCCCTCCAACTCCTACCCCAGACATTATCCTTTACATTTGTTCACTCCAAAAGTGAGATGGAGACAGTGTTATCTATTTTTGTAGACATCGCAGCCTACTAGTCCCTGTGTTTTGTTTAATTCATCCAAACCTTCACTTTTGTTTTTTCTAATTTAGGCTGCATGTTAGAAAGTCTGGCACTGCATAATGGGTAATACCTCCACAAGGTGTGCACAGTGACTTCAAAAGTCTGTTTTTGAAGTAATCGGCAAGTCAGAGCCCACTAAATTTGAATTTTAGACTATTTATGTTGATGTGTATTACTCTGTATTTGTCCACATTGCATTTCATCTCCTGCCCTGCCCATCCTCTCTAAGGGCATTTAAATCCATCAGGAGTTTCTTGCAATCCTAACAAAAAATAACCAACATAAATAATACAAAGTGCAACTGGCAAATTTCATCAGCTCACTCTTCACTTGCTTGTGCAAAGCATTGATATAGTGAACAACTGCTGGACCAATAATGGGACACTTCACTACTAGCTTCTTTCCATTCTGATGAACAATTGCTCATCACATTCTCTGTTTCTGGAGACTAACTGAAAAAGAGGGATACCCACCAAAACACTAGCCACCAAACTCCTGAATTTTAGAGGAGGGTCTAGAATTCTGGATCCTAACATCAGGGTGTCTATCAGTCCTTCCCAATGTACAAAAGAAAATATTGTTATTTATTTTTCTTAAGAGTTATTTATATCCACAGGACAGCACAGCATTTAAGTACATGCTAATTTTTAAGCATATTAACGGTGCATTGAAGTCGATGGGACAGCTCACAATATTTAAATGCCTCGCTGAATCAGAAGTTGCATGAGGGAGTTTTATCAAAAGCTTTGTTTGAAAATTAACTGGGTCACATTTTTTGTCTATTCTTTCATTAACTTCTCATTAAAAAATCAATTTGGAGAGTCCCCACTTTCCTTGAAGAAACCTCTCTGGGTTCACCCTAGAATATCTAGTTTATCCAGAGGGGTATTACTGTACCCTCGATAAGACTCCCAATCAATTTGAGAAAATTATGCTTATGAGTAAAGTTTCAGGGAACTAGAAATGTTCTGTCTAGAGAACAGAAAAATGCAGAGAAGCAGGGCCATCTACAAAGGGATGCTATCAGTGGAACAAGACTCAATTATTCTCACTAGTCAGCAAGGACAGTACAGAAATGAGGTTAACCCTGAGCAGGAAAAACAGACTTTGAAGAAAGCACAGATCGGCAAGAAAACTGGGTGCCAAGGGAAATTATGGAATCACTGAGGACATTCAAGGCTAGCTTGCATTAATGATGGTTTCGAAATGATTAGATCAGTTCAGCTACATTGCAGAGTTTTGGACTTGATCCCCTGTAAAGAACAAATGATGTCAAACCAATTTGATAGCTTTCTTTGATAGGATAACAAGTCTTGTGGATAAGGGAGAAGTTGTGGACCTGGTATAACTAGACGTTAGTAAAGCATCTGATACAGTCTCGCATGACCTTCTGTAATGGACCAGGCCGAGTCAGGGCACTGCTGAGGGTGTCCGCTCAGGGTGAATTGCTCAAACTCAGGGCTCCTTACAGCCCCTGATCGGAGACCTTCCCAAACAGGTCACAAACCAGTCATACCGAGCAAAACCCCTCTGACACTCCAGCTGTCCCTTTGCCAATTAGCCCTGGGCCTAACACACAGGTGAGATGTTATAGAACCCAATCTCACCTACACTGAACGGGTTCTTCCAGTCCCAAGAAACCAGCCACGGTTCCCAGTCAATTTACACTCTGGATCTTACCCACAAAATCACGCTGGGCCAATCCTTTAGAATCTAAAATCTAAAGGTTTATTAATAAAAGAAAGAAAAGCATTGAGAGTAAGGTTATTAAGGAGAATACATTACATGCATCGAATCACCAAGTTCTCAATGCAAGCTCTTAGCAGAGATGTTATAAACTGCTATCTTAAAAGTCTCTGGTGTACATCCTATGTCAGGATGGGTCAACGATTCTTCCCGGCTCGCTGTTCCTCACAAGGCTGCATCTGGAATCAGTAGCAGAATTGAAGGCAAGATGGAGTCTGCCTCATGGCATTTTAAATCCATCCCTGATATCTTCCAAGCTGGAGCAGGTCACATGGCTCAGTGACCTATCTCTGTGTCCCATGTCAGCAGTCATGATATTGGCTGGTTTGCAGGTCCCAGACACATTCCTCAGGTGTGTATTGGCCTCTCTGAGAGCCTGTCCCTGGAGCCTTGCTAATTAGCATAGTCACTGATTGACCATTCCTGGCCCATTGCTCTGTCTCAGACAGAGAATCTTCCAGCATCAACACAGATTACATATTTATAACTCCACATAGAGATATCACCCACCTACATGAATAACATACTAAAATCAGTAGAACATAAGGTTTCATTTGACATCTCACATGGCCCCCTTTGTACAGACTTTGGGGCAACCCCTTCCCCCCGCCCATGGGTACAGCAGTGACCTGTCTGATCCCCTTAAAATTCAGTAACATGACACCTTCTTATCACAAAAATAGGGAAATACAACTTAAATGGGGCTACTATAAGGTGGGTGCATAACTGGCTGGATAACTGTTCTCGGAGAGTAGTTATTAACAGTTCACAAACTTGCTGGAGGGGAATAACTAGTGGGTTTCCACAGGGGTCTGTTTTGGGACCAGTTCTGTTCAATACCTTCATCAAAGATTTAGATCAGCCGTGGCCTACCCGTGATTCTTCCCCTCCCCCCCCAGGATGCGGCTCGTGAACCACCTCCCCCCATGGCTTGTAAAGCCACGCCCATGCCCTCCCAAATGACCCTCTCCTCCCAGCTCCCTGTGCTGACCTGGGCAGGGGAGCCAACCGGCGTGGCCATTAAAGATGGAGAATTAAAGATGGCGTCAACCAGTGGGAGCCTGATGTGGCCAAAAAGCCTCTAAACACGGTTTTTTGTTTGTTTGTTTTTTTGCTCGACAACTTTGCCCCAGCTCTTCGCGCTGGATCAACTAATATCTTGGCTCTTTGCCCAGAATGGGTTGGCCACCCCTGATTTAGATGATGGCATAGAGAGTAATATTATTAAGTATGCAGATGATACCAGGCTGGGAGGGGTTGCAAGTGCTTTGGAGGATAGGGTCATAATTCAAAACTAGAGAAATGGTCTGAGGTAAATAGAATGAAGTTTAATAAGGACAAATGCAAAGTACTCCTCTTAGGAAGGAATACAGAATGGGAAGTGAGGGTATGTCTACACTGCCACCCTAGTTCGAACTAGGGTGGCTAATGTAGGCATTTGAAGTTGCAAATGAAGCCCGGGATTTAAATATCCCAGGCTTCATTTGCATCTTGCCGGGCGCCGCCATTTTTAAATCCCCCTTAATGCGGACTCCGTGCCTGCGGCTACACGCGGCACAGAGTAGGTAGTTCGAATTAGGCCCTCTAATTCGAACTACTCGGCTACATTTCTATAACTAATCTATCAGGGATGATCTGGATGGTGTTTATTCCTGCCATGAGGGCAGGGGACTGGACTTGATGATCTCTGAAGGTCTCTTCCAGTTCTAGTATTCTATGATACTAGAGTTACCTTCCAACCTAAATAATCCTGAAATTCTATGTATATTTCATTAGCTTCATTGACAGGGTGGTGGTTTCACTTTATTCACTTTTCCTTTTAAAGTTAATGTCAGTGTTGCATCCTATTATCTAGCAGTTTTAACTGGGGATGAGAATGACCTGCAGGTCTTCTATCCTCCAAAAGGAGAGACTACATCTTAATAATTGGAATTCAGGTTTCTTTAAATACAAAGGGTAGGGACTGACTTCTAGGTTCCTAGACAGAAGTCAGACAGGGATACAACACACATGCTGTTCCCCTTTTCTCCAAGTTAGAAAAATATTTTTTATAACAATAAAATTAAAATTGTCAATGGGGTCTTAATCACTGTGGTGATGTGACAACCACGTGTCATATTTTTCTGATCATTATTATGGGACAGCCTCAGTGTCAGATATTTTTAGCCATCTGGGTCAGTTTTCTTAAACTATGATAAGGTTTTGTGTGTCAGTAATCATAGACTCATAGACTTTAAGGTCAGAAGGGACCATTATGATCATCTAGTCTGACCCCCTGCACAGTGCAGGCCACAAAATCTCACCCGCCCCTCCTAGAATAATCCTCTCACCTATATCTCAGATATTGAAGCCTTCAAATACTTTGAAGACCCCAAGATGCAGAGAATCCTCTAGCTGTGATCTGTACCCCATACTACAGAGGAAGGCGAAAAACCTCCAGGGCCTCTGCCAATCTACCCTGGAGGAAAATTCCTTCCCGACCCCAAATATGGCGAAATCAATACCACCCCTTTAAGTGTCACCATATCATTCACTACTATACTGCACAAATGTCCCTCTTTCCTATAGTCTGCACCTCATTATTATCAGTAAGTCCCCTGATAAAAAACTACAACAAAAAATCTAGTAGGTTTAGCAGGAGATTTGTGCTTAGAGACCTCAACTAAGAACTCAGAGTAATATCTGATATTGGACCAACTTCCCTTGGTAAGACAAGCTTTGAAGGTTACACACTCTTCCTCGGGTATTTTCCAGCAATAGCAACTAAGATCTTGCCCATTTAAATAATTGTTAATAAAAAAAAAACGTTGATTAAAGGCAAAATAAACGAAACTTTACTTTTCTCCCTTGTCCTGCTGTAAGTTTCCACACCATTCTCCCACTCCTGTTATCCTTACTCAAGCAAACCTCCTACTTAAGTCAACAGGAATTTTTCCACAATAAAACCTGCTGAATTGGGGCCACGAATGCTTGCATTAAATATTGATCGACAGCTGGTTTAAAGCAAAAGTAAATCCTGTTCCTGGAAGAGATTCCTTTGAAATCTGACAGTCCCCTGGCCGTTTTCTGGTTTTTATGTGTATGTTGTCTGGGTGTTTGAAGGAGGGGATGAGAAGGAAATCAGAACGGAAGGTGCTAAGATGTGGTAATTGTATCAAGCTAGGCAGTCGAAGGGGCTGAGTTACACATTTATTCTCCTGTAGCATCCTGAATAGTAATCGATTTAGGATACCCAGAGATAATGCAACTCGTACTGTGAAGGGAGACAGACACCCCCATCTATCCAGACGCCTTCGACCTGCTGAACGACCTTTGCAGTGTTCCCCGCCCACGCCCAAAAGGTGTCAGTCATGTGCTAAGTAAAATCAGATTAAGGCAAAGGCGGGGGAGGGGAGCTGCAAAACGAGGTGGGATCCATTTGCCCAGCAGAAAATCCCCTTTGGAAACTGCAAGCCGCAGCAGCTCCGCTAACGCGGGGGAGGCGGAGGCGGAGGCGGGAGGGAGGCAGACAGTGGGGATGTTTAGAGGAAATTTACAATCATTTCCTCTCTGTGGTTTGGTTACAAATCAACAACATCCTGTTCTTTTGTGAGGCGCGGGGGCGCCTGCCAGGCTGATCGCGGAGTCCTTAAAGCCACAGAGCAGCCCACCCCCCACGCCCGCCTCGTTCTCTGCTGCAGGGTCAAGTTAAAAATAATGCAGCGGGAACGGCCACGCTTTGCAAAGAAAGGACCGTCCGCAGCTTTCGAGCGCCAGCACGGCCCTTGACCCTCCAGCTGGGCCGGAGGGAGCACGGACTTCAGGGCTTGCATTAGTCCGTGACAGCGAGCAGCAGGGAGAGGAGTTTGCACTCACACAAGCACCCAGTCCCCACCCGCTTCCAGCTACTTGCAGGAGGGCAGGGAAAGGAAACAGGGCTGAGCGAGGAGGTGCTGGGGTTAATGGTGTCGCCTGATGCTTTCCACCACCGGGTGTGATATTGCGCCTCCAATCTAAAGTTGATCGTCACCCCCTCCCCCGATAACCAGGAGTATAAACGCCTCTCGATCGGTTTGGCTCGTCTTCCCTGTGGATGTGAATTCAGAACGCACTGAAAGGAAATGCATTTTCTCTAGACTATGTTAGCCCTTCCTGTATAGCCGCAGAAGTAAATGATTCTTTCATCACCAAGTGTCCTAGTCTTTTGTCCTACAATTCTCTCTCACCCACCCACCCCGTTTAACGTTTTCATTGCAACAGTTAAACCCTGAAGACAATATTTAAAGTCACATTATTACAGCCCAGAGTGAAGGTTGGATTAAAACATTCACCACAACCCTTTGAGAAGATCCTCCATCTATCTCAAAATTAATTTACAATTGGAAAAAAAATCAGTAGTTTTACAAGAGTATAGACACTTGGCTAACTGTAAAGCAATGGAAGCTTATTCTCAGTAAAATGCCGGCATTTTAAATCTTAACCTCAAGTATAGGAGCTGCCACCACTACTGCTTTTGTAACTAATTATATATAGATCCTTCTGATTCTATTTGGACAAATTTTTAATTGTGTATTTAATTCAACAGGAAAAGTGCTTTGATAGTCATCAAATGGTTGCAAGCTAAGATGATCTGTACATATGCTTAATTAAAAAAAACAAAAGAGCCCTAATATCTTACCTAAAAGCTCCAAGATGATTTTCCACAACCAAGTATTTCTATAGTAAGGAAACATATATTTTTAATTGAAGGAATTTAAAAAAGAAGCAGCAGAAAATAGTTTTTGGGATTAAGCCCAAATCTAAAGAAAAAAATCTAATAAAGGAATTGAAATTGAATCACTTATGTTTGAGTTTTATATTGTGCTGTTTCATTTATTGTAGATGTTGATCAATAGATAGTCAGATTATCTGTACTTCAATTGCTTAATTATGTTGTAATAAACATGTATTGTCCTCTGCTCTGATTTCAGCATCCATTGCACAAATGTGAAAACTTTTGATTTCTCTCGTTACCGTCTATCCACAGTATACTACAGAAATGTAATCTGCCTGACTTTTTTTTTCAGTGTCTGCTTCACTGTGAACTAACTAGATCACTGCTAAACCAGCTTTGCAGTGAAAAATTCTGTTTCCCATTTGGAAAAAAGTGAAGTCACTTCTATTTAAAATTTAATAGAATATTATTGTTAATAGAGGATACATTATTTTCCAGATTATTGTTACTAGTTTGCAGTTATCTTTATGAATGAATGCAGGGAGGGGTAAGAAAAGCAATCAAGACCAGAATTTGTACTTCTCAAGAACACACAGGCCTGTAATTTATTTATTGCTGCAGTAATATATTACACAGAGGCTAGTAAAATGCTGCTTTCCGCTAGTTCTGACATTTCATAATAATATTTTACCATACTGGGCTGTGCTTGTCAGAGAAGAGTCTTTCTCCATCTGGAAATTCAGGATGTTTTCTTTCCTATTTCACAAATATAAAGTACCATATATACATTTAAGCAATGGGTGATAGTGAACACTATTTTAAAGTATCATATTCTGCTTTTGCATTTACTCTCATTGCATTTTAAAAGGAAGATATAACTATCATAAAGAACTTCTTGTGAACTCATAAAAACAACCAATTTGTTCCAGATGTGACTAACTTAGAAGAAGAAGAGCAAGAAAACTATACTATATATTTCATTATGTAGCATGTAAATTCTGAAATAGGAACTTATTTTTTGTTCTGTGTTTGTACAACACCTAGCACAAAGGGTCCTGGGTCCAGGACCAGGGAGCTTAGATGCTATGCTAATACAAATTTTAAAATTACTGTTTTCACCTCCTTATAACCATGTATTTGCACTTGTTCATTTAGTTGCTAGAAATGTCTAAGCCACCTGGGGATACCTGGGAATTCAGCCCAATAATTAAGTTTATAAGCAGAATTGTGTTTCTGGAGATTATTGACTTGAGCAGCAAATAAATATTCAGAAAAAAAATAAGGTAATTGAGTTGATGTAATCAATTTCAGAAACAAAAATCTATTTCTCATAAGCCACTGGTTGTTCTACTGTGCAACAGCTGACATCAAATTGTCAAGGAATCCTCTATGGATGCTGAGTGGTTTTAATGTCATGTTTGTGGAGTCTATGGTTCAAATGTCCATATTAGGAGGGAGACTGTCTGAAGACAGGATGCTGCCAGCCTGTAAATAAAAAAGTACCACAGATCTTGTCTATGTCCAGCAACCTCCAAAAAGAATCCCCTTAAATCTTTATAACTGAGGGCACGTCTTCACTCGCTGCGTCAAAGATTGACAATCTGGCATTTGATTTAGTGGGTGTAGTTTAGACCCATAAATCGAATGCTGAGGGCAGCTCCGGCCAGCATCTGTACTCCTTGCAGTTGCAAGGAGTAAGGGAAGCCGAAGGGAGCATTAGCTCCCATCGACCTCTTGCAGAAGGGACAAGTGGCAAGCTCGGCTTGAGGTAAATTGACTCTAGCTCTGTAGAACAGTAGCTGAGTCGGTTTACCTCAGGCTGAGCTTGGTGCCTTCCCCACTGTGGGAAGAGAGGGGGGGTGTCTATACTAGACCCACTAAATCAAATGCCAGAACATCAATCTCTGGTGTGGTAAGTGAAGATGTGCCCTAAAGTCCTTATCTTGCTGGGTGCCAGTTGCAGAACTTCTGCTCAACTCTAGGGATTTTTGTCCTAAGTCAGTGCAAAATATTTTGATAATATTTTTGTTTACCTCAGATTTTCATATTGAGACATAAACAGAACACAGTATCTGCACAGCAACTTGGAAAATGGAGACAAAAATATTTCACAGGCGTGCTGAACCTTAGTGGTTATCCTAACGCTAGCAACATTTTGAAAAGCAAAAATCAGGAAGTGAGTATGTACATCTAGAATTACCAAGCTTCCCCACAAGCCAAATATTGTATCCACTATAATCTACAATTATACAGCCCACATTCATAAACACACACGAATAATTTTACACACATGAAGAATCCTATTGGTGTCAGTGGGACTCCTCAGATATAGAAAATGACTCATGCTTAAGTGCCTGCAGTCAGGTACATGGGACTGAGAAAAGGAATAGGGTCGGCTTACACAGTTTATAGTCAAAGACTGCATTTGGGGGATATTAGCATGTGCCTGTGATAGGAATCACAGGGAGCTGAGCAACCTGCTCTGGAAAACAGCATTTCCCATTGTAAGCACCTCTCATCTCAACAGAGCTGAGCTTATTCAGAGATGCTGCTTTGTAGAGGACCAGTTTGTGCCTGAAAAATGTAAGCCCTTTAAGCAGGGGTGAAAGTAACTAAATAGCACCAGTAGCTCATTCTGTTCCAACAGCCCATTCTGCACCAGGGACAAAGATGCCATGTTCCCCTCCTCCATACCCGAAGCCATTCCCAGTCAGCCAGACTCCTGTTTGCTTTTTGATTCGGATTCAAGAATGAAATTGAGCACGTGTCTATAGCCAGGTAATGCAACAGAACAAAACTGCAAGGGAAGGAAGGAAGCGAAGCAGTTGGTGTTAATTATGCAAAGCTGATGTGACTTGTCGGATGTGAGTAATTCCAGGATACGAGCAACAGGTGCCTGATGAGGCAAGAGGAAAACCCAGAGCTCTTCTCTGCACAGTGGAGGTAGACACATGTCATTTCTCCATCTGTAAAACGGGGATAATGGAGTGCAGTCTCCTCACCGGGGGCTGCCAGGGTTCAATGCAGAAATGTTCATCAAGGCTTTTGAGAACCATGGTTGGGAGAAAGATGGGCTAGCACTGTTTAGTATTACTGTACTCTGGCAATACGGGCCAGACTCTATCAATTCTGCCCTGCATGCTGGGACGTTTCAGATCCCATAGGGTGATAAGACTTGTGGAACCTTTCGGGTGCTACTGTTGCAGAACTGAGAGAGCCAGCATCCTACCATCTCTAGGATCATACATCGAGGATGCTGTTTCGACCTTCATCTCCTCTCTAAAGTGAGAGCTGATGGAGGTTTGCCTCCCAGAATTGAGAAACTGAGCAGTGAGGGTCTAGATCAGGGCTGGGCAAATACCGGCCCATGGGCCAGCTCCGGTCTGTCAGGGTTAGCACCTGGTGGGCCCCTACACCGCGGTATTTACCTGCGCCTCCACAGGTACGGGGGAATCACAGCTTCCGTTAGCTGCGAGTCACCATTCCCAGACAGTGGGAACTGTGATCACCCTAAATATGGAGGTGCAGGTAGGTACAGTGGCAGTGGCCCACCATGGGCTAATCCCAGTGAACCGCCACCACTTTGTTGCCCACCCTGTTCTAGATCGTCAAACTCTCTGGTCTAAGGAGGACGGCGCAAGATGCAGTAGAAAAGGGAAGTGGTATCTATTATGATATTGGGAGAGGCTAGATGAGGGAGAGAGAAATTCCATTAGCTGTCCCAACCCTCCGGGACTCATGCAAAATTAATGAAATGGTTGTGTGCGCCTTTAGGTATTTAATCCAGCTCTTACCTCATCTCTATTGCCAAGGCAGCAATAATTCTACCACAGCTGGCCTTTTGACTGGCATCCATATGTTAGTCTGGATCTGGCTGTGGCGAAAGATTGCAGATCTATACTTTTGCCAGACTGGGGCCAGGGTATTGCCTGCTTCTCTGCCACTACATTGCCAATTCAAACAGGCTTCCTGCTCATTTCTTTCCCAGCCATAACAGACCGATAAACTACATACTGTTAACAAAACATAAAAGAACAGAGGAAGATGAAATAGTCCAATATTTTGACTTTCCCCGTCTGTCTCCAACATACATATGTCCAATACATTTGATACTATACACAGATTAGCAGTCCAATTTCACCTACTTCATTTATTAATAGAATCACAAATGCGCCCAGCACAGAAACATCTTATCCTTCAGCAGCATAGACTACAATATTTTGCAGCAGGGTTAAAGCTATTTCCAAACACATGGCATGGATGCAAGAGGTGTAAGAGAAAGAGATTGCACATTACAGGCTAAAAGCCAGGATATGAGATACCTCTAAGAGTCAGGCCATAAAACACTGCAATCCCCTCTCCTCACGCTCCCCGTTTTTAACAGGAGGTTTCCATTTTGCAGTTTCCCGTTATGCACTGTGTTTGGAAATAGTTAGCAAATAATAAAAAAAGAAAAATGTTCTCAGCATGACATTGGCCACAGATGGCAAAACTGCCTATATGGGCATTCTTTGATTTCCAGAATGAAGACCAAATTTTAAGTCGCTTCTCTCATTCAGAGTTGTGTGAGTTCACACTCACTGCAATATGCATATAAATAAAACATTGCATGTGCATTTTGCTACTTTGAAGCTGAACTGGTCATTCCTGCACACAAGTATCCCATGTGCATGCTAAATCTCCATAATGCTATAAGCATGCCAGGAAGGGAACCCAAAGCTTCATGGAGGACCGCAAAGGGCTAAATTCTGGGTACATGTCTTAGAGTTAGCATAAACATGATAAAACATAAGTAGCTAAAGAGAGTCCCACTGGCTACACATCTGAAATATCTCAACAGTATAAATTATACCAGGGTGGTCAATTATATTTTGTCAAGGTATAGTCAAGGTCTAGACTCCAGAGAAAATAATAATAAAAATAATGATAAGTGAATACAAATTTCAGGGTCCATTCTAAAATGTCTGGTGGTCCAGATTTGACCCATAGTCTGTCTGTTGACTATCCATGAATTAGGTTTTCCCCGGGGAGTTGCAATTTCACTTATGTCTATACTTGATTCCTTCTTTGAGGGAGGAATACAAATGTAGACATCCGAAATTGCAAATGAAGTGGGGATTTAAATATCCCGTGCTTCATTTGCATAATTGCGAACTGCCATTTTCCCACAAATAGCGCTATCTCGGGTCATCAAACTCGGTCCCCGTGGAGTTATTTCGAGAGAAAACCCTTCCCTCAAAATAACCCGTAAACTGAGGAGGGTCCTTTCCCAGTCCAGTCAGATGGAGCTGGTGATATTACATTACAGCATATGCATCTGTCCTCTGACCTGAGATCACTAAACTCATTTCATATACAGAAGAGCAGGAATTGCCTATACTAGAGAAATCTCATTCAGTATCCTGTCACTGACAATGGCCACTATCAGCTACAGAATTTCATGCGAAGGTGCAAGAAACCTCAGAGTAAGCAGCTCCGATCAGGGAAGATTTCCTCCTGAACCCCACACAGCAGTGGTTGGCTTTTGTCCTGATGAAAAATGTTTGTACCTCTTCCAAAATTCTTTCATATGTATTATAACAACTCTAGCTACTCTTGCTACCCATATGAATGGATAAACCCATTTTCAACTTTGCTGCAGCCAGCAGCCAGCAGTAATTGTGCTCCATGTTGAGGATCTACTACAGATTAGTCTGCATCAGTAAAAGAATGGAAGTCTAAATTAGTCAAAATAGAAAGAGAGGTGTCTGGGGGCCAATATTAGAGCTGCTTTGGAAGGGTGGGTAGGGTTTGGTCTAACATAAACGAAGCTGTAGGTCAGGCGGTGCCTCGAGCACAAACACACTTGCAAATTGTTTTTTTAAAGGAACTAACTCAAATTAAATAAAATAATAAATCCCGACACAACTTGTCATTCCCAGCGGCAAAGATGATTGTTTATAAAATTAGCCGTATCATGGTAAACTGGAATGTAACCTTTACAAAGTGAGGGAGAGGAAAGCTCCATGCACAGAGCTTTAACATTGGAGAACACATGTCCTTTTTAAATAGAAACACCTTAAAAAAACAAAAGCAGCGAGGAGTCCTGTGGCACCTTATAGACTAACTGAAGTGTAGGAGCATAAGCTTTCATGGGCAAAGGGTCTTTGCCCACAAAAGCTTGTGTTCCTACACTTCAGTTAGTCTATAAGGTGCCACAAGACTCCTCGCCGCTTTTGCAGATTCAGACTAACACGGATACCCCTCTGATACTTAAAAAAACAGTTGTTCTTACCAGTATATTTGATAAGGCAGGGTACATGGGCTAATTATTATATTCCCTGAAGCCTTCTGCAGTTATCAAGTTATTATTGCTCATTTAGAGTAGTGCTTTATTCAAAGACGTCTACTGTAATCTCCATTTAAACGATTTATGGAGAGTCCTGTTTGATTTTCCATCACTGGCAATTTTAAAATTATGATGGGGGAGTTCTATAAGAATTCCTCTTGGAATTTGGGGGAGGGATTAGGAGGAAGGTCTCTGGCCTGTGTTATAAAGAAGAGCAGACTAACTGATCATGGGACCCCTTCTGGCTATTGAACGTATGAATCTATGTAAGTGGGCAGAAAGGCTACGCTCTAATGATAGCGACCATAAAACATTGGAAAACCCAGGTTTGTGAAAATGCACTAGCTAGGGCCTCCTACTCTACTCCTTTTGGAAATTTGTGCCTGTAACTTGAATTACTCTGCCTAGGTCCAATCAGCTCGGGGGGGGAGGGGAAAGGGGGTGTGAATTCTGACCTTCCAACAGCTCCAGCATGCTCCAACATGCAACGCAAGGAAAGGGTTTTGCCACGTGGGCAAATGACATTTGAAAACACACTCTGCTTGCTGACAAACAGATGGCAACAAATAATCAAATCAAATGGCAGCAAATAATAATCAGCAAAGTTGCCAGAAATGTGCTCCCTTGTTATCCCTCGGTCATTTGATCACCATTGTCCGTAGCACTCCCCTGAGGACAGTGGGAAGTTTGTGCTTTCACACAGTGTCATTCACGAAGTTATTCATGTAAAAAAGGCCAGAAGAACTTTAAAACTGGATAATAAGAGACTGTGAATCCCAGTGATAACTGAACCAGGGAATATTCTAAACAAAAAGAGCTGTCAGGAATGCTGGTCACTTTACACCACTTGATGCTACAGTCACCAGACATTCTAAGCTTCAGAGTGATGTTTGAGGTTATTGAGTATGATGATTGTGTTGTTGATTTGCTGATGACTGTGCTATGCAGGGAGAATTGTGTGGATTTACATGAGCAGTGACCAAAGGATTGTGTTGCAGTAAGAGGCTGTGTATGTTTGGGGTCGCTGTATGTGCTGGTTATATTGTTGTGAGTTGTGTTATGCTGGGACAGTTGTGTGGATTAGCATTGGAGATTTGTACAGGAGTTGTATTTTATTGGGAGATTTGTGTTGATCTATGTAAGGGGCAGTTGGACAAGTAATGCACCATCTGTGCAGTCTCCCTTCATATAACAAATTAAACTGTGGCATGCAAATTAGCTGCAGAATGAAAGGGCGGTGATGGATTGAGTTACTTCTGCTATCACAATGGGTGAGGACTCTCAGCGTAACAGAGAAGCTTACCTTACCGTAGCAGCATATATACCAAAATTGGAATGATACAAAGAGTTACACGGACCCTGCACAAGGATGACATGCAAATTTGTGTATCTGTACACTGTAAGGTTGTAATTCAGAAAGTCAAAATGGTTGAGACTTAAAAAATGGATAATAAGACCATGAAACCCACTGATGAGTCAACCTGAATTTTAAAAAGCCCTCAACCATATATGAATGTAGCTTTTCCATCACCTCACAGTCACTCAACAGATATAATACCCTACAGTGTATAATTATATAGACCACTGGTTTCCACATAAACAAAGTAAATAAGAACTTAGAGCACAAAATGTCCATTTCAAAGTCATTTGTAATCTATTGACAACTTAATCTGATGCACAATATTAAAACCAGGGCTGGCAACAGACTTCACTGGGCCCTGTGAAGAGGCGGGGCTTCAGCAAGAAGAGGTGGAGCTAGGGCCAGCCAGCCCTCAGCACCACCTAAACTGCATTACCCATCCCTCAGCCAGTCCTCAATGCCGCCCAGACCAGACCACGTGTAATGTAAATGGCCTGAAGCCTTGAGCACTTTTAAATTGCCAGGCCCTGGGGCAACTGCCCCCTTTGCCCTCTCTTCCTCCCACCCGTCAGCAGCCCCAACCAAATCCTGAAACTTTATTGCCATCTAGAGTACAAGCAGGATTAATCCAAGGACAGAATGAAGGGAGTAGAGCAGGAACAGGGTCATACCTTTGCCATTCATCAGGATTTCCTCTTTTACATCCTGAGCAGCTCTTCTGGGCATATGCTGAAGTCAATGGGAGATGCAGATCTCGGCATTTCTCAGGGTTTGACCCCAAAATGGTCACATTTAAATTTCTAATCTCTGTTCTGAGCAGAAAGCCAGATGGTTATGGGTTGAAAGTGTTTTATTGGCCCAAACACTTTAAACTGCAAAACAGCAGGCAGCTTAGCCAACCACCAAACCGTACAGAAGTGCTGCAGTATCTTCTATCTTAATGAGGCTGCAGATGTTGTCAGTGTCAAGTTTTGCCCTGAATATTTTGTAATTCTCTCTCTCTCTCCCTCTCTCCCTCTGATTTTGAAGTCACTCACCCCAAATTCTGTCCTAACTCACTCATTTTTCTTCTCCAGGTAACAAGGTTTCCCAAGCTGGAAGCAAGCTTATATCACACTTCAAGTTCCATTCCTTCTACCACAGAGGAACAATGGGCTCCTAATGAAGTCACCTTCCAGGCATGCACAGGCCCTTGAAAGCAAAGTGTGGGAGAATCACTGGGCCCTGCACCCCACATCCGCAGTGAGGTCTGACTCTGAGATAGCAGATAGAAGAGGAGGTTTATTAGTCGAGACAGGAACACACTGTAGAATAGACTTGTCAGCACAGTCACCAGAAGCAGTCAGTATAATCCATCTTTGGCAGAAGCTCCCCCCCCCCCCCCCCCAGAGCCTGGCTCTGGTCCTCCACCCCAACCTAGACTGCTCCCCTCCCAGCTCCTGGTCCCAGCCACGTACCATCTCCTGGTTTTTGTCCTGCTTCCCCAGCAAAAGGTCTCACCTGGGCTGACCACTTATAAATACTCTATTCATCTGAAGAAGTGGGTTGTGCCCATGAAAGCTCATGACACTATCTACATTTTTTGTTAGTCTCGAAAGTGCTGCAGGACTATTAGTTGTTTTTTAATTTTTTTCCAATTACAAATCAGTTAGTCTCTAAGATGTCACAGGGTTCCTCATTGTTTATGCAACATAAAGTGAGATTTGGGGAGGGGAGCAGAAACAAAGGAGGAAATAGATTACCTTGATAGATAACTTCTTGTTTGCCCAAAATTATACTTAAAAAAAAATCTTATTCCAGATGCAATTTCACCATTTCTAGCTGTTGGTGCCCTAGCACTTGGGGACTAATATTTTGTTTCCTTTTCCAAGTGCAGTGGGTTATCCCTAGTGGGTTCCCCTCTGCCATATTCCATTAGTAGTTCCTATATCAAAGATTATAAACCCTTACTGTGCTGTGCCTATCATTATACTGTTTAATTATAGCATCAGGCTTCTTTGATATAACATAATACAAGTTGAACCCCTCTAGTCCGGCAGTCTCTACTCTGCCAACATCCATGGTCCGGCATGATTTTAGTTGGTTGGATGTCCTCTTATTGTGGGTGTGGCCAAGTGTCCTGCAGTCCCATAAAATTGATTTACAGTCACCAGTCCTGCTGTTATTTTGTTTTAAATTACCCCTACATGTCTTCTGAGAGAGCAGCAAGCAGAAAGAGGCAGCAAGTGGTGGGGGCAAAGAAGGGGGTAGTTCAAAGCAGCAGTGTTGTATGGTGTCTGGGGCCAGACCCCGGGCTCCTTGGGGTACTGCTGCTTTCAAACGCTGCTGCAGGAGCCCAGCATCAGGCTCCTCCCGGCATTTCAAAGTGGCATGCCACACCGAGCCCAGGATCAGAGTCCCCAGCTGACCCCAGGCTCCACATGGCGCTGCCACTTTGAAACGCCGGGAGGAGCCTGATGCTGGGCTCCTGCGGTGGCATTTCAAAGCAGCAGTGCCCCACGGAGCCCAGGATCAGCTGGGGAGTCCCCAACTGACCCCAGACTCCGTGTGGCACTTTCGCCTTTAAAGTGTAGCAACAGCCCTAGAGCTGTTGCTCCACTTCAAAGGCGGAGACGCCCTATTCACATCGATTAGTCTATTACTATTAGTCTAGACTATTCGATTAGTCAATTACCCACAATTTAACATCCCTAGCAAGCAGTGGAAGTGCTGGCAATACTGGTAAACGGAAGCATGTTTTTCATGCTTTATCTACTTATTTTCTTATGCCAATACAGTAAAATGGTGTAACGACACTAACACTTATTAGGAAGAGAGCTGATAAGCCTTGGCTAGGCATAGGCATCTATAGGGTGTATCTGTAGTGTCACACATTACTAAGCAGCATTGCAAGCTCTGTTCCATTTATTCGCCTCGGTGAAATAAAAATAACGAGACCCACTCACTACAATATTGACCTCCCAGGGTTCAGCAAATTCTCTCATTTGGCACCAGTGTAGTCCAACACCCTGAGGTCCTGAGAGGTTCAACCTGTAGTTTACCAGTTGCCCCATAGGCAGGTGAGGATTTATGGAGTAAAACATATTGTACAGGAGCAAAGAACTTCCATTACGTTTGCTATGCAGATGCACTTGGTCACAACCTAGTTTTGAACACCTCTAATTTTTGGGAGAGGGTACATTTGAATCTCATGTTATCCAGTTACAGAAGACAAGGAGGGCGAGGAAATACCTTTTATTGTACCAACTTTGATAGGTGAAAAAGTCAAAACTGGAGAAGAGTGTTGTGTACCCTTGACAGCTTGTGTCTTTCACTAACAGAGGGTGTTCCAATAAAAGATATTGCCTCACCCACCCAGTAAAAGATATTGCCTTTCTAATATTCTAGAACCAGCACAGCTACACCATGGAAAACTACAGCATAAAGGTACAGCACTTTTGCAAAATTTAAATAAAGGCTCAGAAGTGCTGCCTCAGAGTGATCTGATCCAGAGCTCTTTGTGCATTTGAACTTCTCAACTTCAGCAATAACATTTACAATGGGGTAGCCCTATAGCATTTCCTTCTTCAGGAAAATTACATTTATATTTTCTTCTGATAGCCATACATTTACTAATCTACTGAACAGGAAAATGCAGAAAAAAAATCCCTTTTTTCTGCCTTTTTATATAATTATTTAACTATAATGTTATACGTGAGCAATAGCAGCAAAGAAAAACACTTTGGGCAACCATTTTCCATTTTTTTAGGTATTTGTTTAAAAAAAGGTTGTCAATCTTGCATGTTTAATATCTAGTAATAATATTTTAAGTAACACCATTAATCCAGAAGATTTCACAGTACTTTACAAATCACGGAACTACAATTATACCTACTATTGGGGTGGAGCCAACAGTCAGCTGGTAGCTACTAATATTATCCAAGTCCAAGGATAATAGATCTTTCAATGCATACATTAGAAGATAAAAGCATACCTCAGGTCAGTTTTGTCTTATGTGCCCCTGATTGTTAAATGTCTTATTATGAAGCATTTTCATGAGAACATAAATGACTTTCTCGTCTCTGTTTCCCTCTCTCGCTGGCCTCCTTGCATTTGTGGATGGCCCAATAATAGCCCCTGTTCATAACTGGAAAGGTTTCCTGTACTCCAAACATACAAAATACATGACTATACTACACACCAACTGCAATCTACAAGGTTTGCCTTCTTCAAAACAAATAATTTTATGTAGGTGACATATTTGACCCGGTGTACAACACTGCACTCTTCATTAGCAATAGTGGAAAAAGTTTAAAAAAAAATCTGTTCAGCACTTGGAACACGTCCACTTCAATGACGACAATGCATTAAACAACAAATTACTATTTATAATAATTTCTACAGTGATAACATTGTCTGTGCAAGGATCCTAAAGAACATTTTTCTTTGGTTGGAAAATGTCTCTGATTACCCATGGAAATGGGAAGCATATAAGGAGATTTTCAGAATACTCAGCATCCACAGTCAGGCCAAGATTTTCAAGGGAAATGAGGCAGGACATAAGCAGTTGTTGGAGTGATCAGCACCTGAAAAATGGAGCCTATGGTCCAGTCTCCCTATGTCTTCAAGGGCTTTGAATGATTGGATCAGGCCATATATGACTTGCACAAAACTACACAGAAGCAGAACAGCTGAGCTGAGCTCAGAACCCAAATCATCTAATTCACAGGCCTAGTTTCAGCCACAAGGCCATCCAAAGCCTCAGGATGGTGTCATTAAAATTTTGGGGGTGTGGCAAGACTAAATCAGTGAAGAATGTGACCCCGATGCATTATACTGAAGTTAAATCAACATACATTGCCTATCAGATATATTGTCCCCGGCAGAGTTTGCATATCAGTGTTGATGATAAGATATTGTTATATAGCTATGCTGCAGTAGAAGGACTGAACTAGAAGCCTAACTTCTGGTAAATGACCTACAATGCAAGGCAAACTATTTTCAGCAATAAGATGTTTCATCTTATATGTCACTCTTCCACCCACATCGAATACCAGATTCTGATCACTAACATCAACTCCAGACTATTTCCCCTCTTTCTCTCTAGTCACATTCATGTGCAAATTCATTGGATAAACAAGCAAGTACACCATGTCTGTGTGCCAAAATGATCAGATTTCCTCCTAAATAAAGGCTTTCCTAAGAGCTGTTTTCCCTTTGCTTTGTTTTTCCTTCTCCCTCGCCATAGCATGATGCATGTTCTCATTGTTCGTCAGTAAGACAGGGAGCAGCTTCTCTCTAGTCTGGGAAGTCCCATGCACTCCAGAGGGATTAAATCAGGGATGAATGCCATTTAATGAAAGCCATTACATAGTATAAAGATTGCGTTATTTCGAAAAATCCAGTCTTGGCTGACCTCAAGGAGTAAAGATCAACCTACAGATTTCAACGGAAAAGGCAAGATAACATTTGTGCTAGTACATCATGTGAGTTCCCTATTCCTTGCGTTAATCTCTGTTTTCCTTGGGGTGAGAGAAAGGGGGTGGAGAAGAAAATAATCGCAGTAGAAATATCTGACTCATGGTGGTCCAACGCTTCCCTGCGCTTTGCAGGTCACAAACATTGCCCGCTGCAGATCAGCACAACTCCCCTAGTCGCATTGGAAATGGCAAAGACAGGAGGGAATTAGCCCGGAGATGGTCCTGCCGGGAGGAAGGCTGCATGGGAGGAAGGGGAAATGTCATGCTGTCGTTACAGCACTCGGAGTTGGGGTGCGGAGAAACGGGGACCTCTGTAGTTTTACATCTGAGCAGCAGCAAAATCGAGAGCAACTGCCAGAAACGTAGCAAGAACAACGCTCCCAGCCGCTGCTCGGCTTCACCAGGCGCCTCGAACATTGGAAGGACTCACCAGAAGGCTCCTGCGTGGGGATCAAACCCGAACAAAATGCTCTCTTCCACCCTCCCCGCAAATAACCCCATGCCCCCCCTTATTTTTTCTCATTGCATATGCACCCCGCGCCTGCTGCAGTTTGCTTTACCTTCAGCCCAAGACTGGGGGGGTGTGGTGCATGCGCAGCTGCTGCCTGCCATCCATTCATAAAAAAAAACCCAACCCACATCTAGCCTTTGGAACTTGCAACAAGTTCCCTTCCGGCCCCCCATTCATAAAAGAGAGCAGAGCATGCGCCTTGGGACCTCAGTGCCCACCCATTCATAGAGTTGGGAGGACAGGCATGCGCAGAGGGGGTCCCTTTCCTCCCATTCATAAAATAGCCATTTTCCCAGGCAGCAGTTGTTGCAACATCGAGGGCCGAGGCGAGCAGGGGGAAGCTACTGCTGCTGACAGCACAGCACTTGCAGGTCTTTCCCTGAGATTCATGGTGTTTCGTGCCAGGGATTTTGCAGGTCCGGCCCTTTGAGCTGCCTCGGATTTAGGATTAACTCGCCTGTTGAGAGATGATCTTGTCTGAACTGTTTAAAGTAAGTGGGAGACTCATATTTGTGGATAACTATATAAATAAATCCCCTTCCCTGCCAAGAAAAAAATTTGCTCCCTTTTTAGGTGCATTTATCTATTTCCTTTGCATGGCTATTTATCACAAACATAAATGTGTATATTACGATTTTTCTAACAGTTATAAATTTACACCTATGTTGTATGTGTAGCTGTCTGGTGTCTCCTTGACCTAAAGGGAAATTTGCATTCTTGAAAGAAAAGAAATATCCTGGTTCCTACACAATTCGCATGTGTTCCCGTGATTCGTGTTGAAGCTCCTTTTCCTGCACTCCTATTAACATCTGTATTGGCGTTTGGACACGACAGGCGGCTTTTACCAGACGTGGGTTGGGATTATTTTCGTGGCTGTTGGGTTGGCTTTGGGGTTTTTGTTTTGTTTGTTTGTTTAAGAATCGCATTGGGCTTCTCTTCTGTTGATGGAGACTCCTTTCCTTCTTCCCCATCCCCTTCCCATAACGGGCATACATACATGATCCCCTAGATGGACAAATAAAACCTGTACCTGGGCTTTCTGCGGAGAACGAAAACTGATTTTATGTATTTCTCTCTTCCAAGCCCTCTGCCTTGCTAGGATCAAGTGGCTCCGCAGCTGTTTCCATAATAGGGCACTTTAGCGCTCAGCCACTGGAGTGTCAGATCTTTACTGGGTGACCTTTGCTCTTTAGCATTTTATTTCATGCAACTGTCCTGCAATTCCGTTTTTTCTTTATTTCTTACTCCATCTTTGATCTAGGCCCCCACAGTCTTCTCTGTATTGCTATGCGATTTTGTGTCTTAGTTACAACTTTGCATTGGAGCTGTAGTGACATGTTTTAAATTGTACCTAATTGTAGACGTAGGTTTGTGCATATAATTCTGTAAATTTGCACATATATTTTCTCCATAAATAGATTTTAAAAACATGGAGAAAAACGCCTTGAGAGCCCTTCTTCACTAAGTGCGTAGCTGAGAGGACGAGCTAGGTTATTTTCTGGTACTAGTCCTGGCGTCATAGTGGAAAGACAAGACTAGAAACGATATAGTCTGGAAATTCATTATCAGAAAGGAAACAGGAAAACCAGAGAGACATATGCAAGGCACAGAAGTCCAAGAGGAGAGCAGGATTGGAAAAGCAGACCTTGGAAATGGCAGTGCAAACAGGAATCAGCATTAATCACAAGGGGAATGGACTTCATTCCTTCTTGCTCCTCAAGTGATGAGAAGTAATGTATTACAGGGGTTGATTTTTCTGCAATAGAATCTTTCCAAAAGGATCTGCGTTCTCAATTTAAAAATATTGAATTGCACACATTTTTTAAAGCAGGTACAAAGACGAAACCTTATGGAATTCCCAGAGTAGAGAATAATTTGTCTCTTATTCTTTAAAACTTCTCAAACTTCCCTTGTTTCAAATCATTTTAAAGACATGGTATGCTAAAAGTCAATTTACAGAAATCTCAGTTCAGCTTTAAAGAGAAAATTGAAACACTGCATGTTCAATATTAAGTCAGTCCTCTCTGACTTTGGCTGCTAAAGGATAAAGCTGTCATTTGTGCACTGAATCACAATTATTTTCATGACTAGCTCCTCCTCCTTAATATAAAAATGAATGACCAAGGAAGGAGTGGTTGCTTTCAGTTATTGGAACCCTGTTGGGGATATCTCATTGATAAATGTGCCATATTCCACAGGCGAACTTCTATTGATAGAAAGGACTCTATTGCTATTGCACAATTAAGGAAACATTTCTAAATCTTGCAGTGCTTTTGAAATCCCCTGTGAGATATATAAAGGGGGAAACAACTTGTTTGTCTCCTAAAAGAGCAAAAGAAAAGTTGTTTTAATCTTTCCCTGACCATGGTGTGAAAATGCTCCTTAAAAAAAGGAGTCTTAAATAAAATGGCCCTAACAATCTTTTTCTCGCACTGAGTTAGTTCATACTAGCTACCCCATACCTCAATATAAGTAGAAAGCTCATCAAACAGGTTGACTATACAGCTGTCCAAATCCAGGTCTCGTGTCTAAAGCTGTATCTCTTTTTACAAAAATAACTGGCCAAATATTATGACTGGGTGGGTTGTTGTTTTTCTTAAATGTAAGAGCTAATGTAGTATAATTTTCTTCACTTACTAGAAAATCCTCTGATAGCATTCAACAGTTAGTGTTGTTAACTTCTATAATTCTATAAGTGTTCTTTAACTTCTGTGGCTTTTATTTTTGTATGTCAACATTTTGTTTTAGCTAAACAATAAGAGAATCTATTGCCTTCAGAGATCTGAAAATTTCTCAGGCCAAATCTCAAGCTGTAAGAAAGAGACTGGACAGGGTACTTCTTGAAAAGTTTACAAGCCTATATTTTCAGCTTCTCCTATGTCAGAGCCATTGGCCTAATCTTAAATCAATGCCTCATTTTTAAAAAATCAGATTTTTTCCCCACTAAACTTTATTTCTCCTCTACCCTCTCCTGCCCCTTATTCTTCTCGGAGGAAAAACTAACTATCCTCACACAGGTACGGCCATTAGGCAGGAAGGGAACTCAAACCTCTTATTTATTTGTATGTACAAAAAGGTGCTAAACACTAAAGAAATTTCACCAAAGAGCTTGCAGTTTAAATCAGATCTGACTTATTGAAGCTATAGACATTCTACCCATATCCACATATCTTATCTCTCTCACACACATATGCATACTTTCTACAACCCTTTTTGGTAGGGAGTGTCATGTCTTTTAGGCTGTGTCTAGACTACATTCCTCTTTCAACAGAGGGATGTAAATTAGACACTTCGAAATTGCAAATGAAGCACGGGATTTAAATATCCTGTGCTTCATTTGCATAATTGCATCATGGTGCTCTTTCGAAAAAGAGCCATTTTAAAAGTAAAACTACGGTCTAGATGCGGTTCTGTTGAAAACGGCAAATACTCAAGGAGTACAGGATCTTTTGGAAAAAGTCTGCCATTTTCAACAGAATCGCATCTATACCGCCTTAGTGTGTATTTCTAGCCTTTTATGACATTAAGCTTTTTCTTTGTAAAAGATTTTCTGTACCAATAAGCAAGCTTTCTCTTCACCTATAACCCCTCCAACTAAATCTTCAGAAGACTTCATAGGATCTTTAGATTCCTGCTGGTCATAGCACATCATTTACTACTCTTGAGGTGTCCAGTTAAGAGGTTCTAACCAAAGGCAAGGTTAGAATTTCTTTAGATACCGTTCAGCTTTTTATCTCTGTGATTCAGAATGAGTTAGGATTTTGATGGTAGTTATACAGTGAACCTGATTCACCATTCTGAATCCTTCCTGTGCTGTAAAATGTCTTTTAGAGTATCAACAAAGCTTTGCCACTCCTGTCTACATTGGGCTGCTCTTTGCATGTCCCACATGTTAAGTCCATACATTTTTCCGTAACTACTGTGCTATGGAAGGATTATTTCAGTTAGCCCTTTTGGCATGTTCCTCCAGTTGGCCAATGATGTGCCTTTTATGGCATGTCTTCACTTCATTCTTAACACATGCCCCCGATATTTTGGTCTTCATCTCTGGATAATTTTGTACATAAGGAGTTGCTGAGATTTGTCTGAGTTCAGCATAGCCTTGCCCAAATCAAAATTCACTCCATCTGGGTTGAAATTCTGAAGGTATATCTGAGTGGTGGTCAAAAGATCTGGATTCTATTCCGAGTTCTGTCACTGATCCACTGTATGAGTTTTGGCAAGTTGCTTAAAGTGAAATTCGGGCCCCACTGAAGTCAAGGGCAAAGAATTCAGGATTGACTTCAAAGAATTCAGGATTTTGCCCTTAATATCTCTGCCTGTTTCCACATATATATCTCATGCAGAGTTGTGATGTTTTATTAATCCTTATGAAACACTATGCAATCTTTGGAAGGATGATATAGCAAATCAAAATTAGTATTTGTTATGCTAGAAATGTTTGCATTGGTTATGTTATGGGGCTCGGGGGAGAAACTTGGGTTGCACTGTTTCCTATCCCATCCGGTTACCTTCATGCAGTGAAAGGTATCTGAACCAGAGCGAAGTTCAACAAGGTGTAATTTTTGATTGATTTATTGCTAGTTCAAAAGGATCTCTCTGATGCGGTTTAGTAACTCTCCAGTGTTGCAGAAGTTAGTTCCAGGTATTTGATATAAATTGCAGGCAGTTCTTTGAGGCAGTAAGGGTGGAGCAAATCACAAGAGCGCCACATTCTAGTGCTATAGAATAGCCTCTGTTTTTTAGAAAATAATCAATTTACCTGAGAGGCACCAACCAAACTCTCCATGTGACAAGGTGAGGACCCTGACGCAGTTGAAAGGCATGAGGCTGAAGGACAACTGTTGTCCCTGAGAAATTGCCTTTATGAAGCAGAATGTTAATTTAAAGGGGTAATATGACCCATGAGTCAATACTTGAGATGAACAATCATAGAGCTCTAACTCTAGCTCTATATTGCATTATTACTTAGCTTCAGCTAGAAATGCATTTATGATGGAATAAGTTTAAAGCAATGTTTGGGGGGCTTTTATTTAGATGTCATTAGGTCCAATGTTTGCTTTTTAATTGCACCTTGCAAAAGCTGCTTGGGCAAAAGAAGGGTATCTTGGACCTGGTCCTAGGTGGGTGAAAGATGAGTGCTGAGTAGCTGCAAGTTCTATTGATTAATAGGCATAACATCTGTCAGAATCAAGACAGTTATGTCTCTTAAATACATCGAAGGCCACTTCTTTAAGGCCTGATCTTGCAGCCCTTCCTCAGGTGACATCAGTGGGACTGCTTCCCCCATAAGTGGTGAAGAATCAGACCCCCATTTTCATTATCTTGCTATTACAACATGGTTACAAGGTGTTAGATTGAAAAAATATCAATATTAAACAGTTAGCTATTTAACTAATTGTATGAAGATGCATACCTCCAAACTTAAAACAACAAATAGTCTAGCAGCACCTTAAAGACTAACAAAACATGTAGATGGTATCAAAACCCACTTCTTCAGATGAATGGAGTTATTAAAGGTCCAGTTCCAAAATAAATAGCGGATGAGGGGAGCGCTATTCATTGTTTAAGTCCAGTTTCACACTAACAAGGCTACCCCTCTGAAGCAAAGTTAAATAAGTCATTCAAAGTCTGTTCTGTTTTTCAGGAACTAGAAGTTGCCCAACCATTATGAAAATCCAAAAGAATTTAAGAGAAACTAGTGGGATCCTATAGAAATTACTTTAAAACTTGCAGAATTTAATAGAGAATGAGCTCTTCTGTAGGATTATATAAACCATTCCACACAGTTCTACAGTAAGTACTATATATATATTCTATTACATTCAATAGGATAGTCCAAAAACTATATACAATTTTATAGGAAAAAATTATAGAATTTTTAATAAATTCTACATCTACAAAACTTCCAGATTTGAAATGGTACCATAACTACTTTTTACCTTTTTTCTTTTTAAAATATTTGCAAATCCTAAAGTTTTAGGTGAGTGTTATGCACAAAAATAGTAGTTTGGATACTGAGAAGAGGAAATGGTGAAAAGGGATCACAGAAACTGCAGTCAATTTAGTGAAATTAGCCACAAAGTTAATTCCAATAAATGGTTGTATATTGTTTTTTATATCAAACAATGCAGATGTATTATGTGGACACTCCTACTTTTGAATGGGGGTAGAAAAATGCAAATCTTCTCTAAATGAATGTTTATTCTTGAATTCTCTGTTTCAAAGTAATTTCAGTCGACTTATTGGAATTAACTTTAAAATTAAACATAAAATCAATTTGAAAACACCTACTTCATGATTTGCCTTCTGTTTGGTTTCTGCCTATATTGTCAGACTTGGTGAATTTGTGCCTGGCTTAATACTAACAGCATGTCTGAATTTACTAATGATTGAACTATTTTATTTGCATGTTGTTGGTATATTATTCTTTAATATAAATTAAAACAGAATTTGTATCCAGAATTATACTGGTGCTTTGAAATATGGTATTTTTTGCATGCATCCATACAATAGTGTGAACTGAGAGTACTTGTGTGCTTAAATTTGTATACATGTTTTGTATACATGTTTTGACATATCTTGCATGAATCAGGGCCGAAAGGCAGCCCCATTAACTTAAAGAATATCAGTAGGACCTTAAAGGTACCACTCTGTCTGGGAGCTGACTGTACTGTAGATAGTCTACACAATAAGTATTGATACTGTAAATTTGTAATTACATTATTTGATTGCTACTTGATAGCAGGTAATAGAATAGTTGACTAACCGCATGAATTCTTAGCAGTTAGTCAACTATTTTATAGTCCCCACTCCGGCTCCGCTCCCAGTGCACTCTGACCCCACTCCCAGGGAGCCCCCTGGCATCCAACGCTGCTACCTCTGTACCAGAGGCAGCAGCGTGGGGTTCTAGGCGGGAGCCAGTCTGTGAGGAAAGCCAGTTTAAAAAACAGCTCCCCTCATGGACAGCTGGCTGCCTACCGCCTTGCGCTGTTGCCTCTGATACAGAGGCAGCAGTGTGGGGTGGCAGCAGCCCCTTTCCGAGGCGGTTCCAAGCTCCCCACAGAGCAGTGTCTATCCAGCAGCCTCCCCTGGCCCCCACCACCTCCCATGCTGCTGCCTCTGATAGAGGCAACAGCGTGGGGGGGGAGGGGGAAACGCCAGAAGGTTGGCCAAGTGGCACTGTGAGTCTGGTGCTGGGGAAAACAGGCTTTTAAACCAGCTCCCTGCAGCATCAGCTCCTGCTTCCCCCCACCCTTGCTACCTCTGATACAGGCCTAGCCTTACTGGTTAATCGTCTAATCGACTATTCATTGACAACCCTGGTTGATAGCGGTTCTTCACTAAGCATCTTGCTATTTGATGGGCTTTGCCTCACAGTTCTTAAATTCAAGTTTGTAACTTTCGATGGATTTTATTTTCTGGCTTACTTATTTATGCAAGGAGTTGAAAGAAAATGGCGTCTAAAATCTATGGCAATTCTGGTTTTGGTTTTGGTTTGGTTTGTTTTTTACTAATTCTCTTATAAAGAGCAATAACCTTGATTATACATTCTTGCCTGAATATTGGCTCAAATGTTATCTGTGAGGGACCTATGAGAGCTGCAAGTTTTTTCATTCTTTTAAACAACTAAAAGCAGCAGCTCCTTCTGTCCATCTCCTTTTTATGACACAATTAATTCTTTCCTTGCAGATGAAATGCAGGTCACCTATTAAGCTGCCTATATCATTCCCTGCAGTGGCACTTCCAACAACACATCGCACATCTGTATGAACAGAATGAAGGCATTTAGGTGAATCTGGTATTTGGAGTATCTGTGAGTGATGCTCACATATCACTAGACACCTGAAATCTCTGTTCACAGTCCAGTGGTAGCACAAACATCTTGTCTGTTCCTTTCCACAGTGCTTCAACTGGCCAACCCTAACCAGCAGAAGAGTTCTATTTCTCATCAGAAAATCATTTTTGGATGAATTCTAGCAATTTCTTTAACCAGGATTGCTTTGGCAGCCAGAACCAGATATATCAGTTCAGAAAAGCACAGACTAAGCTGTCCAGTTTAGCCTCTCTTACGTCCAGGGCTTCTTCAGTCACAGTGATCAGTTTCATGCTGTCCTGTAGCGGAGCTTGGGTTCACAACCCAGTGCTGATTTGCTGTGGTAGGGCACTGCTACTATTTTACAGGCAGTTTAATATTTCATCCAAAGAAAGATCCTTCTTCCCCTCTCTTGTGGCTGTCAGGATCCATTCATTAAATACGTAATAGAACTTAAGTGTCCAGTGCATCTGCCCATTTTCTAAACATTCAGCCTCCAAGAAGCTTGTCGACAATTCTGAGGTCTCTTTCTATCCTGGGACCCCGGTACTAAAGTAAAAGGGGATGAAGCTTGGGGGAGTATGTCAGTTCCCAGTGATCTGACCAGCTGCTCAGAGTGTTTGCTGCAGAGAGGTTGAGTGAGCCATCACAGAAAAGACAAGTTATTGCATCATACAAGGTACTTATGCTTCAGGGAATTTTTGTAGAAGTCTTAGCCATACTGGGGTTTTACATAGCTACTAACCTTGGTATGGAACAGGGAGAGGAAATTTAACAGCAAAAAATGGTAGGATGTTTATATCATTTTAAGAGATACTCTAAAGAGACAGTGTGTCTGAAGTGTGGTATCTAGGAAATCTGGGTTTTTCACATCTCCATGTCTGTTTCCCCATCTGTGAAATAGGAGTAATGAGACTTCCTCACCTTTGGCCAAGTGATTGAGACATTTTCAACTGTAACTGTCTTAAAATCCCTTTGGGCGGCTTTTTATTGGGAAGTAGGGGGACTTAAATTCAGGAAATAAAACTGCTGTTCTCACCAACATTAAATATCCCAATTAAACCACCTGCTCATGTCGGTCTGCATATGACCTATCACAGAGTATAACAGTTGCTGAACCTGGCTAGAGTCTCTGTATGATGGAGGTCTGACTCAGTGGAATATTTTGAATATGCAAGTGATTCCTGCTCATTCCATGTAACTAGCTGTGTTTGCATGGCCCTTTAGATGTAGTACTGTCTTAAGTTCCCTTGTAAACATTGTGGTGTTTGCAGGACAGCTGCCTTTTATCACTAAGATGGTTCCTGTTCCTTGATGCGGTATGCACCCATTTGCCGTGAATTCAGCAGTGTGGGATCAAACCCATAGTTTGTAAAGTTAAGCTAAATGCTGAGCTCAAGCAGTTACATTAGACACTGCCCTATCGTACAAATGTTCTCTCCAGCATAACATGCCTTAAATCATGATTTTTCAGCCCACTTTAGACCTGCTGTGAATGAGCACAACTCCACTGATTTCAATCAAGTACAGCCAGGATTCCGTTAGAACCTAATGGATATTAGGAAGCTGCAAGTACATATGCGCTATTTTTAATTTTTAAAAAGATCTGTCATGAGAGAGCCATTGGTACAGAGATAAAGGGCATGAAACAGGACTGCTTTAATATGGTGCAGTATTCCTCCATTTTATACAGTTCCAGCTACATTCGTACCAACATCAGCCAGACTGAGTGCACACCTTTCCAACTGAAATAGCTGCATCTCGAGTGTCTTAGCTTTAAAAAGCTAGGCTCTTGTGAGAGCCAACTGTCTTCCTTTAAATGCATAATCTCTGGCTGACAAATTTCAGTGATTAACATGTTATATAATACTGAACTCTGAGCTTTAGTAAATATTTCCTGTACTATGACACTGAATTAGATGAAATGTACAACTTATTGGAAATCATTGTCTTTTTTTTTTTAAAGAAAATTAAGCAATATTTCATCACAGCAGCTCATGCAGTTAAGAAATTAGTGCTTTCAGAACCTTTCTACTTGCAAGAACTGTGAATATTTCGGTTTTGTTTTTGTTTAGGAACATATTCTCAATGAATAATCTAAGAAGGTTTTTTTTATGAATGACTGAGGAGGAAGAGTAACTAGTGAATTGTTAAATGGCAAAGGACACTGGCTTAGACTAAGATAGCATAAATAGCTTCACTATTCCTTCTAGATATAAAACATTTTGTCCCGTTTTTTTTGTCGTGTGGCAGACTCTCTTTAAGTCCAGCGACCAAGTATGCTAATACAGCAGAAAAGGCATGTGCTGTACTGACCACAGATTGATGTTCCATAGTCCATTTTTAGTGCATGAGCCCTATCTTGCAAGATGCCGAGTGCCTTTTGTGAGGTGCTAAGCTACTTTACCTCCTTTTGGTTTTACTGTATTTGAGGGTGCTCTGCACCTCTTAGGATCAGATCCCAAATGTCAATAAAAGAGAATGTTATTTTAATAATGGGCTCTGGACATCATTTTAAAGCAGATACTTAATCCCCCCCCCCCCCCCCAAAAAAAAAATTCTCTGATGTATGGTGGTGGAAGGGTTGTTTGTTGTGGGAGGGAGGTTCTTGGTACAGTATTTTTCATCCAATTAATTTAACTTGTGAGAAATGATTTAACAGCCACGTTGTACGGGATGCTCTGTGTATGTTGCATAAACACACAAAGTTCTAGGCCAGGAGATTGAGTGGCTCTTAAAGAGTAATGAGCTCTTTCCATATAGACAACATTTATGAATAAATCAGTCCACACTGCCTAACCTCTTGGTGTAAAATCCACATTTTTCACACATTTCTAAGACTTTAACAAAAAAAAATCCTGACCAGCTCACTACATTTGGATTTCAAAAAGCCCCCTTTAACTTAATCTGACGTTTTACTTGCTGCTGCTTTAAACTGATCCTGAACATAATTCATAAATATAAAGGTCACTCTGCAAGGAAATGGCCCATCACATTGAAAACAATGTGCATTTTCTAAATTTGAACCAAGTAGTTTCCGTTCTTTGATTTAAGTTTAGATACTTCCTGTGGTTTCGTGTCCTACGCTGCAGTTGAATCCTTGGACTGGCTCCAGGATAAATTGCACTCTTTCAATGAAATTAGAAACTATAGCAATAGATGGTTGAGCTGCTCTGGCTAGTAAGCTGCATTTAGACTATACGTTTTTCTGCTTCATGTTTGATGCAGATAACCAAATTATTTGTGTGATATGATCTCTGATCACATTTTCTGTGGTCTCCATTGAAGTGAGCTTTGCCTGTAATTTGCACCTATCGATTGTTGTTGCTATCTTAAATGACTGGGCTGCTAAATAAAGCCTATATCCTCCTTTTTATTCTGTTTCCCATAATGGGGATGAAAGAAGTAGAAAACCTGTGCTTTTTAAAGCCAAGATTTGTCTGATGGAGGGCAGTTGGCTGAGGCAATCTGTTGAGACAAACGGGACCAGTGCTCCCTGAAAACTGTGAGCTTGAGTGGCCACACAGGAGAGATTCAAATGCGACCCAGCTGATTAGCAGAGTGCCCACAGCTCGGTTTTGATTCTAATGGTGGTACACATTAACACATGCCTTGGTGCACATAAAAATTATTCCACACATGGATGCAAAAATCTGCACATGGATGGAAAAGATTAAAGTAAATGTTGTTGGGGACCTTTTGCAAAGCAAACCCAGACTGCAGAATCGAAACATATGGGCCCCGCATTGTCTGCTCCAAACTCCTCTGCCATTCTAGCTCCCCAAGGGGGTGAGGGAGGGTTCAAGTTCATAGGGGAGGAAGAAAGATGAATCTGTTCAGTACTGCTGTGGGTGTTTTGAGACAGTGGTCTGGATATGTTCTGTTAAACTGGGGAATTGTAAGATGCCCCAACTGAAGTCAGGGTAAAGGGGGATGGGAGGAATAACTTGAATCCTGTAGGGCATCAGGATCTCTGGGAGGGCTTTCAACCAGGAAGCAGCCATTCATACTCCATGCCACGTGGCACAGGCCTATGAGCAGTAAAGAGCACTCTGGCATCTGTTTTTTGCACTTAGTGAGGTGTAGTCCCAGGGGCCTGTGTCATATCTCAGGCTATGTCTACACTGCCGGATTTTGCCGGCAGAGAGTATGCGAATCTGTTTTGTGCAAAAAAACCCTTTTTCGCAAGATCTGTATACTTCCTTTTTTGAGGCATAAGGATCTTGTGCAAAAGGGGGTTTTACACAAAACGGATCCATCTACGGTGCTAGTTTTTGTGCAGAAAGCCTCGGGCAGAGATTATGCAAATGAAGCATGAGAAAGTTGCTAAAGAGCACTTCATTAGCATACTCTCTGCCACTGCTGGCAAAAGCCAGAGGTGTAGACATAGCCTCAGTGTCTTTTAGTTTTGCAGGATTGTTGGTACTGGTAGGAGTATTATCCTTCAAGTCTGTGGAAGGCTTGCCACATGAACTCTGCACAGTTGACTTCCATGGGTCTGAGGTGTGGGGCAGGGATGGGGAGGATGGGAGTGAGATGTGAGAGGCTTTCAGCAAAATTATCCCTGGAAAAACCTAGAGTGACTTTCCATGAGAAGACTGGTCTGCCACTGTCATTGGTAACTTGAATGGACTTCTGCTCTGTGCACAGGGGTGGGGAGGAGGAATTAGACCAGGCATGGCCAGAGGAAGGCAGGGGTCTCCAAATCAGGATCTGGGACTCTGTGCACACAAGTGAGAAGCCAAAAAAATGGCCCCGAGAGAGAAGAAGAAAGACATTCCCCTTGCACACAAGAACCTCGGGAAGCCCAGCCTAGTACTGTAGATTTTGTGTGCTCCAGCCCTGTGGCATGGCAGTAGGGGGGCTGGAGTGCCAGCATGGGCTCCCCAATGCTTGGTGGGGCTTGAACCTCAGGGGCTGGATCCAGGCAAGCTGGGTCCATATCTGGCCCCCGGGCCTGAGGTTCCCCACCCCTGACATCGAGGCTTAATTCAGGCCTGACTCTCTGTGCTACTGGGAGTGAGTCTACTAAACCAGGACTTCCCAAACTGGTTGGACTAACCTTTTGCTAGGGTGAGCTCCCCGCTGTTCCAGTCATTGCTTGGTGGAGATCCAGGGAGGTGACAAGGTCACATGATGAGTAGATAAAGAATATTTTAACAGGTTGATAACTCTTAAGCCAGCAAGCTCCACAAGTTTCCTTGCCTCCCCAGCAGTCACTGAGAGAGAGAAGGCTACTAAACCTAAAATCCTAGTTAGCAATGAGTGGGAGCAGTGAGAGCCAAACAGTCTTAGTATGAATCCCAGCTTTGGACAAGAGGAGATGATTCATGTCCACTTGCTGAGTGTTTTGAGCAAGGAGCCCTCCTTGGACTGGGCATAGTGGCAATGTGAGTTAATTTGGGAACCATTCCCATTTCCCTTCTCTTTTTCAGGACACCTAACGCAGTTTCCCCCCCCCCCCCCCTGTGGCGAAGGACAGTCTGACCAATGGAACCCCGGATTCCCCACAACATAACTGTGGTCCCAAACTCTGTCATGGTGCAGCCGTTACTGGACAGTCGGATCCCCTATGGGAGGCTGCAGCATCCACTCACCATCCTGCCTATTGACCAAATGAAGACGACTCACATTGAGAATGACTACACCGACAATCCCAGCCTGGCCCAGATGGCTGCCCAGAAGCGCCCCCGAGGCCACCACGAACCTGCGTTGATGAACCAGCATCTGCAGAGATGTGAGCAGGATGTCACCCACCCCTGGATCTCTTTCAGTGGGCGGCCCAGCTCCATCAGCAGCAGCAGCAGCACGTCTTCTGACCAAAGGCTCTTGGATCACATGGCGCCACCCCCTGTGGTGGATCAGTCCTCCCCAAGAGCAGTTCAGATACAGCCCAAGGCGATTAACTGCAAACCCATGGATCTGAAGGGACCCATGTCTCAGGAGCCTGACAAGCACTTTTTATTGTGTGAAGCCTGTGGGAAATGCAAGTGCAAGGAGTGTGCCCTGCCAAGGAGTTTGCCTTCTTGCTGGGTCTGCAACCAGGAGTGCCTCTGCTCCGCACAGAACCTGGTCAACTACTCCACCTGCATGTGTCTGGTGAAGGGCGTCTTCTACCACTGCACTAACGAGGATGATGAGGGCTCCTGTGCGGACCACCCCTGCTCCTGCTCCCATTCAAACTGCTGTGCCCGCTGGTCTTTCATGAGTGCCCTCTCTCTGGTCCTGCCTTGCTTGCTGTGCTACCTGCCAGCCACCGGTTGTGTGAAACTATCTCAGAGATGCTATGACCAAGTGAGTCGGCCCGGATGTAGATGTAAAAACACAAACAGTGTCATTTGCAAGGTGGCACTGGATGGCAAAGTGAGCAGGCCAGAAAAGCCTTTCTGATCCATGGGGGAGGATATGGGAAAGATGGAAGAGACACTAGAGGGGAGGTTATAACCTGTGTTCTGAAGATATTGTGTGTTAACCTTTTGCCATCAACAGAGAAAGCCGAAGTAACTATTTCCATAAACTGAAGCACTTTCGGTTATTCAGGGTTTTGGAATTGATTATCTAAAGTTAAACAGATGGGGGCCAATAGAGGAAGATTCTTAATACTTTACAGAGCCCAGGCCAAAAACCAACATAGACCACAGAGTACAGCTGCTTAAAAAGTCTTTTCACCATCTGGCTTGTTGTGCTGGCTTCTCGCTGTGCCTACATCCAGCAAGAATAATTAACTATTAGCTTGGCAGGCACATCTGCAGTAGCAATATTCATTTTCATTCACAAAATGAAGAGTGGGCTTAGAATGTAGGGTGGGTTTCCTTCCTTTTTCAATTTAATGATTTGTTACCAGCAGCCTGTTGAAGGTAAAGGGTTAACCATTTTTCTTTCCACTTGACCATTAAAAGGGCCAGTTTAGTACAAAGTAAATGTTTTCCCAAAGCTTTTTTCCTTCCCTCTTTCACAACAGACTTTGAAGCAGAAATAACGTTTTCAAATAATTTTCTATAACTGTCATTACCATTTAGGTATATGTCTATTCCTGCCCGACCCATCACATTCCCTTTTTGATGCAGATTTTATTTTCTGACAGAGTGTGTCATGTGGAATCTCTGCTCCTTGCCCCCTCCCTCCCACAGTAAGAGGGTTATGGGCGTAATGTGTTCTTCCCTCCCCTCACTCCTTTATGTCAACTTCTTTTGAAATTTTACATTGTCATTTTGCTAGTGAGCCTAAGTCTACAGTTTCATATTTTAAAAGTTTACTAAATGAGACCGCTATTATTTATTACATTAGCAGTAAAACTTTTTTCCAAAGGGGCTTTGAATTAATTCAGCTTCTGCAGTGTGGTTTTTTTTTTCTTTCAGCAAATGCTGACACAGAAATCCTATTAAGCTGAGAAGTTTGATTTCTCTCTTCTCCCTTCCCTCTTTTCCCCCCTTCCACCTCCCACCTTCTCAAGCTGTAGTAAAAGCAAGGTCAAGAAAAACTGGGCACAATACACATGTATGGTTATTTTTGTTTGTTTGTTTTTTAATGAACATCAATCCAATACTAGTTCTCACAGAACAAACTCTTCAGGCCTACTTTGCTGATAATATTAAGAACACTTTTTTTTGGCAGAATGACATTTGCTTGAAATATTTTTTCCTTGATTTCTATTGCTGCTGCTCAACTTCTGACTTTTCTGTATAATAGTGTGTCTTTGAAAAGTGTAAATAGAGAAATTAAAAAGTGTCTATTTTAGTGTGAACGAGTACTGGGGAAAGCCAAGGGTGCATATTTATGGAACCCGGCCCTTGTTTTTCTGTAGCTGATGATCATAATCTTTGTCTGTGCACTTGTACAAGGGCCAGCTCTTCCCTCCCTTACACTGCAGTAACCCCTTTCTCTTAACAACTGCAAGGTGCTATTCAAAAACCTTAGTCTTAACATGCAACAAATCAGATAGATAGGTACTTGTTGCATGCTGAAAGCTGATCTAAAGTGTGTGTGTGCGTGTGTGTGTGTGTGTGTTTTAATTAGAGGAAATGTACTACGTAAATGCAGAGCAATGACAGAGAAATGTCATCTTAATTAGATAAGCAATAGGCAAAGCTCATGTAGCATTTTCCAGAAATCACATTTGCTTGGTTGTGATACAATTGCTGTTTTGTTTTTCCAAATGTACTGATGGGAGGTGTTTTTTTTTAATTTTTACTTAAGAAATCATTTATGAGCGGGTGACTTTTTTTTCTTAAGTTTAATTGTAGATATTTATTAAGTGGGGAATTGTTTTTTTTTTAATTTCCTTTTTTGTATTTATAGCATTAGCTGGCTTGTTATGATAAATCATAGAAAAGAGATACTACATCTATGTTATCAGATACTGAGTCCTGTATCTTACCCTCACCTGGAAAATACTGTGTGGAAGATACTGTACTGTGTGTGCTGTGAAGAGGTTTGTATGTTTAGTCATGCACAACTCAGAGGGAATTTTGCTAAGAAAAAAAAGGAAAAGCCTCAAACTGGCTGAACTGCTGGTTGAATGTATAAGGCATTGCTATTTAATGGAATGATGTCATTTTCTTTAAGTGCAAATGGATTAAAAGACGTGGCAACAAACACAGAGATCTACATCAGCAATCTTCCACCTTGAACATATGCAATGTCCAAATGGCCTCCAGCTATACATTTTCTAATGACCCCAGGCCATAGGTTAGTGCAGCAGGATATCCTAGTGCAGATTTTCAATAGAAATCCTGCTGGCCGGATGCATGTTACTGCAAACAAACATCATATCAGAATGATCTCTGGATCTCTGTTGTGCCACACCACACACATGTGAACGAACACACACACACACACACTCACACAGAGCGACTCCATATTCTTAAATTCTCTTCTAATGAAAATGGCCGCCAGCAACTTTTACTTTCCTTGTATATAGTTGTAAACACCTATCTCCATTGGTTTCTTTTAATATATAAACCCTGCTATAATGTAAGCTGATCCTAGGCTGAAAGACTGTAAAGCATTAGTGGATGTGTTAGTGCAGTGGTAAATGTAGCAGAATGAAACTCCTTGTATTCTTCAAGCCCCTTTTGGTGTAGCAATCAGGCAGCATGTTTCACCAGCTCTTTGCCTGAGGCATAGCAACAAAGTTGCTGAGCTTCTTGCATAGCATTCAAAAGATTCTGGGTTAGACCAGGCCAGAGGAGCCTTGACAATATGACGCTATGCCTTTAGATGCCTTTGGCTGCTATGCTGATGGAGAGTATTTTTCCAGCCATCTACTAAGTTTCCCCTTTTTGCCTCCACTCCTCCCCCTTCACTTATAAGGGACATACTTCCACCGTGACCTCATGCCACTCCTGAGACAAAGAATACAGGGACAGTGGAATATGCTATGTAAATCTATCTAGGCTAGAGCCACACCTAGTTTGCATGAAATAAGCTGCTTTCCTCTCATGCAGAGACAACAGATCCTGACATGCAAAGTGGTCTGTGATCCCTGCAAGCTACCCCTGTCTCTTAGGCCATGTCTATGCTACAAGGACGCCAGCAGCACAGCTACAGCACCATAGCTAGGCCAGCATAACCCCCTTGTGCAGGTGCAGCCTGTAGCAATGGAAGGGATTTCCCCCCCCCCCCAAGTGATTTAGAAAAACCACCTCCCCAAATGATGGTAGTTAGGCTGAGAGAAGCATTCTTCCCCCCACCTACCTGTATATACTGGGGGAGGGGTGGGAATTAGGTCAGGATAGTTACGGCTTTTGGGATTGGCTTTTTTACACACCCTTGCGCACCAAAGCTATGTCAACCTACATGTAGGCCGGGCCTTATCAGGAGAATGGCACAGGGTCATGTTGGCACAGGGCCAGAGGGAGCTTGCCGCCATCATCATGAGCCCAAGTGGGAGGAAGGCAGCTGAGAGGACATGCCCATTTTGTGCATCCTGTGATGTCTGTTTTTAATTTGCATCTTCTGTGTACCTGGTGCAGGGGAAGCAAAGGTTTTCCCTCCGAGGTATGCTATGCTGTAAAGGAAGTTGGGACGGGCTTTGGCACAACACTTATGTTTTACTGCCTTTCAGAAGCAGTTTCTCATTGCTTTTAGTAAACTAACCTCTCGAGCTTATTTCTTCCATTTCTGTCTCTTTTGCAGCACTGGGGTTTGGGGTTTTCTTCCTTTCATGTTATGAAAAGCTGTTCAAGGATTCCCTCCCCTACCAGTCACCTCCATACACACATACCCTGAAAGTTACTACGGAAGGTTTCCTTTGTATAGAATATTTATTTTGAAGCTCTATTTTAATAGTATTTATTTTAGAAAGTCTACTATTGTAAGAGTTCTTCTGTTTGTGAAGAAAAACAAGTTAAAACTGAATGTTCTGATTTAGAAATATATATATAAATATATAAAATATATATTGTTAAATATACAAGTGACTGTTTGTGGTTTCTTTAAAAAGGGGGAGGGGTAGCATTTTTTCCAAGTAGTTCTAGAACCTGAATTTAATCTATTCTAACAGCTTTCATCTCCCCCCCCCGATCACCAGTTCATGGAATCAGCAAGATCTTTAGGAGAGAACGAACATTTAGATCAGAAGCTATTACAGCTGATCTTGCTTTCTGGCTAGGGCCTGAAACTGTGACAATGCAAAGCTCAAGTAAAGTCCACCTGACCTGCAAGTATCCAGAGGCTGAGATAAGTGAAAGTTGCCAACCCTTCTTCTCCCCAACACCTGCCCCAAAATGCAGCCATGTGAATGAACGAACACACACACACACACACACACACACACCTGCCTCCCCCCCCCTATAGTTGATCACTCTGTCAATGCAAAGATCTTGGAAGAGAATTATGAAAGCTTAAACCAGATCTGAGGTGAGAGCGAGTAGACAATTCAGAATTTTTTGGTCTCCCCTTTTGTTTACTTGGCTAAGCTGATGACTTGTTCAACCCTGGCTCGCTCTTACCATAAATTGTGTAAGACAATCCACTGTCCCAATTACAATTTAGTATTGAAATTGCTTTCTATGTCTAAGCTGAGCAGACAAGGCCCACTGAGGAAGGGAGGACAAAGGAGGCCACTACCCAGGACCTGGTAATACCAATGGTGATACTACTGCTGTGGCCAGAGCCCTGGGCCCTTCACATTGCTGCAGGGATGCCGTGCTTGTGTGCTCCAGGCAGCACACAGGGCTACCTGGGGAGGCGTGGCACTCTGGATGGCGTTGAGGTCTGCCTAGCCCCAGTCCCATCACTTTCCCCAAAAAACCTGCCGAGCAGGCCCTAGCCCATACCTTGCCTGGGGCCTGCAAAGCTGTAAGTTGTGTTCAACTGATGCTTCCATCTCCTCCTGAAATGTGCCCACTCCCTAATCTTCCTCTACTAAACGAAATAGGTCCCACTACACCAACTGTATGGTTCATTATGATAGGTTATGAGGCTGTCCAGCATTTTGACAAAGGAAAGGAGACACACCAAAGTCAGCCCATCAGTGATGCTTAGGAAGAGTCCAGGAAAAGAGCCTGATGCAGGAGTAGCAAACCTTCCTATGATGACTATAGCGCCAGTCTCCTGGTGGAAGTTGAAGCATCCTCTACTTTCTGGTTTGCTTGCAGGCCTCAACCTGGGCACAATTCAAGGGCAAATAGGAATCCTACTCCATGTTTCCTCTGTTATCTACACCCATCTTTAGCTGTCAAACCATATCCCATCTTCAGCGCTGCTCCCCAGTGGCTTTGGTATACTGTGTGCCCTAACACCTGTTATTGGAAAGGCTACCACTGCCAACCACCATGGGATGCCATGAGAGGAATAAAAAAAACCACAGGGATCCTCCAGTGATTAGACCGAGTTGTCCACCCCCAACAACTCTGTGCTCTGGAGACAGACAGCAAGGACAGTCCAGACGCGTATCACTATTTCCAGGAGACTTAGGAAGCCTCAAAGGCACCTACAGGTGCCCCCCCCCCCACTTACAACTTAATTGGTTCCTGGAGGACTGTCATAACTCGGGCTGTCATAAGTCGAACCCTTATTGCGCATAGGCACAGTGTTATAAAGGGGGGGGGGGGGTTTCTGTTCCAGGCCTGCTTTGCCTCCTGGGAGTTGCAGTCGCCTGAAGCCAGCGGTGCAGTGCGAGCTGAACCCAGAGCCAGCCAAGGGCACTGCCAGAAGATAGGCGGCTCTGCGGCTCCCAGAGCTAGCGTCATGGTGTGAGCTGCACCAAGAGCCAGCCAGGGGGCTGTGCCGGGTGGTAGGTGGCTCCACGGCTCCCAGAGCCAGTGGCGCAGTGTGAACTGCACCCAGAGCCAGCCAGGGCTGGGCCGGGCAAGAGGTCACGCTGTGCTGGAGCAGAGAGGTCATAAATGTGTGGGGGGGTCGTAGGTTGTAAGTCGGGTTCGCCTGTACAGTGATCCAGCAGCATTGATGCGTCTTAACTTCTGTTTTTTTTGTTTCAGTGACGTTACAGATCCACTGAGCACATCAAAAGGCGCATTTGAGGAAGGGACATAAGTTAAGTGCAACCAGACGAGGTTATGACCCTTTGGTTTAGTTGATTCTTGCTCATGTGCACATTTTAAAATGTAGTTGATTTAGGATATTTACAGTGAAGAGACAGTAAATTCATAGGTGCTAGGCCCTGTCCTGCTCTATCAGTAGTAAAAGGCTTTTGGCCAGCAGTGGTATAGCGAGAGTGTTATGCACCAAGGGGCAAAGGCAAAATTTGTGCCCCACCCCCACAATCATTTGTTACTATGTATATGTTATTTATTTCTAAGTCAGCAAAAATTAACGTAAATTTTAAAAAGGAACAACCCCCAGCCAGACTCCCACCCCTTGCCTGTCCCGCCGCCACATGGGGGCTCCCTGTGGTGCACAGGGCTGTTCTACTTCCAGCCAGACTGATGTGCTTTCTGGCCAATCAGCAGCTGCAGTTTCTTGGAGGGGCGGGCTACAGGTGAGGACCCAGACACTGCGACCCACTGAACAGCACCTCGGACCAACTGATGACAAAGGGAATTGTGGGGGTTGTAGTCGCAGGCAGGGCTGCATTCTGCGCATGCTCAGCCTGAACCCCCACCTGGTGCACCGCCCCTGCCTGGTACTTTGTGCTCAGTTTCCATTTCCTGCAGGTGTGGAAGCGGCCAGCGCCCGTGGGGTCCTAGCACTGTCCTTCCCTCCACTGTCCGGCTGTCCACACAACTTTTGGCAGCTAAATTGGTGCCCTGCTAGTGTGGCAACTGCCTCCTCCCCCCCCCCCCCCCGATTCCTCCCTCGCTACGCCACTGTCGGCCAGGAAGGATTCATTTTCTTCTTTAAAAAGGTTAGGGACAAATAAAAATCAAACGTTTAACAGCTGGGTCTTTAAAATAACATAGTCAACTTACCTCTATTGCAGAGAAACTTTGCGGAGACACAAGGTCCCCTCCTAACATCCCATCCCACTCCCCCCACCCTTGGTATACAGTTTTCATTTCACAAGCGGGCAGCCATGCTTTTGCACCAAAGTAAATAAGTTGACTTTAAAGGTACAGTTGTGACTAACTGGATTAACATAAGCAGACAACTGTATGACAGAGGGATGGAGGCCGAAGGAAAAGCCAGGAGGACTCCCTCCTCCCCTCTCAGTTTTAAAGTTTATTCATCCACACTTTAATAAAACAATATGTCCGTGGCCTGAGGCAGGTTAATTTTCATAATTTATGAGTCTCTCAGACAGGAAGAACGCTCCAGGTTTTATTGTGTTTTGCACGATAAATGGCATTCCAATTGTCTGCCTGTTATTCTTTCAGGCTGCGCTGTCTGGCAGGAACACAAGTCCTTTAGGAGCCCACCTGTGCCTGTCGCCCTCAGGCACAGGATAATTATGAATACATCTGTATGTGCTAAGAAGGAGATGATTGAAAAACTCTCCTCATTTCCCCATGTCATTAGAAGACACTTCCTGTATTGACATGTATATTAACACTGAACAGCTACAGGCTTGAAATAAACTCCCTTCCCATTAAAACTCTTCCCTTTTTATACTCCGCCCTCTCTGCACAGATGCTTTTCCTTGCTTTTCATGTGATTGCATGTACACTTGTTGCAGCAATGCCCTGGCTGCAGAGATAGAAGAATGGCCTTCCCTTGCCTTAATATACATTGGCACACAAGTCATGGGGCCAGAGTCCCATGTATGCATCCTAGTCTAAAAAACACCTGTTAGCAGCCTGGCCTGTCTGGCAAATGGCTGGGTGTCAGTATATTGTGCTTAAAAGAAGCACATGGGATCTTTTTAGAGGAGAAGGCAATACACTGTGTTTATTGAGAATACAGTAGAGAAGCAGTTAGCATATACTTCGAAGGGTATGTCTACACTACAGCACTAATTCGAACTAACTTAGTTCGAATTAGTGCATCTAGACTTAAAAACTAGTTCGAATTAGCGTTTTGCTAATTCGAACTAGCATATCCACACTGAGTGGACCCTGAACTGAGGTTAAGGATGGCCGGAAGCAGTGCCAGCAGGGCATCAGATTAGGACTTAGAGCGTGGAGCTGCTGCCGAGGGCTAGCCGAGGGCTGAGCTTAAAGGGACCCGACCCCTACCCCGGATAGACAGTTCTCAGGGGTGCCCCGCTTGCAAAGCAGTCCTTGCTTGGAGTGCCCTGAGTGCCCACACTAGGCACATCACAGCACTCAGCCATCAGACCGGCTGCACTTGCCGCAGGCTGCCATCTAGGGAGAGGGGGCAATCGGGGGGGCTGCAGGAGAGCTTCCACCCCCAGAAGCCCGCAGAGCCAGCCCAGTCCTCTCCGGGGGCTCATACCCCATTCCTCCCTCACCTCCTTCCACTTAACCTTCCCTAGCCCCCCTTCCTGATGTACAAAATAAAGAAAACGTGTGCTCAAAAATAGAATCTCTCTTTATTGAACAAAACTCGGGGAGACTGGGAAAAGTAGGTGGGAGAGGGGAAGAGAGAGGGTGGGAGAGGAGAGGGCAACTAAAATGATCAGAGGTTTGGAACAGGTCCCATATGAAGAGAGGCTAAAGAGACTGGGACTTTTCAGTTTAGAAAAGAGACTGAGGGGGGATAGGATAGAGGTCTATAAAAGCATGAGTGGGGTGGAGAGGGTGCATAAAGAAAAGTTCTTCATTAGTTCCCATAATAGAAGGACTAGAGGACACCAAAGGAAAGGATTGGGTAGCAGGCTTCAAACTAGTAACAGAAAGTTTTTCTTCACAAAGCAAAGAGTCAACCTATGGAACTCCTTGCTGCAGGAGGCTGTGAAGGCTACAACTAGAACAGAGTTTAAAGAGAAGTGAGATAAAGTGATGGAGGTTGGGTCCATGGAGTGCTATTAGCCAGGGGGTAGGAGTGGTGTCCCTGCCCAAAGTTTGTGGAAGGCTGGAGAGGGATGGCACGAGACAAATGGCTTGGTCACTGTCTTCGGTCCATCCCCTCCAGGGTCCCTAGGGTTGGCCGCTGTTGGCAGACAGGCTACTGGGCTAGATGGACCTTTGGTCTGACCCAGTACGGCCATTGTAAGCTCAGGGCTCAAGGTCGGGGGTCTCAGTGGACCACCTTGATTTTCATGCACACCTGCTCCTGGGTAGCCAGGCTGGCAGCTCTCCTGCCCTAGCCGGCCGCTTTCCTGTGCCTAGTGCGTAGGTCGTGGACGAGGTCCATGATGTCCGCACTAGACCAGGCGGGTGCCCGCCTCTTGCGGTCCCGGGCAAGCTCCCGGGAGCCGCCAGCCTGGTCCCGGGAAGAGGGGGAGGGTTGGGGGGCATCGGATGGCTGGCTCGAGCCGTGCCAGGTGCAGGGTCTGCTAGCTGGGTGCTGGCAGGCTTGCACCTGGCACGGGCACCGTATCCAGCCCGTGCCCCTTTAAGGGGTCTGGGGCCGGGAGGGGGGCAATAGAGTTTCCCTGGTGTTGGCCAGAGTGGCCACCAGGGAAAGCTGGGGAGGGCTAGCCTCCCACTAGTTCGAATTAAGGGGCTACACACCCCTTAATTTGAACTAGTAAGTTCGAACTAGGCTTAGCCCTCGTACAATGAGGTTTACCTAGTTCGAACTAAGCGCTCCGCTAGTTCGAATTAAGTTCGAACTAGTGGAGCACCTATCAAAGTTAATTCAAACTAACATCCGTTAGTTCGAATTAACTTTGTAGTGTAGACATACCCATAAAGACAAACCCACATAAACACACATACACACACACACAAGTCCTACAGATGGTGCATAGTTACCAGTCCATGGTGGCTCAAGTCAGTCCTATTGGCCAGGCAAGGCTGACTGAGTGAGGAGTCGGGGTTCCTCTGAGGCTTGGCTTGCAGGACTGAACCCAGAGTCCAATGGTCAAGACTTCCCTTCTTATACATGAAAGTTCCCATTGGAGTCTGTGAATTTTGCAGTGTCATGCTGCTGTCATCCACCCTTAGGAGGTGTTCATTTGTGTTCCTTTGATGGTGATTGTCAGGGTTCCCATCCTTGTTTCTCACTCTTGGGTGGGTCTCTGTCTGTCTCCAAGGTTTGTCAATGCTACTAATTCAATTCAGCCTCAAGACACAATGCATTTTTCCTTATCTTCAAAGTTTCCACTTCTTGATCACCTGGGCATCTGTGATGGCTTTCACTCACACACACCCTCCACTCACATCAAGCAATTGGATAGAGTTTCAGACAAGATCAATAGTTACAAGGGGTACAATTTAATTTGGCAATACTTAACAGGGAGCAAGGCCTTGCTGTAAACATTATCTAATCATGAGACACACACAGAGAGAAATAGAAGCTACAGAACTTACAAGCAAGTCATTACATCAGATCTTTATGCATCATACTTATATTCTTATAACCAATATTAAAATATATAGTTTTACTACAATAGAGGCATGGAGATCAGTTCTGTGGCCAAAGGCATAGCTCCCGCACCTTCCTGTTCCTGTCTCTAGTAGGTTGCAAGTGTTGAGACATATGGCTTTTGAATCTAATTTGTGTAGTCTTCAGGGCTGTGTCCAGACTCCATGCCTCCGTCGACGGAGGCATGTAGATTAGCCAGCTCGGAAGAGGGAAATGAAGCCGCGATTAAAATAATCGCGGCTTCATTTAAATTTAAATGGCTGCCCCGATCTGCCGATCAGCTGTTTGTCGGCAGATCGGGAGAGTCTGGACGCGATGCCCCGACAAAGAAGCCTTTCTTCATCGACACAGGTAAACCTGGTTTCACGAGGCTTACCTGTGTCGATGAAGAAAGGCTTCTTTGTCGGGGCATCGCGTCCAGACTCTCCCGATCTGCCGACAAACAGCTGATCGGCAGATCGGGGCAGCTATTTAAATTTAAATGAAGCCGCGATTATTTTAATCGCGGCTTCATTTCCCTCTTCCGAGCTGGCTAATCTACATGCCTCCGTCGACGGAGGCATGGAGTCTGGACACAGCCCAAGTGATAGGGAAGATCTCTGCACCATGAACAAATGGCCAAGAGATTTGATTCTTGTGATGGGGAGAGCTGAGCAATGGAAGCCATTGCGTTTTGAATGATTATTATTGCATTAGTGTAGTAGCACCTGGTTACCCTGGCACAAATAGAGCAGATGCTATGTGGACACGGCAATGGCATCAAGGATAATGTTGTGACATGCATTTGGCCGCACAAGTAAAGTTTTCCTCTCATGCGATAGAATTTGCGCCGTGGAGAAAGGTCAGTTTGGACTAAGAACGATTCACCAAACTCTTATGAGCTGAACCAGGATTCAAACCCAGCTCTTCCTAGATGAAATGCTCAGCCGGTAACTGTGTCCCAAAGTCTAAGAAGACCCTGAATGCTGAAGCTTCCTGGGCATTGAGAAGCTCATGGGTGGGGGGTACAGTGCTACTCCTTCAAAAACAGCTCTAAAGAACTCACAGTGCCACTTGGAATACACCATGGCTACAGCTACATTGCACTTTCTTGTGCAAGAACATATGCAAATGAGGCATGGCGATGAATATCACCGTGCCTCATTTGCATACTTAATGAGCTGCCATTTTTGCACAAAGGGCTTTTGCACAAGAGCTGTTCTGCCAGAAAATAAGCAGCAGAACGGCTTGGCTGTGTCTAGACTGGCCAGTTTTTCCGGAAAATCAGCCGCTTTTCTGGAAAAACTTGCCAGCTGTCTACACTGGCCGCTTGAATTTCCGCAAAAGCACTGACTTCCTACTGTAACAAATCAGTGCTTTTTGCAGAAATACTATGCTGCTCCCATTCGGGCAAAAGTCCCTTTTGCACAAAACTTTTGCGCAAAAGGGCCAGGGTAGACAGCTGAGATTTGTTTTGCGCAAAAAAGCCCCCATCGCGAAAATGGAAAAAGCAAATAGTGCTTTTGCGGAAAAGCGTCCGTGCCAATCTAGACGCTCTTTTCCGAAAATACTTTTAATGGAAAACTTTTCCGTTAAAAGCATTTCCAGAAAATCATGCCAGTCTAGACGTAGCCCTCTTGTGCAAGGGGGAGGAGGGGTTTGTAGACTGCTCCTTCTTGCACAAAAATGGTGATTCATTAAATATGCAAATGAGGTGCGGCGATATTCATCACCGTGCCTCATTTGCATATGTTCTTGCGCAAGAAAATGCAATATAGACATAGGAATGCAGAAGCTTAAAAGGAATATATAGTGAGCCAGCAACACTCCAAACATATGTTGGCGATCACAGAAGCAGTCTTATTAGTCTATAGACTATAGCATTGTCTCCCAAAAGAGGTGCATTGTTGCCTATGATTTTATTTAACTAGAAGATGTACCCAATGTTGTTTGGGACTTTAGCTCAAATTAGTTTTGTTTTTCTTCATTTTAATCATTGTTCTGGGGTGGGGCTGCGGATGAGACAGCTGACTCTCCACCATGAAGCTAGCTGACCAAATGACTTTTTCTATCCACAAAGAGTAGGGAGGCAGCTGCATTCTCTGTACCATGTTCAGTGGGGGATTCATACCAGAGCCGTTACAGCTGGTAGCAATCCCACCACTTTAACGCTACTTGTTATAAAGGCCACAAAAAACCTCCTTTCCCACTTCATTTTCAATCTGAGCTGTGCCATGCCTCTCTAGGGGGGAAAAGAAAGAAAAGGGAAAAAAACCCAGGTAACAGCGCACTGCTTGCATGAATGCTGACAAATAAGGACCAACTAATGGGTTGGATGAAATATGCATGAAAAACCTCCAATGTAGATTTGGTACCTGTTCTCCAAATCCCCTTCATCCCAATTCCCTTTTACTTTGCACAGGGTCAGGGCACAACAGGGAGGCAAGATCAAATCAGTATCTTAGATGCCTATATACAAATGCGAGAAGTATGGGTAATAAGCAGGAAGAACTGGAATTGCTAACCAATAAATACAACTATGATATCATTGGTATTACAGAAACCTGGTGGGATGGGACGCATGATTGGAATATTGGTATGGAAGGGTACGGCTTGCTCAGGAAGGACAGACAGGGAAAAAAGGGAGGAGGGGTTGCCTTGTATATTAAAAATGTACACACTTGGACTGAAGTGGAGATGAACGTAGGAGATAGCTGTGTAGAGAGTCTCTGGGTTAAGCTAAAAGGGGTAAAAAACGAAGGTGATATCATGCTAGGAGTCTACTACAGGCCACCTAGCCAGGTGGAAGAGGTGGATGAGGCCTTTTTTAAACAATTAACAAAACTATCCAAAGCCCAAGATTTGGTGGTGATGGGAGACTTCAACTATCCAGACATATGTTGGGAAACTAACACAGCGAGGCACAGGCTATCCAATAAGTTTCTGGACTGCATTGGAGACAACTTTCTGTTTCAGAAGGTTGAAAAAGCTACCAGAGGAGAAGCTGTTCTGGATTTGGTTTTAACAAATAGGGAGGAACTAGTTGAGAACTTGAAAGTGGAAGACAGTATAGGGGACAGTGATCATGAAATAATAGAGTTCATGATCTTAAGGAAAGGTAGAAGGGAGACCAGCACAATTGAGGTTATGGATTTCAGGAAGGCAGATTTTGATAAGCTCAGAGAACTTGTAGGTAAGGTCCCATGGGAAGCAAGACTGAAGGGAAAAACAACTGAGGAGAGTTGGAAGTATTTCAAAGGGACGTTGTTAAGGGCCCAAAAGCAAACAATTCCACTGTGTAGGAAAGATAGAAAATATGGCAAAAGACCAGCTTGGCTTAACAAGGAGATCTTGCATGATCTCAAAATAAAAAAGGAGTCATATAAAAAATGGAAACTAGGACAACTAACAAAGGATGAATATAGGCAAGCAACACGGGAATGCAGGGGCAAGATTAGAAAGGCAAAGGCACAAAATGAGATCAAACTAGCTACAGGCATAAAGGGAAACAAGAAGACCTTTTATAAATACATTAAAAGGAAGAGGAAGACTAAGGACAGGGTAGGCCCACTGCTTAGTGAGGAGGGAGAAGCAGTAACAGGGAACTTGGAAATGGCGGAGATGCTCAATGACTTCTTTGTTTCGGTCTTCACCGAGAAGTCTGGAGGTGTGCCTAACGTAGTGAATACAAGCAGAGAGAGGGTAAGTTTAGAAGATAGGATACACAAAGAACAAGTTAAAAATCACTTAGGAAAGTTAGATGTCAGCAAGTCACCAGGTCCTGATGAAATGCATCCCAGGATACTCAAGGAGCTGATAGAGGAGGTATCTGAGCCTTTAGCTATGATCTTTGAAAAATCATGGCAGACAGGGGAGATTCCAGAAGACTGGAAAAGGGCAAATATTGTGCCCATCTATAAAAAGGGGAATAAGAACAACCCAGGAAATTATAGACCGGTCAGTTTAACGTCTGTCCCAGGGAAGATAATGGAGCAGGTAATTAAGGAAATCGTATGCAAACACTTGGAAAGTAATAAAGTGATAGGGAATAGCCAGCATGGGTTTGTGAAGAACAAGTCATGCCAAACTAATCTGATAGCTTTCTTTGATAAGATAACGAGCCTTGTGGATAAGGGAGAAGCGGTGGATGTCATATACCTAGACTTTAGTAAGGCATTTGATACGGTCTCGCATGATATTCTTATTGATAAACTAGGCAAATATAACTTAGATAGGGCCACGATAAGGTGGGTGCATAATTGGCTGGATAACCGTAGTCAGAGAGTTGTTGTTAACGGTTCTAAATCCTGCTGGAAAGGGATAACAAGTGGAGTTCCTCAAGGGTCTGTTTTGGGACCCGTACTATTCAATATCTTCATCAATGATGTAGATATTGGGATAGAGAGTACTCTTATTAAGTTTGCAGATGATACCAAACTGGGTGGGGTTGCGACTTCTTTGGAGGATAGGGACATAATTCAAAATGACCTTAGCAAGTTAGAGAAATGGTCAGAGGTAAACAGGATGAGGTTTAATAAAGAGAAATGCAAAGTGCTCCACTTAGGAAGGAACAATCAGTTCCATACATACAAGATGGGAAGCGACTGTCTAGGAAGGAGCATGGCGGAAAGGGATCTAGGGGTCATAGTGGACCACAAGTTGAATATGAGTCAACAGTGTGATGCTGTTGCAAAAAAAGCAAATATGATTCTAGGTTGTATCAACAGGTGTGTTGTAAGCAAAACTCGTGAAGTCATTCTGCCGCTCTACTCTGCACTAGTTAGGCCTCAGCTGGAGTACTGTGTCCAGTTCTGGGCGCCACATTTCAAGAAAGATGTGGAGAAATTGGAAAGGGTACAGAGAAGAGCGACAAGAATGATTAAAGGTCTAGAGAACATGACCTATGAAGCCAGGCTTCATGAACTGGGCTTGTTTAGTTTGGAAAAAAGAAGATTAAGGGGGGACATGATAGCGGTTTTCAAATATCTAAAAGGGTGTCACAAGGAGGAAGGCGAAAATTTGTTCCTCTTGGTTTCTGAGGACAGGACAAGGAGTAATGGGCTTAAAGTGCAGCAGGGGAGGTTTAGATTGGACATTAGGAAAAAATTCCTAACTGTCAGGGTGGTCAAATATTGGAATAAATTGCCAAGGGAGGTGGTGGAATCTCCCTCTCTGGAGATATTTAAGAACAGGTTAGATAGACATCTGTCAGGGATGGTGTAGGTGGAGCTTGGTCCTGCCTTGAGGGCGGGGGGCTGGACTCGATGACCTCTCGAGGTCCCTTCCAGTCCTATTATTCTATGATTCTATGATTCTATGCCTAGGCCTTGGATTATTTTTAGTGTTTTGGGGAGAGGTGAAGAATGTGAGAAACAGAGAGAAGCAAATCATTGTGCAACAATTATTACACAGATTCCACGCTTGTACCAGGGAAAGACTCAGTTGCTACCGAGAAGAGGACCGTGTGCAAAGGAAAGTATCATTGTGTCTCCATTTTCCATCTGTGAAATGGGCATTATAATTTTTAAAACAAGATGATTTGCATTCACATTGATTTTCTGAAGGCCTCTTGAGGAGACATTGTTCTGTCGATAAGTATTTTTTTCAAATATACTATTATCTATGTAACCAGCAACAAACTTGATTATTACAAATTAAAGCATTAAAAATCCAGTTTGTTTTATGTTATTTATACTGTTTATTTACACAAGCTATTGGACTCAATATAGGGGTAACTAGATGAAAACCTATAGCCTCTGTTATTCAGGAATCAAACAAGAGGATGTTATTCAATGCTACCTTCTGGCCTAGTAATTAGTTGAATGGGGAGGAGAATGTTTCACTGACATTGAATAGTGAAACCTCAGACCAAGGAGAACATAAGACAGTGGCAGGAATGTCTAATGTTTAAAGCCTGTGATGAATAGGAGGAGTACTGGCCAGCACTTGGTGACTAAAGGGTTAAACTCAGGTAGCTAACGGTACTGGCAGGGGGCCAAAAGAACCAATGGGATACAGTGCTGAAATTTAAATCCTGCTGCTGTTTCGCTTTGTGTGAATTCTAAGTTAACAGCTGGAGGAAGCAAGATGAAGCAAACAGAATTATCATACCTCCAAGAAAAATTGGACATGGGTATGACGGGGCTTTGAAGTACGGATCGTGAGTAGATAGAGAAATGCTTGTTTAGTTGTAATCAAGGTATTTTTCTTTATTTTGTTGTTTGGTTAAACTTCCCTGTGTGAATTCCCTTCACCATATCTAAGCTGCAGCCCAAAGGACTGTGTTTCTTTGTGTTTTGATCTGTTCTTTGCTCTGTAACACCTAGAGACCAACTTTGCTTCATCAAGTCCAGATTTTTGATTTTTTAATAAAATCACCTTTGTTAAGGCAACGATTTGATGTCTGTGTGTGTGCCTGCCTAGTCTGAGAGGTCAGCTATCAGAGAGACAGTTTGTTTTCTGTGTTTTTGTTTCTTTTTTTTCAAGCCCTCTCGTGGAAAAAGAGCTTGGGGTACCCCTTGGGAAGATGTTCAAGTGAATCTTCCATACTTGATGGTGGCAGCCCGTCTCCCAAGGCCAGGGAATCTGTAACCTTGGGGAGTTTTTTTTAAACAGAAGCCTATAGAGGCAAGGTATTTAAGATTTCTTGAAGGCCTCTACCATCTGCACTCAGAGTGACAGAGTGGGGAACAACGCTGACAAAGCTATTTGGGGCATGAGTTGTATAATTTTACTTTAATTCAAATTATTGCAGCCCTTGTGGAGGGTGAAGGACTTGACCTTTAAATCAGATGAAACTGGACCAAAACAAGATAGAAGCAGGGCAAATAGAAGCAACGCTGAGAAGAAAACTTTTACCCTGAACTTTTCTTGAACTTACCAGCCTGACCAGAACATACAGATCTGAACCTTGACATATTGATACATTGTTCATAAGCCTTTGGAAATGTTCACTGAATGTTTACATTTCCCCTGCTGGAAGTTGGCCAAAGGAATCTTGGCAATTTTATGGGGTAGATGGTAGGGTGATGATGTTTTAATTTAAATTAGTATCTTTTTAAAAAACATTTTTATTACATTTTCAGTTACTGAGCATCCTTTTCCCTATTCGTGCAGGGTAATTATTAAATGAGGGGTCATCTACATTACCATGCTATACCTTTAGAGTAGAAAACTGCGAGGCTTTTATTTAATAGGAAGTGATGGGAATCTTTACAATTAAAAGTGAGAGGCTAGTCCCCAGACAGAATGGTCTAATCAGGGCACAGAACAAGAATCAATATAAGCAAGATTCACGATCAGATATGATCATCCAGGCTGGGTACAATATATAGTACTCTGGAAAACTCTCTCAATGGCTGTGTCTACACTGCACCCCTTTTCCGGAAAAGGGATGCAGATTAGACACTTCGGAATTGCAAATCCGCGGGGGATTTAAATATCCCCTGCGGCATTTGCATTTACATGGCTGCCGCTTTTTTCCGGCTTGGGGATAAGCTGGAGAAAAGCGCTAGTCTAGACGTGATTCTCCGGAAAACAAGCCCTTTTCCAGAGGATTTCTTATTCCTACTTGAATAAGGGCTTATTTTCTGGAGAATCGCGTCTAGACTGGCGCTTTTCTCCGGCTTATCCCCAAGCCAGAAAAAAGCGGCAGCCATGTAAATGCAAATGTCGCGGGGGATATTTAAATCCCCCGCGGATTTGCAATTCCGAAGTGTCTAATCTGCATCCCTTTTCCGGAAAAGGGGTGCAGTGTAGACACAGCCAATAGGTATTGAGTCCTTGATAGTTTCAGACTCAACATCAATCTCAAGCTTACAAATGTTGCCAGATCTAGTCCCATAATAAAATTCATCCCATGCATTTTATTGGATCTAGTAAAACCATCCCTTTCAAATTCAGTTCCTTCCAGCCTATGGTTAATCTATTGCTCTTTGTAAATAAGGTACAAATATTCTCTCCCATATATAGACACATACACAGGGCCACTGATGGTAGGTGAGACAAAGGGGCCAGCTGCCCTGGGTCCCGGCAATTTAAAAGGGCTCGGGGCTCCTGGCTGCCACCGCCATTACCTTGGCAACAACAGCCAAAGTCCTGAGCCCTTTAAACTGCCTCCAGAGCCCCTGACTCCATACACCCTGCAGCCCACAGCCTCGCCCCTTTCCAGGGGTCCCCGGAATCAGCTCCCCACAGGGCCTGACAAAACTCTGGGCAGTCCTGTGCATACATAATTAAGCACACATTCACATATGTGAAGAGGCATAACTTGCTGCTATTCCACTTAGCAAACAGTTTCTACTCTGTTTATACTGAAACCTGATAAGAAATTCAAGGCCTGATCCTCCTGTGCCTTGAGAGAGTTATTTTTACAGGCTGCAAATTGATATTCCTAATGTACTGCTGATACTAAGAACTTTTGCTCATTCACCTCTCAAATTGCCAGGTCCCAAATACTCAAAAGAGAACCACAAGCAGATCTGCAGCACAGGAAGCTTCACAACAGTTTGGCTTTAGTTCCACAACACACATACCCGTTTCTATAACTTCAGTTTCCTGAGTCAGCCTTTCCCTTGTAAATAATTCCTCACCAAGCCAGCAAATGCCAAAGTGGTGTGGGATGGAATTAAATCTGGGGTAACGAGAGGGGAAGTCCCATGTAATGATGAGAGTTTGGCTCAACTCAGATAAATCAAAGGCCAATATACATCACACATATAAAAAGCCTGGCATTTTGTGAGAGTCAGACAAATGGTTTGGATAAAGATAAATTGCCTTTGCATTTTGTTTTACTTCCTAATGATAACAACTTCTGTGTGACACTAGGCTCTTCCCCTGAGAGCCATAAAACTTTACAGATCTCCATCAAAGAGTTGAGAGCAACAGCTACCGTTCAGGGGGCATCTGTCTCTGCATACAAAGCAAATGCTTCCTATTCAGAAAATAAATTAAAAGGTCAAGGCAATGTGTTTCAGAAATGGAAACTCCCTTTTAAAGATTTGTTTTCTGTAGTGAAAATTTTCATGCAAGGTCTGGGGAAAGTGATACTGGGAAAGTTAAATACTCTGGGGCTTTGTTCATCTCATTGGAATAAAAGAGCAAAATTACCCCAGGATAGTACCATGGACACTTAAAAGAGGCCTCAGAGCAGAAAGCAGGATTTTAAAAATAAATCTATATTTTTATTTTGTTAAAGAAAATATTCTGGAGGGGGGGGGCACTAACTTTTCTAAATCCGGACATTTGATTTTTGATTGCCTCACTTTCTGGGTGTCCATTCAAAAACAGCATGGCCTGATTTGTGAAACTGCTCCCTTTACTGAATTCAGCTCGAGCTCCTCCACACTTCTGAGAACTCAAGCCTTCGGTGTTTTCCAGGGAGTGCACTTGAGTAATGCACCCAAAATTGGCAGCTATTTTTGAAGATTTTGGCGTATCAGAAAAGTATTCAGTGTTCCAAAAATGGGGGGAGGGGAAGGAAAATATTTACTACAAGATGATTTTTAAAGCATTTTCATAGGATTATATGTGTGAATTTGGGCTGGAGAAAGGTGCTGAGTTGACTGAACCAGTGGCATTCATGGTGGGATTATTGAGTTCACTTCACAAATGTGGCGAGGAGTCACAGGCCTTGGGAGGTAGGCCAGTCCTCGCCCGCAGACAACCCACCAACCTGAAGCATATTCTCACCAGCAACTACACACCGCACCATAATAACTCAAACTCAGGAACCAATCCTTGCAACAAACCTCGGTGCCAACTCTGCCCACATATATACACCAGCAACACCATCACAGGACCTAACCAGATCAGCCATACTGTCACTGGTACATTCTCCTGCACATCCGCTAACGTAATATATGCCATAATGTGCCAACAATGCCCTACTGCTATATACATCGGCCAAACTGGACAGTCCCTACGTAAAAGAATCAATGGACACAAATCTGATATCAGGAATGGCAACGTACAAAAACCTGTAGGGGAACACTTAATTCTTCCTGGACACACAATTGCAGATCTCAAGGTAGCCATCCTGCAGCAAAAAAACTTCAGGACCAGACTTCAAAGAGAAACTGCTGAGCTACAGTTCATCTTCAAGTTTGACACAATCAACTCTGGATTAAACAAAGACTGTGAATGGCTTGCTAACTACAAAAGCAGCTTCTGCTCTCTTGGAATTCACACCTCCAGATCAGCTACTAGAAGTGGGCCTCATCCTCCCTGATTGGATCCACCTCATCATCTCCAGCCTGAGTCAGGCCTGCATATTTTTACCTGCCTCTGGAAATTTCCACTACATGCATCTGATGAAGTGGGTCTTTGCCCACGATAACTTATGCTCCAACACTTCAGTTAGTCTATGAGATGTCATAGGACTCCTCGACGCTTTTGCAGATTCAGACTAACACGGCTACCCCTCTGATACTTCACAAATATCTAAATCAGGTTGTCCTGCCTGGGCTGTAGACTCAAATGAAGATGAAAAGCCTTCTCAGTGATCTAAACACAAAGTGCAAGGTCAGCAATATAGGTCCTACCCAGAACTGGCTTCTTGAGTTTCTGGGAAGGGAAGAAGCTGACTCTATCCCTTATGCTTACTCATCCATACCCTGATTTGACCCATGAACCTCCATTTGATAAAAGCAGCCAGCCTTTTTTATTTAGCCCGCTGGAACCTGATTGGCTGCTCCCAACCATTCTAGCAGCTTCAGGCCCAAGTCCTGATATTCTATCAGCAGCTGATCCTGGGACACCTTTCTAGGCAAATCAGAAGGTCCAGAGCTCCTGCTCTTTCCCTCTTAAAAGGCCAGTTCCTGGCGTGCTGCACCAAGGCATCAGTATTTCTGGTAGAGGGTAACAAATGCATAGTACACCCCATCACACATCCTAAAAGGCTATAGTCATTTTCTCATAGAGCAAATACAGCTCAGAACAGATCAATGCAATTATTCCCAACCCTGACACTCACCCTCCCTAAGTGCTCAGAGGGGAGTTCACTCCATAACAAATGCAGTCCCAGCTGAGCCTACATCTAGAGGACAAGGGTAATTTTTGTGTTGTAGGTGCTCAGGACTCAAAATGTTGACTTCAGTGGGCTTTGAATCAGGTCTTTGGTCTGATTACCACATTAAATTCATTACATACAGGCCACTGAACCGGTAGCAGTAACTTTCAGTCTGACCTGGGCATCTCCTTATGAAAGGCTCTGTAGGCCATAACTCTTCTCCTAAGCCACCCTGTACATGTTCAGAGTCTCATTGGCAGGGAACAGACTAAAGCCTAGTTCCAATTCACTCATTTAGAGAAGACACCATCCCACAACCAGACTGCAGTTTCATGTTAAGGCAGTTTTTAGTCTCCTTTATTGACAGTGGCTGCATTGCACCTGTACTACTTATGGAGACCTAGCTCCAGATACCTGCCTGTCCACTCCAGCTGTAACACTTCTGACTGACAAGGTGGCTACAGCCTGTGTTCCATCCCCCTCCTCAACCTGTGTTCCATCCCCATTCATCCATAGTCTGGTTCCGCACCAGAAGTTAGCAGGATACCATGACAACTCCCCTCCCTAATTTGCTTCTCAGACTCCTAGCCTGGTGGCTGACCTGTGAATGCTTGATGACTGTGGGGATACCTTGCAAATGCAGAGGGGGTGAGGACCCTCATGACTTTCCTCAGAGGGCTGGGGAGGTGGGGGTGGGAGGACAACACAAACCATGGCTGCTGCTCTTACGCTGTGCTGTATAAATGTAACAGTTCACACAGGGGTTTTTGGAAGCTTCTCTCATTCTGGAAGTCTTAGCTGGAGAAAAAAGCCCTGAATACTTCTGTATACCAACATCCTGATTCCTCACTGAATGCACAGCAATGCTGCGTTCGACATTGTCCACAAGCCAAAAAAGATCCTGGCCAGTTTGGCACATGTTTATGCACCAGGTTCTTCTCTACACGTGAAGAACGCTCATCTTAATCTTTAGTTGAGCCACCTCACTATCTCATGGAACAACTGTCCTCATTCACTCACAGCTGATTCTTCACCCTGCCTCCCAGTAGCCCCTCCAGAGGTTCTTCCATTGGAGAACATGATAGAAAATAATCAGCATAACGGCTTTGCACAAGAGAGTTTTTCTTGCACAAGAAGGGGCAGTGTAGACAGCTCCGTCTTGCGCAAGAGCCTCTTCCGCAAAAATGGTGGCTCATTAGTTATGCAAATGAGGCTCGGCGATATTCCATGCTGAGCCTCATTTGCATAGCTCTGGCGCAAGATCGCGCCAGTATAGACACAGCCTGGGTGAAACAGAAGTCAACTTTACAAAGGGTTTGCAATATCCTGGTTTTAGTATAGGAAATACAATAAATATTGCAGTACAAAAATCAAACTCTGTGGCATATTTAATGTTGTGTTAATGGTGCCTGCTGCACAAAAGAATATTACACAACAACAACAACTTCTGTGTTTAAAAAAACACTAAGGTTGCAAAGTCTTCCATTGCAGAGTTCCAAAATACTGGAATTTGGATTGCTCAATGGATTAAGAATTAAGGATGCAATTTTATCCTGCAAATCCACATTGACCCTTGCCCTCTCAATTGGCCATTTTCAGGACTGTGATCTTAAAATCCACACGATAATCCTCTGAGCATGTGCAAACACATTTTTCAGATTCTTATAACACGGCAAAATTGTGGCCTTTTTTCAGGATAAGGGGGCAAGGGAAGGGGTAAAGGAACACCCTTGGCATCAGGGCAAGTCTCCCCATCCTCTATTTTGTCTGCAAGTTTTTTTGGCTTTTGTTTTGTTAGTTTTTGAAAACCAGCCCAAGTCAGACACTCAGCAAAGACTATTTCAGCCCAAATGGCTGTTTTAATCAACTGAAAATCGGGTCTTATCAAAATACTGTATCAAGCACCTTAACTTCAGGGGATGGTACCTGTGCAGCCTTGAACAGTGGCTGTCAGCTTTTCCATGCTTCTATGCCGCTTTCAGGAATCTAATATTCCCTGCATCCCCCCAAGTTACATCTCACTTAAAAACTACTTGCTTTCAAAATCAGACACAAAAATACAAAAGTATCACAGCGCACGGCTCTGAAAACTGTCTGTTTCATATTTACCCTATAACTGTAAAACAAATTGGAATATAAATATTGTTCTGACATTTTAGTGTATATAATGTAGCACAAGATGCACAGGTCACTGCATGAAATTTTAGTTTGTACCGACATCGCTAACTCTTTTTATGTCGCCTGTTGTAAAACAGGGCAAATATCTAAATGAGTTGATGGACTCCTGGGAAGACTTCTGTGTACCTTCAAGGATCCATGTGCCCCTGGTTGAGAACCACTGGCCTAGAATACTCAGATGAGCTCATTTCTTCTGAAAACACACACAACTGCATTATTCATATTGTATTAGAGAGATGGAAAAGTTAATGTTTCTTTGGATTTGATTGTTCTTAAATACTGCAGTTTTCACTGACTTGTTTCTTCCTTACAGAGAATGAACAGACATGTATGTGTGACAAAACACCAAATAAACCATAAAACCAAGTTCCGCTCAGCGCTAGGTATGTTTGTGATTATGTTATACTGTTATGTAACGGCTACTTCCTAATCAGAAACATCTATTCTTCTTGGAGCATGAAACTCTACACCACATGCAGTTGAGTGGATGATTATGCTTAGAAAAGCAATATTCTCAAGTGCTCTAGTCTAACCCAAGGTATACTTGGACCTACTCAGTGCTATAAAGTGAATTTAATCTTTACAAGGGAGCCCTCTTCTTCAGATAGGTGCTTTAAAAATATCCAGTTTTTGTATTTTATTGTGTTTTCCTTAAAGAGGTTGGAGTAATATTACCTCTGATTTTACACTTCAGGTTTTAGGAGCCTGATCCAAAGGCCACTGAACTTAACAAAAGCCATTTAATTGACTTGGGTGAGCTTTGGATTAGGCTTTTGAGTGGGAATTTTTAAAGTGCCTATTCTTGGCCTAACTTTGTTCTAATTGAAGTGAATGATTAAACTCCCATTAACTCCAAAAGATGCAGAGTTAGGTTAACACTAATTGCTTTTGAAAATGCCATCCTATGTTATATAATCCCTGAGAAGGACAAGCTGTGCTAGAGGATAGAGAATTCATAGAATAAGCTTCTATGACATTGATAGAGGTTTCCAGGTTTGAGTAAGAGCTACTATGGTTCTGTTTTACCTCACCGTTTATTTATTTATTTATTGGAGCTACACAATAGCTACACTGTACAGTGACAATTTGTCATGAATCTTTCCAAACTGACTTGATGCTTCTTGGAAGAGTGTCAGTATCAAGGCCCTTTGAAGCAAGGAGGGCTCAGGCTTCCCCTTGACTTAGTAGTTATCCCTCAACCTCATGTGTAGACAAATACCTGTCAGGAATGTTCTAGATAATACTTAGTCCTGCCATGAGTCAAAGGGACTAGACTAGATGCCCTCTCAAGGTCCCTCCCAGTGCTATGACATCAATAGGAATCTGGCAGTACTAGGGCTAATTAGTGATCTTAGATGTGTGTAATGGGGATTCCTGAGGAAAACTTCTCCCAGCTGTGGTAGCGGAGCAGGGAGGCTGCTATTCAGTGGGTCCAACAGCCTCATTGGGCCCCTAGGCAAGACTGGGCCTCTGGCAGAAGGGGCAGGGCTGGAGCTAGGCAGCCCTCAGCACTGCCTGAACTGTGGCCCTCCTCCCCACCAAGCCCTCACTTCTCCCCAGAGCATGGTGCTCTGGCAGCAGTTTAAAGGGCCTGGAGTTCTGGCTGCCATGGTGCTGCAGTAGCAATGGCAGTGGCCAGGAGCCCTCTGACCTTTTATATCACGTGGCCCTGAGGCAATTGCCCCCTTTGCACTCCCTGGCACTACTTAAGTGTATCTGGGAGCTGAGTAGAGAATGAAGACCCTGGAAGGAGGAACAAGGAGCATTCGCCTCCAAGAAGAGCTTGAGGAAATCAGGGTGAGGCACCCATAGGGAGCTTGGTGTGCGCCAGGGAGCCCTGAGTTAGGGTCTGTATAACAGAAGAAAGAGACCCAAAAGAAGCAGTTTAGGGTCTTATGTGGGAGTCCTGAGCTAAGGCCTACAAGGATAAGGGAAGCCCAGGAAGTCAGTTTATGTGGTATTTGGACTTCCAGAAGGGAAAACTCTGGGGTGACAGCATCCTAACAAGAATGAGGTAAAACTGAGAAGGATCTGTAATGTAACACTCTGAATATCCCAGAAGGGGAGTGAATTCTTACATGATTTGGATGGAAGGCCAAGCCACAGAAAATTCAGAGCGGGAGTCAGGAGAAAGCATTAGCGAGGGTTGGTCATTGTGACGAAGGAAGTGGCCACTTGGGTGCAGGGCCTAATGGTATAAGATGTGAACTCCCCGGTAGTGCTGTGTCCATGTGTGGGGGCCTGAGAGGTGAGTGAGCACCTTTACAGTCTATTATGAAGAGGTCTAAGGACATCTTTACCTGTAGATAAAACCCTGGATTTTAGAATTACTAGAAGACGAGGATCCGTGATAAAATCCTGGACTATTCCAAATTATGAAATGTGTTACAGCCAAAATTTCCGAAGTTTGGTGCTCAATATCCACAGCGCTGCACTTCCCACATCGTCCATTCATCAGGATACTTTTACTTAGGTGCCTATTTTACCTAAATCTGGCCTGTACTTATAAATAGTAGTTGGTAACTAGTAGTTTTTGACTCCTATGACAAAAAGGCTTCCCCAAGTCAGTAGTCAATATGGAAACTCTTCAGGAGTCAGACAAGTTCATCCTCTGACATCTTCCATGTTACACTGATTATGGCCCAGTTCATAGATCTGCCCTGTCAAAGAGTTGTAGGGTCAGTTGCTGCACCAGAAAGATTTTTAAATATATGGTATGTAGAGATGGCTTGGCTTATGGACATGGAACTAGCACAGTAGTTTTGTGTGTTTTGACATCCAAATTCCATCAATACATTGTCTCCACAGCTGCTGTTTTGATAAGCTAGAGTTATTATCCCAAAGCCATGCTTGTAATAAATTGAACTTCACCTTTTACTAGTATTTTACTCTCTGACCAATACAAGATTGTCTTTAGTAAAGTGTGTCCAACCCACCCAAACCTAAGGGCAAGGTTCCTGGACATGTTTCCTTTGAATGACCCTAACCTTAACCCTAGTGTCCAGCCCATCGAAAGCTAAGGAGAAGGTTGTGATAGACCTTGACTTTAGCAAGGCTTTTGATACGGTCTCCCACAATATTCTTGCCAGCAAGTTAAGGGAATGTGGATTGGATAAATGGACCATAAGATGGATAGAAAGCTGACTGGAAGGTTGGGCCCAGTGGGTAGTGATCAATGGCTCGATGTCAGGGTGGCAGTTGGTTTCTAGCAGAGTGCCCGAAGGTTCTGTTCTGGGACCAGTTTTGTTCAACATCTTTATTAATGACCTGGATGAGGGGATGGATTGCACCCTCAGCAAGTTTGCAGATGACACTAAGCTAGGGGGAGAGGTAGATACGTTGGAGGGCAGAGATAGGGTCCAGAGTGACTTAGACTAATTGGAGGATTGGGCTACAAGAAATCTGATGAGGTTCAACAAGGACAAGTGTAGAGTCCTGCACTTGGGACAGAAGAATCCCAAGCATTGTTACAGTCTGGGGACCAACCGGCTAGATAGCAGTCTATAGAGAAGGACCTGGGGGTTACAGTGAATGAGAAGCTGGACATGAGTCAACAGTGTGCCCTTGTAGCCAAAAAGGCTAATAGCATATTAGGTTGCATTAAGAGGAGCATTGCCAGTTGATCCAGAGATGTGATTATTCCTCTTTATTCAGCTCTGGTGAGGCCACATCTGGAGTATTGTGTCCAGTTCTGGGCCCCCCACTACAAAAAGGATGTGGATGCATTGGAGAGGGTCCAGCGGAGGGCAACCAAAATTATTAGGGGGCTGGAGCAAATGACCTATGAGGAGAGGCTGAGGGAGTTGGGTCTGTTTAGTCTGCAGAAGCGAAGAGTGAGGGGGATTTGATAGCAGCCTTCAACTTCCTGAAGGGAGGTTCCAAAGAGGCTGGAGAAAAGTTGTTCACAGTAGTGATGGATGGCAAAGAACAATGGTCTCAGGTTGCGATGGGAGTGGTCCAGGTTGGATATTAGGAAAAACTATTTCACTAGGAGGGTGGTGAAGCACTGGAATGGGTTACCTAGGGAAGTAGTGGAGTCTCCATCCCTAGAGGTGTTTAAGTCTCGACTTGACAAAGCTCTGGCTGGGTTGATTTAATTGGGATTGGTCCTGCCTTGGGCAGGGGGCTAGACTTGATGGCCTTCTAAGGTCTCTTCCAGCTCTATGATTCTATGATTCTAGGTTCCTCGACATCTCGAATGAAAGAGTCAAGGACATAAAACAAGAATAGTGAAGGCTCTCCATTTCTTACCCCTCATCCTCAAGGGGGAAAAAAAAGAAACACCTTATGCAGTTAGAAAATGATGGAACTTTACTTCATGTCCCAAAGCCGTGGGCAGAAAATGCTGGTTAAGATTCCAACAAGGCAGACATGTACTTTAACAATCCCCTGGCCACCTCCTTTTCAGAATTAGCTTGCCTGTATGTTGTAAATTGCAAAACGGAAGCCCAGAGTCACAAACAATTGCAGGAACCTGACAACACCAAGTTCCTGTGGATTCCATGGGAAGTACAGTTTTAACCAGTCCAACCTGTCTGTCTGAGGGGAAGTGGGCAATAAATAGCAGCCTAGTTGTTATCAAGAGGATGTGAGCTATTTATAAAAATTCTTGGGGTTTTTGAACTCTGTTTAAAGAGGTAATATCCTCCTTAGGTAATTGGGGACTAAAATTCTAAAGCAAACAGAATTACTCAACAACCTTTAGGGAAGTTTTAAGATTCATGTGGTTACAGGGAGAGACAGACAAATACTAATGTGTCTTGTTTGAAACAGCTGCTATATGTTGTCCCTGTGTCTACAGAAGGGAACAAAAGGTCTTTCAGTATGTAATTCTGTATAGCAAGTATGTTCTTGGACAACTGACAACTCTTGACATGTAAGTATTTGCCAACTGCAGGTCGATAGTCCATATGGTTGGCACGTGGTTATTTAATGAAACAAAGTTTTACCTGTATAATGCACTTTACATCCTAAAAGGCCCCAAAGTGCTTTCTCTGTACTATACTTCCAGCATAATTAAATTGTAGCCATCTTTGGGTGGGCGTCAGCTGGTGCACAGGAGAATTTTGGCCAGTAGTAGCAACTGAAGAGTTCACAGGTTTACAGAAATAGTCATGGGGTCTTTGATATATTTATACAGAGACAACAGCATTATTGCTTACAGCCACTCTTAACCCATCTCTCCACAAGAAGCAAGGGATTAACTTTTAAAACAGGTGTGGGGAATCTATGGCCCAAACAAGGGAAGCAGCGGGCTGGATTTGGCCTGCAGATTCTGCGTGGCAGGTAGGAGGAAGGAGCTCTGCATGCAGCAGGAAAGCACTCCATGCAGGTACTGACCCCCATCAAGCCCAATCATAGGGAATTGGGACCAATGGAAGTGGCAAGGGGCAGTATTGGTGGGGACGGGGGAGCACTTCCCTGCAGCGTACAGAGCTACACAAAGACACCTGACCCCTACCCCCCAGAAGCTGTGCAAGGTAAACACTCCAATCCCCTGCCCCTCCCATTCAGACCCTGTTTCTGCATCCCCCCTCCTGTCCAGACCCTCCTACCTGCACCCTGCTCCTCCATCCTACCTCCTGCTCAGATCCCACACCTCCATCCCAGCCTATTCATGCACCATACCTCCCATCCAGACCCTCCAACCCTACCACCAGCCTGCTCCTCGGCAGACCCCTCCCACATACTGAACCCCTCATTTGTGACCCCATACCAGAGCCTCAGGAGCCCCACAAAATCTACTCATGCTGGGCCCCCAAAAGAGTTAATCTGTGCTTGGAGTTTTTGGTTTTCTTTTTCATTTTGTTTTTTGCTTCTCACTTGTGTGTGGCCCCTGATTGATTTTTCTGTGAGTCAGTGGTCCCCAACCCAAAAAAGGTTTCCCACCACAGTTTTAAAGGGATGCTCTCCTCCAGCCTCCTGGAGGGAATAGTTAATAGAGAAGACTTTGATGTCAGGTAGAAACATCCAAGTTGTGGTCTACACTGAAAAGTTATGTAACTATACTGATATAAATCAGGATGTGAAACAAACAACACAGCCCTGACTCAGACAACTTGGAGAGGTGGTATTCCTACACCAACAGAAAATCCCAAGTCTTTCACAGGTTGGGCACTGGGAAACAATTCTGATACAGAAGAGCATTCAGGAGGAAGAATGCACCTGTGGAAAATCATGGAGGAAGAAATAAGGAAATCTATATACTTTTATATCCTTCGTGACCTTGGTTAAATCACAATCGCTCAGTCCCTTGGTTACCTCTTCTCTAAAAGGGAGATAACTAACTCACAGGGTTCCCAAAGCTAAATCCATGGATACTTGTCAATCAATCTGAAATCTCTGGATGGAAAGGACTGTGGGCCAGACCTAGAGCTATCATAATTCAGAATAATATCACTGACTTCAATTGAGTTACTCAGGTTTACCCCATGTGAGGAGCTGGTCACATACATGGAAAGTAACATAACTACTGTCATGTACCTTGTAAGAGTGTCTCTTGCTGATGTAGAAGTTCATTATCCCATAATCAGCATTTTCTGAATGTGATGCAATTCAGAAACCTACATCAGCCGCGCACTCAGAAATATATTTTAAAAAGCAAAGAACAGGCATAAGGCAGTCAACATTTCTGTGGGAACCACACACAAAGTTGTCCTCACAAAATGATGGCATGGTCTAAAACACACAAACATGCTCACAAGAAGGAAAACCATGAAATTAAGGATAATAAACAACAAAGAGAAACACATTCCCAGAATCTGTTAGTGTTTATGAGTCACCAAGACCTTCCTGCCTTGCCGTATAAATGGTGGAAATCTGCTGTGATACATCTTCCCCTTAAACAACTGAGGCACTGCTTTTATCACGTACCAAGTGACTGGGATGAAGTGTGGAGGACAGAGCCCTTTGCAAAAGTGAAAGTGTGTGTGTGTGTGTGTGTGTGTGTGTGTGTGTGTGTGTGTGTGTGTGTGTGTGTGTCAAACCAAATCAGAAGAATAAATGCCTCACGGCGTGTAAACAGAGGCATCTGCACAAGCTGTCTTGATGAAATCATTGGTTGTTCTGGCCCAGTGCTCTTTGCTAGCAACAAAGGACTAATAACAGAATGAACTGAAATGTCAGGAAAACTTAGAGCTTGGGACATTAGTTAAGTCTACACTGGCACTTCACAGTGCTGTAACTTTCTGGCTCAGGAGTGTAAACCTTCCCCTTCCCCCTCCAAGCACAGCAAGTTACTGTGCTGTAAAATGCCCGTGTGAACTAGGCCAGTACTGTTAGCTACTCCTCTTGTGGAGGTGGCTTACATAGAGCGGACGGAGAGCTCTCTCCCAGTGCTCCTGCCATGGCCACGCTTTCAGTTTAAAGTGCTGCTGCAGCTGCGCATTAAACATTTAAGTGTAGACAAAGCCATTAATTCCTTATTATAAACAAATGATTCCTCCTCCTCTCACCTCCCTACCATTGTTAAAACATTTGTTTCATTATTGGATATTTGACGCCCCCCCCCCCCCAAATCCCAAATGAGAATTCTTAACAGATCACAATAAGATTGTTGTGTCCTGGTTTTCTTATGTCACGCCCATCATCAGGATGTTGGGGAGCTAAACCCTGAATCCAGACACACAGGATGAAATCCTGGCCCAAGTCAATTGGAATGTATCCAATGGCTTCACCCCCCAGGCTTTTGACAAGATATGTAGCCTTATATAGACAAGATCTACAATAGTATCATGGTGGATGCTGTCTGAGAATCCACATGTGATTGTAGAGCCGAAAGTGCACTAAAAGATCGGCAGTGGGTGAATAGGGCTCGGGGAGGCGACCACCCAGCCCCGCCTCTTTCACCTGTGGCCCTGCCCCCCTGCAGGAGCCAAGCACTGCCCCCCCTCCCCCACATACATACCGCAGCAGCAGAGCTCTAGAAGGCTGTCTTTCCCTGCAAGCTACCTCTCACTTCAGGAGCAGGTCTCCAGCCTCCCCGCATGAGCCTTCCCAGCCCCATAGCATGGGTAGGCACATAGTCCCAGCCTCCCTGGCACTGGAGCATGGGGAGTTTGTTTCTATGTGTCTCACGCAAACAATTTCTTTCATTTTGATCCAAGTGGATTCCCATCCCCTTCCTTTCCAGACACATGCTGCTGGGAGTTTTCAGTGTAAGGCTGAACAAATTCAAATACCCAAAGTGAAACTATGTAAAACATTCATCTCCTCTCATGGCAAAGCATCACAAAACAGAATTTCATTTGGTTTTAAGGAAAATATCGTACATCCCCCTAGTTTGCAGAAAGCTAGGCCCGTGTTTGAGAGTTTGATCAGAGTTTCTACTAAACCACAAACAAGTATGGTTTTATAGTTAGGGGTTTCAATACCAAGACTGTGCACAGATAAAGTTTACAACTAAAAGTGACTCTACAGGCTAAAAATAAATTAATGGAACCAACTACCCAGGCTTGCAGGACTCATTCTGTGGAGTCCTGTGGAAAAATGGGAGTGAGATTGAATGGCATGTGAATTTCAACCTGGGGCTACATTTCAAAGCTGACCCTCATGCCTAGTGAGGTGAATTAAAAAACCCAGAATCTGACACCTATGATGTTTTCAAGATCTGAGGCTACATCTATACTGCTTCCTTCTTGTGCAAATGCCTATGCAAATGAAGCACAGATTAGCATATTGCTGCACTTCATTTGCATAATTAATTAGGGGGCTGTTTTTGCGCGAGTGGCTTTTGCGCAAGAAGGAAGCAGTATAGACATAGCCTTAGTGTGAATTTGGAAGCTCGTTTTTTTTCCCTCTAACAACAGAATTAGTTTTCTAATACTAGCTATTTTCAGCATCCCATCAAACAGGACTATACCTCTTTGGTATAAACATAGGATCCAATGCAGTGAAGTGCTGAGCCAGATCTCATGAGACTACAATATTAATTGCAGCTAGTCAGCATCTGAGGATCAGATCCATAATCCCTAGGAACCCAAGAACAAAAAATAGTAAGAAGCAATGTGTTTATTGGCAGGTGTTGTTTTCAGAGATGTGAGTCTTCCTACCACTGTTCCTCTATTTACTTGCAATGTTTTCTTGCATGTTCTTTGTATTTTTACTTGGCTCTTCCCTTTTTAATCCTACTCCTCAATAGATCCACATAGGTCAAGGGAGCTGGAAAGAAAGAGACCACCTGACTTAGTGGCAGGCAAGGTGCAAAAGATCTGTAGCTTGGGCAAGCATCCAAATATGAATATTTTCTGCAGGTAGCAGAAGTGCACAAAACTTAAATGAGAATGCAAAAAGAAGCAGGATAAGAGCACCTTCTTAAGTACCCTGATTCATTCTGTGTAACTATCAGTCTACCCAGGGTCTTAGATGGCTTTCATCAATGTACATGCAGTGGTCCCCAACCTTTTGGGGCTGCCGGGCACCTGGGGGCGGCACCACACATACGCCACGCACCCAGGGTAGGGGCTGCGCCTGCGCCGGGTGCCCAGAGCACAAGAATGGCTCGGGCCGACCCTGGTCACTAGGCAGGCACACATAAATGCCCTGGCAGGCACCATGGTGCCTGTGGGCACTTCGTTGGGGACCACTGATACATAGTATTTGAGCACAATCATCAAAAGTGGCAGTAAAAGCCAAGTCTTTATATTTAAACAACAGATTTGCATGCTACTGCCTCCGCACCCCATCTTTTGTTTCCACTGTCAGATTCCTCAACTGAATTTTTCTGGGAAAATGTCAACATCCATTGGCCATTTAGATAATTTCTCTGGATTGCCTGTCTTTTCATTAAAACCCCACAGGATGTGCTGCTTTTTCAATCTGAAGGAGATAGTGTGATTCAGGGGCGATCAATACTTGCTCTGTTCAACAACCCACCCCCTGTTTAACATTCCCATTCATCTAGCATGACTCATTCTGCCAGTTCAGAAAACAGTTTTCCTGCTTCCTTCAGGTTTCTTGGTTTTCATGCCACAAGTGCTGGAAACAAAAATGCTACAATAATGATAATACCAAAAGAGGCTACCCCCAAAATTACATATTTTGATGGAAACAAGGGAGTTGAAAACCCTGAAATGTCAACCAGAAGTGATCTAATTTTATGTTTGCACTAACTAAAGGACACGCTTCAGCAGCAACTTTCAACACCAATAACGTCTCGATGGCTTTCCATGCGTGGAACAGCTATCAGTGCAGGAAGTACAGCCCAGTGCTCTGAGGTGGATGGCTAAATGGAGATGACAGGTTGTAATAATTGCAGGGACCTTGTTATTGACTAGTGTTCACTCAGCAGCTAAAAACGCTCAGAAGAAAAAGACGTCAGTGTTAGTGAGGGATTTCTTTTTCTGAGTCCTTAACAAGTGTATAAAGATTCATGAGCCTCTAAATATGAGAACTGCTCAGCTGCAGGGAGGGTGGCTGGGTTTTTTTCTTTTGTGCTTCATCCTACTAAGTGCTTGAGCAAAGCAAATTCCTGGTCCTTACCTGGCTGAGCTGCACTTCCAGCAATGATGACAGTCTCCAGTGATCATGGACAGCGAGTGCAAGAGGCAGGGGAAAGCAATGCCCTCCCAAACTGCCAGCCCAGCACCACCCACACTCTGCCCCTAGCCTCCACCCCATTCAGAGTGGCTCCCTCAGTTTTCTGGGATTATCTGGGCTTCAGCCCCACCAAGGTTGGGGCCATGCTGGGGCTGGGGAGGCTGGAGCTGGGTTGCCTGCCCATGCTTTCCCCCCCTTCCCACCAGAGCTGGGGCGGCTGGATCTGTATGCTGCTCTCTGGGGGAATGATGGTCTCCCCTATAGTGGGGGGGAGTGCTTGGCTCCCCCATGCACCTGGGCAGAAAGAGCGGAGCTGAGTGCTTACCTCTCCCAGCTTTTGGTTCTCCCACCATCCCCATGAATGCGATAGCATCAGAAACAGCAATTCACTAATACATCAGCAGGTAAGCATTGGTTTGGGGGCTGCAGAGGGTATATTCTCCAGTGTCTGTTGCCATCATTTAAGCCTGGCCATAGAGTGTGAAAGAACTAAAATTCTGTGTTGATAATGTTGTGCAGGTGGAACAGCAACACCAGGTGGAAGGCAAGAGAGAATCAGGCTTTGGGCATTTTGTTCCCTCCTGTCCTCTTCTTCCCCTCACCCCCAATCAGTGCTTGATAATCCCAACTCTGCAACTCCTTGTATGATCTTTGGCAAGTCACTCGACCTTTCTGCTTCCATTTCCTTTTGCATCTACCCCCCTCCAAAGGGTGTTGGGAGTACTCCAATTTGTAGATTTCTTTGGAAGTAGCCTTTCTTGAGACTAATCCAAGCTAATATGCTGCTTACAAGGTCAACAGTATTTTGTAATTGACCATTTCTAGGAACAAGCAGAGTTGGGATATTGTGTCCCATTCTTCAGACTAACTCAAGGTAATACATGCAACCATATTCGATGGAAGCAAATAGAGACATCTTTAGAGTGTAAGAAGAAAAACCACTGTGGTCATTGATGTCCCAAATAACTTATCATCCTTGTTTGTACCCCCTACCTAACATAGATTTCTCCCCTTTCCCTTTCATATCCACTTATCTGTATGAAGTTTTACTTAGTAAAAAATGTGTTAATATTAGTCACTAATGTCTTAGTTTTCCATTAAAAATACAGGGCCAGATTCTCAGCTCATACAAACTATTGTGACTCCATTTAATTGAATAGGGCTAGCTCTGAATCTGACCTTTATTTTCATATTCTTTCACTTAATTGGTATAGGAGTCTGATTTCCAGTCTTTTTATTCTCTGGTCTCATGGACTGCTTGTAGACACGAGCAGTCCAGGAGACCAGAAAATAAAGAGACTGGAAAACTGTTAAGTAAATATTTAAAATTGTGAAGTAGTTTTAAATATTTTTAACTTTTCAGTTTCCACATAGCTTGTAAGACAGCTGGAATTGTTTCCCTTCTTCTTTGAGTGCAGTGCGGAACAAAAATTAACGGGTCAAGGATATATCCCTAAGCAAGACATTCCATTTCATATTTCAGTTCACATTTCATTTTCCATTTGCTGCAGGACAAAAGGATTTTTCCACATGCAATAAACAGAACTGGAAGGAACATCAAATGTGAAGTCCTATATGAGCAAGAGGGACGACACTGATAACAAGTCTGAGAAAGTTCTACCTCCCTACTTCCAAACTATTTATACAATTCATGTAATTCTGCAGAATCTTCAGCACTGACAGACTTCCTTAACATAGAGGAAAGCACAGTGGTTGCCATAACAGATCAGATTATTAACCCATCAACTCTATTCTTCTATGCAAATGGCCAAAAATTGATGCTTCAAAGCAAGGTCTTGTCCCTCCCTCAGGCCAATTGAGCAACACTATGGCATACTGTAAAAAGAGTCTGGGGAGAAAATCTCTGAAGAAGTGCTGAATAATACGGCTGATTTTGCTCCTCTCTTTTCCTTTGTCTAAGACAATTCTGCTGTATTTTCATTTTTAAAGCTGAATAAGAGAAAGCTGGTATTGCCTAAAAGTGTTTCTGAAACATTTAGCACATCCCTATCAAAAATGATAATTCCGTTCTTAAACATCAAAGGAAAGCAGGCTTCTGGACATACAGTGTCTGCTTGACAAGGTTAATTTTCCTAAGTCCTATCTGACTTCCTTACAATAATGCTAAGCAATGTGATTTTGAAACAGTTTTGTTCCATCCACATCACACTGCCAAATCTTGGTAGAAACCACTGTAGCTGGAATCAAATTTAAACATGTTCTTCTAAGATAGGTATAACCTCTTAATAAGACAACTGCTGTTTCAGTTTCACCTTAGTGATTGGACAAGTTAGTCCTCCAAGCAAATCCAAGGATTTCTCCCTTTTTTCCATCGTGCCTTGAAAACCTCAAAAGCAGTTCCTATCTCTCCAAGTTACCCCTCAGTCTCTGCGGCTGTGTCTAGACTGGCAAGTTTTTCCGCAAAATCATCTGCTTTTGCGGAAAAACTTGCCAGCTGTCTACACTGGCCGCTTGAATTTCCACAAATGCACTGACAATCTCATGTAAGATTGTCAGTACTTTTGCAGAAATACTATGCTGCTTCCATTCGGGCAAAAGTCTTTTTCCGAAAAACTTTTGTGCAAAAGGGCCAGTGTAGACAGCAGAGATTTGTTTTCTGCAAAAAAGCCCTGATCGTGAAAATGGCGATCGGGGCTTTTTTTGTGGAAAAGTGTGTCTAGATTGGCCACGGACGCTTTTCCGCAAAAAGTGCTTTCTGCAAAAAGTGCTTTTGCGGAAAAGCGTCCTGCCAATCTAGACGCGCTTTTCTGAAAATGCTTTTAACGGAAAACTTTTCCGTTAAAAGCATTTCCGGAAAATCATGCCAGTGTAGACGTAGCCTGCATGTATAGTCCAAAAAGCCTTAGCTTCCTCAAAATGCTTCTCCCACTTCTATCTCTCTAGATTTTTCCACACACTCTTCTATAAACCCATTCCAGATAGTTTGACTAAAAAGATCCATCTGTAAGGTCTGTTCCTTTCAGTGATAGAGGCACATCAGAAGTTTACTCTCTTTTCTAGACTCCCTCTTACTTGGGAAATGGAAGCACTATTATATCCCTATACTTTTTCCCAGCATACATTGCTGTGCAGCCTTCAGTTCCCATGGTTCCCCTTGACAATAAGACCCAGAATGCCTTGGTTCTGGGATGAGATAGGAAAGGACTGGAGCTGGGTTCTGGACCCCTCTCAAAAGGCCAGTTTATTCTCAAAAGCCAGGTAAAAAGCACATTGATAGAACATCTGGTGTCCTGTACTTTGTAAGAAGTTGAGTCCCAGCAGCAGAATCTCACAACATTCATCATCGGAGAAAAGAAGGGAAATCCTGTTTGGCCATCATGAAATCCTCAACTCATACAGACCCAATCAATCAAAGCTCATCCAGATGGCAACATACAGTGGTAGCCTGTATTTTAGGTGCCCTTACTGTTGTGAAGAACCATATCAGATGAATCCAGATAATGAATCAGAATGTGGTTTGAGATACCTCTCCTATGACAAACTGAGGTCTTGTGGCTCCTTTGTCCTCACTGTTACCTCTTCCATGTCTCCAGCAAGAGGCATCATGGAATCATCAGCCAGCCCCATCGTGGTCCAGATGCAAGTATGTTCTGCCAAGCTTCCACCCCACTTCACTCTCCTTTTGGGGATGGTTTCAGCTGTGCATATCATCCACCCATCCCTATTCCATTGGTGATATTTATGCAAGTTTATAAGTGCGCCCATCCTGTGTTAAAGAAACAGAATAATTATATGTCCACCCAAAACTGCTAAATGCATTGGAATGTCTTCTGGCTGTTCCTTTACAGTACAGTTAACCCCTTCTTGATGTCATGTCTTCAGTATTCAGAGAGGTTTTTTAATTTATGTTCATGCCATAAGCTTATTTCTTTGATCTCTGTGTGATACCAGACAGATGGACACTCCACTCTCACTTTTAGCTTCATCTTCTTGCTTTTGCTTAGCAGCATGTTCAGTCTCCCCACTCTATGAAAATACGCTGCACTTGCTCCCGTAGCTGAGTTACCAAGGCACATAGCATTTCTCTGGTGTTACATTGCGCTACATAATTTATGGCATTGAACTATAACAAATATTTCTTTGCCTTTTCTCAAAAGTGAACTGATCATTGGCAGAAGAAACATAAATCTTCTGTTCAGCAACAGGACAGTCAGCAGCTTCCAGTGTGCCTCAATGCCCCCAGGGTATAGCTTTCTCCAAAGCTGAAAGCATAGGAAAGTCTGCATGGCCCATCCAGTATTCACTGGAGACTACCAAGAAAGGTGCCAACGGCACTGGGATTGAGGATATAGAGATCTGTCCTCAAGAACGTAAACAGCAACTAGACACCCACTGTTGACCTGTGAACAGTACCAGCTAATGTGGGCTTGTGCTGTGGGCATGGGTGGTAAATGAAGCATTTCCATCTCCTGTGGGAGGCTAGCTCCCTGCCCCTGCTTCTTCTGCGTACAGACAGGTCCACCCTCCACCCCTGCCCCACCCCAGGCCCTGCCTCTGCTGCACCCCAGGCCCGGGCCCTGGGCCCCAACCCTGCTTTGCCCCAGGCACCCAACAAGTGCCACTCGTCACATCCCTCCTCTCACCCCATCCTCTCCCCCACAAGGTTCCACCCTCCCACCCACTCACCACATCCTCCTATCCTCCACCTCTGTCCCCCATGAGGCCCCCACCGCCCACTGCATCCCTCCTTTTTTCCAGCCTCCCTCTCTCACCCACACCACATCCCTCCTCTCCTCGAGCCCCACTCCTCTGTGATGCCCTCGCCTTCCATTCCCCATGTCCCTTCTCTCCTCCACCCCATTCCCCCATGAAGCCTCACTGCCTGCCACATCCCTCCTCTCTTCCCTCCCTCCCCTACCCACTGCATCGCTCCCCTCCTGACATCCTTCCCTGTGAGGCCCCCCTGCCTGCCAGTTCTTCATCCTCTTCTCCCATGAGCCCCTTACTGGGTCCCTCCTCTCTTCCACACATCCCCTTGTCCTGCAAGACCTCACTGTCCACTGGGATGCAGTGGGCAGAGAGGTTTTAGAGGGGGTGGACAAAAGGAGGGATGCAGCAAGCGGCAGGGACCTCCAGAGAAGGCAGGTGAAGTGGAGGAGAGGAGAGGATTCAGCCAGGCATCCGCAGGTAGTAGAGACCTGAGGGGAGGAGTGAAGTAGGGAAAGGAAGACACATTGCACAAGCAGGGCCACCAGGCATCCAGTGGTATGTCAGGCGGCAGGGCTGTTTCAATGCAGTAAAGCTCTGGAACCCTCCCACCTCGCAGAGTTCTATAACCTGGGCTACAGCCCAAACCCAGAAGCCAACCCAGCAATGAAACAGTGACACAGCCCAAGACCTGCTAGCCTGACTTGAGTGGCTCAGGTCAGCTGTGGGTTTTTCTTTGCTGTGTAAACATATCCTTTGATACCAATTGCATGCAGGCTACCAAACTCTCAGGTGGTAAAAATTACAGATGATTTCACATGGCGAAGTTTGGGTCCTGATTTCGAACATCCTGAAGTTTCATAGATGTTCAGGTCTGGGCATGTCACTAGTAACGAATTTCAGACAATGCCAGCCTTAGCTGGATATGAAGCTGTGAAGGATAGGTGGAATGCAGGCCAGCACAGATGACTAATGGGTTTAACTCAGGTAGCCAGCAAGAGTATTGGCAGGGGGCCAGAAGAACCAATGAGATACAGTGTTAAAATCTGAATTGTATAAGATACCTTGCCTGCTTTCTTTGTGGGAGTTAGTTAAGCCAGGAGTTGTTGACAAATAGCATGATTTAAACCCAGACAGGACTACCATACCTCCAAGGAATTTGGGGCATGAAAGTGGACTGAACCAAGAAGGGATTGTGAGTAAATCAGACCCCCCCTTGGACAGGGGCTGCTACCATCCCACACTCCTGCCTCTGTATCTGAGGCAGAAGCTTGGGGCAGCAGGCAGGAGCCAGGTCTGCGTGAGAAGCCAGTTTTTAAACCAGCACTGGCTGTTGACCCTGCCCCCAGGGACTATCGAATAGTCATGTGACCACTAACATTTGATGCAGTTACACGACTATTCAGTTACACACTATGTAACATCCCTGTTTCTAACAAGAGTCTTTAGGGGAAGAAAGACAAGTGAGAGAAATTGGAAGGGAGTGGCTGAGAATCCAAAACTAATATGTTTTAAAATAGGGGAGATAATGCTATGGAAAGTGAAAAGACACTGCCTGGGATATATTTAAAAACAAGATTCTTATTGTAGGAACACTAGATATTTATATATTGTGTGGTTGTGGTTCTTCCTTTACCAAGGAGAAGCCTAAGATGGTTGGGTCATGTCAGTAGGCTGATTCCCAATGCTGCCACTGTAATTATTACTAAACAGGATGCCAGCTGCAATAGAAGGGCAGATGGATCCAGAAAGGAGTGGCCTGAAACACACACAAGAATGTAACCAAAGACAGCCTGGCCACCAAGAGACCAGGCAGGGCTGCCGGGGGCAGGAAGCTATATCATCTGTTGTTTGAGAGCCACATCCTTCCAGGCCCATCCATCATCTCTGCCTGAATGCAGGATTTTAAAAAACCACAGATTTGCTACTCTTATTAAGAGCTTCTATTAGACCAGGTGCTTCACTAACGTGAGTGGAGAAAAGGCCTGCAAAGCTTATCATTTGTATTGCCTCATGAATCATGGCCCCACTGTGCAATACTCTGTACAAACACAAACAAAAAAAAAGGCACCTCTCCCAAATGACGTTGTTTGTACAACAATCTCACCACATTATTTCACCATTGTCTGATTTATTGAATAAGGTGTATGTCTCCTTAAGGACCAGGGAGCCAGGAAGTGACTTTCTGCTGCAGCTGCTGACCAGGTCAGCATGGGAATGCTAGGGGGGAGATTAGATAGGTCCATGCCATGCCAGTGCAGGAAAAGCAGCACCCACTGTTCCAGCTATGGGAGTAGTGAAATACCAGTCTGTGTCAGGTCCCACTGTGGGCATTGTACTAGTCATTCTTTTCTTGGGAGCTGGGAAGACATTTCTCCCTCGTTGCCATTGGTCAAGGCAAAGTGGTTGGGGGGTTGCCTTTCCCACAGCAGATTGGGGGTTGGGGTTAGAGTTTGCTGGGGGCAAACAGGAAACAGGAATTAGGCAATGAGGTCACAACCCAGTATGTAAGCATGGGAAGGAAATCCGGTGTTAGTTTCCAATAGATACAGGGACAAGATAAAACAGATCGGTAAAGGATTTAAAGGAGGCATTCTTTAAAGGAGTGGAAATGGGGTGGGGGTCATCCAGAGCTCCTATGTCTGGTATGGCAGCATAGTCATTTATAGTTCTCCATAATCCTTATTCGGAGAGGTGGGGAAAATGGTGCAGCCCCAGCAGTGGGTTGGTTGGGGATCAGGATAAGTAAGGGGCCAGGCCGACAGAAGCCCCCCACCATGGCCAGATATCAGGGCTGGGTTATGACATTTTGAGGCCTTAAACCAGGGTCGTGTGCCCCCCCAAACACTGTGGGGGAGAGAAGTGGCAAGAGGTCAGCAGCACCATCCCATCTGGGGCAAATCTGTCAGGATGGTACTTGGCCCTGCCATGAGGGCAGGGGACTGGACTTGATGACCTCTCAAGGTCTCTTCCAGTTCTAATGTTCTATGATTCTATGATCCACTGGATGGTTCAGGGCAAGGCAACCACTCCAGGCCCCATGCTTTGGGAGGCCCGCCAGACCCAGAGGGTTAATGGGGGGGGGGGAGAGCTGGCAGCTACTGGGGTCAGGTCCACCCTTGCACTCACTGGCAGTGGTGGGAGAACCAGCCCCAGGCAGCTCCGTTCCCCTGGCTTACAACCGTGTCGCATGGGGAGGGGCCTTGTGGGAAAGGGAGGAACCACCCACAAGTGGGAAGTGGAGAGACATGGCCGGAAGTCAGGGGGGTGGAGTGGGCTGGGGCTGGCTTGCTCCACTTCTCACCGCTGACAGTGAGCATGGGTGGGAACAGACTCCTGCCCCACCCCACTACTAAACCCTGGGCTGCATCACTCTTGGGAGTAGGGGTGGTGCAGGGGCAGGGAGAGGCAGGGTGGGACCAGAGCAGGGATGGGCAGAGGTGGGGCAGGGGCAGAGGGGGCATCGTCCAGGTTCTCTCCCAGCCTAAACTCTCATTAAGTACTTTTTTAAAATTCTGAATATTCTGCATGCTAAAGAGTCTCATCAGGTGGCTCGTTTGACATCAGGTCACTTAAACACTGTGCTATCTTCAGAGTATGCAAACATCCCAGAGTATTTCTGGGGGTGTCATTATATGATAACTATTATTCGTTTTGACTAGGGGATTTAGTCATGGAGGAGCACCCCCCTAGCCCTGTACAAACATCTGCCCAGGTTCTTCTATAGACAGCCATCACCAGAGTATCCCTGTGAAAGGCTCAACACAGCGAGCCACTATGCAATACAAGGAAGAGGGAACTCCATCAAGGGAAGAATGCTAGGTACATTGTCTCCTTCATGCATGATCAGGGAATAAGAACGGTTCATCAGACGATGCTACGAATCCATAATGCCAGGACACAAGTGAACTGAAAATATGATTGTGTAAATAAAGAGAGGACACAACCGAGTGCCTACCAACTGCAGCAATAACTGATTCCATTGCTAGAGAGGGCGGGAGTATCCAAGGACAGAGGATTTTTATTGCTGATGAACATGAATTTGTAACCTCAGAGAGTGCTCTTGTTCTTTTTCTGCCCTCCCAAGAGAAAACAGTGGGAAGCTGAGTAGTGACAGAGGCAGTGGCTGGCACTGACAAGTGCAGAAAACACAGATCACGCTCCTTTTATACACAGCCAACAAAGAGCAGCAATTGCCAAGGAAAGAGCCGGATGGCTGCTCCGCAGCCCCCTTTTCCAGCTCAGCAAACTTCACACATTAGAATCTTCCTGGGGGAAATCACTCTCCGTTCACCATGTTTAACTCTTTCTCCTTGCAGATACACTGCAACCCTCTCCTCAAAAAGACAGTTTCTTCACAACACCCTTTCACTCTCAGCAGAGATTTTCTGGCACCGAAATGGCACTGAAAGGTGATGGGATGTCCAGTCTATTTCATCACACCCTGGGTGTGAATTTGTCTACGTTCAAACTCAAGCGAAGTGACTTGAACTCATGTGTGTCGGGTTCGTGTTGGGTTGGTAGGAGGGAGTGCATGGAAAAAAGGAGCAAGCAGAAGACAATACCATGAAGAAATCAGAGCAGAGTGAAATAAATACTGTGCCCAGCAGGAGGTACTTGTGCGAAAGCTGCCATTGTGACCAATATACCAGAAAAAAAACCTTAAAAAACAACGAATAGTCTAGCAGCACCTTAAAGACTAACAAAACATGTAGATGGTTTTGTTAGTCGTAAAGGTGCTGCTAGACTATTCGTTGTTTTTTAAGTTTTTCCAGTTACAGACTAACTCAGCTTTCCCTCTGAATCTTTCCAATATACCAGTGTTGAACCAAAGGAATTCCAGGGGTAAAGCCATGAACTGTTATAGAATAAGCCACAGTTCTGTGAATGAGTGTCAGACACATGCCAGTGGGTTACCTTTGCATGGGGTGTTTAAGGCACACATTTTTGTTGGGGCCTGAACAAAGAGAGCCCTGCTGATGAACACATCCTTAGTGAAAAAACCAGCAAGCACACATTTGTATAAAATTAAGGAGGAGAGAGAAACAGAGGGAAAGAGAGCCGGAGCAAGACCTCAGCATTCAGTTCTCTTTTTCCACTGGCATTTCAGTGTGAACTTCACTATACAGACTGCGAGAATGGGAGGAGGAGAAGCAATTTAAAGGAGCCAAGTTTGAGCAAGAGGCATTGAGCAAGAGCACTTGGAGGCACAACACCACTCAAACTTGGCCTGACTGTCTCTCTATCAGGCCATCAGGGAAGAGACTCCACTGTTAAACCTGCTCCTCTCCTCCCTCCCCCACCTGCCACCTTCACCCCTGCCAAGTTCAAACTTTTCACAAATGGGGGCATGGCCCAGTTTAAAAAGTGGAGGTCAGTTGCCCCTTATGTTCCCCACCTCCTCCTCCAGCACTTATGTTCTCATAGCATTGTGTGTTAAGCCCCACCCCCATCATGCAATTGCATTTTAAAAGCACTCCTATCAGGGCTGTTCCCCACTCTGGCACTCTGAGTGCAGAAGTTGGGGGCCCACAAAAGACCTTAAATACCTTGCCTATATAGGCTCTGCTTACAAACAAAACTCCCCAAAGTCACAGATGCACTGACTCTGGAAAATAGGCTGCCACCATCTAGTGATTTTAAACCCTGAAAAAATAGGAAAAAACACTTGAAGTTCTTCCCCAGGTGTACCCCAGGCTCTTTTACCACAAGAGAGATTGAAAAAAGAAACAAAAAACACAGAAAACAAACTGGCTGCATCGAGACTGACATGATTTTGCGGAAATACTTTTAACGGAAAAGTTTTTCTGTTAAAAGTATTTCCGCAAAAGAGCGTCTAGATTGGCAAGGGAGCTTTTGCGCAAAAGCATCCGTGCCAATCTAGATGCTCTTTTGCGCAAGAAAGCTCCGATGGCCATTTTAGCCATCGGGCTTTCTTGCACAAAAAATTAAGGTGCCTGTCTACACTGGCCCTCTTGCTCAAGTATTCTTGTGGAAGAGGGCTTATCCCTGAATGGAAGCGTGAAAGTATTTGCGCAAGAAGTACTGATTTTGTACATTACAAAGTCAGTTCTCTTGCACAAATTCAAGTGGCCAGTGTAGACAGCTGGCAAGTTTTTGCGCAAAAGTAACTGCTTTTGCGCAAAAACTTGCCAGTCTAGACACACCCACTGTGTCTCTGATAGCTGGTCTCTCAGGCTAAGCAGACACACACAGGCTATGTCTAGACTGCAAGCCTCTTTCGAAGGATACTTTTAAAAAAACCTCTTTCGAAAAAGAGCATCTAGACTACAATCCGTACTTTTGAAAAAGCAAGCCACTTTTTCGAAAGAGAGCACCCAGGCAGTTTGGATGCTCTCTTTTGAAAAAGCACAGTTTGTATTACATATCGCCTTTTTTTGAAAAAAGGCCTTCTTCCTCGTAAAATGAGGTTTTCCGCAGTTGAAAAAACTGCTGCGTTCTTTCGATTTACTTTCGAAAGAACGCGGCAGCAGTCTAGATGCAGGGGACATCTAGGCAACTTTTTTCGAAAAAACCCTGAAGTCTAGACACACACAGAGACCTCCTGTTATCTTCCAGGCCACAAGAATCAAATCATCCCCTTAAAAAAGGTGATTTTATTAACAAAAGAAACAGATCTACTTTATAATGCATACTTGGTTGCTAGATGTTACACAGTAACTAAGGGTACATCTAGACTACATGCCTCTGTCGCCAGAGGCATGTAGATTAGGCTACCAGGCATAGGAAAATGAAGCGGCGATTTAAATAATCGCCGCTTCATTTAAATTTACATGGCTGCCGCGCTGAGCCGATCAGCTGTTTGTTGGCTCAGCGCGGTAGTCTGGACGCGTGGGTGTCGACATCAAAGGCATTTGTCAACTACCCAGGTATGCCTCCTGGGATGAGGTTAACCTGGGTGGTCGACAAATGCCTTTGATGTCGACTCCCGCGCATCCAGACTACCGCGCTGAGCCGACAAACAGCTGATCGGCTCAGCGTGGCAGCCATGTAAATTTAAATGAAGCGGCGATTATTTAAATCGCCGCTTCATTTTCCTATGCCTGGTAGCCTAATCTACATGCCTCTGTCGACAGAGGCATGTAGTCTAGACGTACCCTAAGAAAAGAACAGATCAGAACACAAAGAACCATAGGGCTTTGGGCTGTAACTTAAACATGGTGAGTGGGGGAGGGAAGGCATAGATTCACACAGAGAAGTTTAACCAAACAACCAAAACAAAGAAAAATACCCTGATTGTGACTGAATACACATTTTTCCCTTATTTACTCATGATCCTTTCATGGTTCAGTCCCGAATTCCTCGGAGGCATGGTACTCCTGCCTGGGTTTAAACCATTCTCTGTCTCCCAACTCCTGGCTTAAACTCACACACAAAGGGTACGTCTACACTGCGGCACTATTCAGGATACTTCCGGTATTCCGAAACAGCTATTCCACGTCTTGACAGTGTTCCCGTTATTTCGAAATAGCTTTCAAAATAACGGGTATGCCATTCCAACATCCCTGTAAACCTCGTTCCATGTGGAGTAAGAGACATTTTGGAATAGCAGTTTATTTTGAAATTTGGTGTTAAGTAGATAAGCCAAAATAAGCTATTTTGAAATACACTTAAAATAAGCTATGTAATTTGTGTAGCTCAAATTGTGTAGCTTATTTGGTTCTTCTGGTCCCCTGCCAACACCCTTAGCTACATGAGTTTAACCCTTTAGTCACCAGCTGCTGGCCAGCACTCCTCCTATCCATCACAACTCCACTGGGTGCCCCCTCACTTCAGATACTAGAGAGGCAGCTGCTGAAACTTCCTCTCCCCTCCCCCATGCCCAACACTGGATCACTACTGGAGCTGCAGGTGTTGAGGATCCAAGCTGCCACTCAACACTTGCTACAGCACTGATTGGCTAGCCATCCCCTTTTCCCCACCTTCTAGGAAAGGCCAGCCTATCAGGCAGAGATTTATCCACTGACTAATGGATCACCTGCAGATTTGGCAGGGCTGAGTCAGGCAGCTGGAAAAGGCTCAGGAGGGACCAGTATCTGCCATGAGGGAGCCTCCTACCCAAGTGATGTGAGGGATGTAGGGTAGAGGAGCTTTGGCCAGTTAACCTGGAGTCTTTGCTAACTGTGGGTCTGGGTGGCCCACAGAGAAGGGCTAGAACCAAACAGCAAATCACCAAGTTCTGCTGGTGTCTCACAGTGGCTGCATCTCTTTGTGTAGCTAGCTCAGCTTCTGGATCCCAGACCCCAGCTACTCCCCTGGGAGACATTCGGCCTCCCCAAACGTCATGGCTAGGGGATGAGGGCTACGAGGAGCCCTCCTCACTCTGGTGGCATGTAGGGAAAGAGGGTCACCCTAACTGGGCTGTTGTCCTCAAGTCTTGCTGCTGCTATGCGGTCAGCTGCAGATGCTGGGTCTCAGAAGATGCAGCAGTGGCTGTATATCAGACCTAGGCTGGACACTAACTTTCATAGCTGCTGCTGAGCTAATTGAATTATTTGTGGGTACTTTTGAAAATGGCCCCGAGTCCTTTCCTGCACTGGCCCTTTCTGAAGTTCTGTAGCAAGTGTCCTTTGTGTGTGCAGCACAATGTGTGTATTTGCTCAGCTGCCCTGGCTTGAATCTTTCTGAAAGATGAGCACAAATTACCCTGTTCAGTTAACCGCTGCAAGCAGAGCACAGCACTGGGACGAAGGTTTTTTTTTTTTTACATTTTATTGTTTCCTGTTTCTGAGTAGGTCAGCTCTCTTGGTGCTCCAGCAGCATCAGTAAAAGGACCTCGCTTTGCAACAAAATCGCTGCTGCAAGCATTCATCTCAGACAGGTACAACCTCTGGGGACCTGATCTTGTAGAGTGCGGACAGTCAGTACGTCCCTCTGGGAGCTGAGGGTGTTTGGAGGCACCTTGCAAGATCAGGATGTAAAGTAGGACATTTCAGTCTATAATTTCCCTCTGGCTGACTCAGCTGATGGATGAAACCAAGGGACTGAACAGCCAGAGGGACAGACCAGGCACAGCCTGTCAGCACTTTCTGCTTAGGATAGGCCAGTGAGTTCCAGAATAAGGTTTGTTGCTTTAATAGGTTCCTTTTAGTCTCCTCATCAGAAGTGTACGTTAAAATTTAATCCTAAATGCACCTCAGCTATGTGTCTGAGCAGGCTTTTGTGCTCAGCCAATGGGCACAGCTTTCTATTGAGGGGTACAGTGCAAAGTGGCACTGTGAATTGTATGGCCATGTCTCCACCACTTGCGCTACGTTCCCCACAGAATTTCTTGGCTCACTGAATAGTGTTTAACATGAGCCTCTTTGACTGATTTTGGCTCGTTGGGATGAGACTGCCCACTACTGAATTATTTTTCTCATTGTTGCATAGTGCCCATGATTGTTTCACAGACATGTGGGAAGGCAGAAATTCATTCCTCAGATGGGACAGCCTAGAGGTCAGCTCCCATAAATGCTTATTACTGAGCATAGTGCCACTCACAGGAGTGACTCCAAAAGTGTTGGGAGGTCACTGAGTGACGCAGGGATGCTCTCTTTCCCTAGTCATGTCCTTCCATTCCTTCCCTCACAATAACTAACACATTTTCATAACCAATCATTCTGTCTTACCTGGAGGTTGATCCAAACATCTCTGGGGAAGTTCAAAGCTGGGTCAGAATCCGAGGCTCTTACAGTCTGCGGTGTTCTGTGAAGGAATTATGTGTCATCACATGATCCAGCCCAGTAACGTTCCTGATTTGTCTTGTACACAGAAAGCACCAGCCACAAAATTGCAGTGATGCCCACTCTGCTCACCCAGCTTCTTTAGTATCCTAAAATCTGGGCTCCTGTCTGCTTGATTTTCTCCTGTCACGCACCTGACTCCATTGTGCGTAACCCCATAAGCAGGGGGGGTTGGAAGGATGCAAGCGCTGCAGGAGATCTCTATACTTTCTCTGATCTGGGATGGTAGACACTTACTTGAGTTACATAGCTCGAGTCTACACTAGGGAGTTATTTTAAAATAACCCCCTTTAGGCTGGATTTATAAGCAGAGCATCCACTCTAAGAAACCCAATATTTTAAAATAATGGGCTGGTTATTTCAAAATCTGTACTCCTGCTTTCCTCAGGGAATAACGCTTATTTCAAAATAGCGGTAGTGTGGACTATGGATTTCCCCAAGCTGAACTGGTTCCCGACAGATGTAGCTATCCGGTGTGGCGAGCTCCCAGAGTGTGATGGCAACTTGCTTCTGCACAGGAATGGGGGGTTGCATGTAAGTGTCCAGTCGCCTGAGGGCAGGGGCGAGCCACTCGCAGAGCTCGAGGAAGGTGGCCTTTCACATGCGGAAGTTCTGCAGCCCCTGTTGGTCGTCCCATGGCTGCAGGATGATGCGGTCCCACCAGTCCGAGCTCATCTCCCACCACCAGAAGTGGCATTCCACGGTGTCCAAGGCATTCAGGGGCATGCACAGGAGTAGGAGCGCCAGGACCTGGTGACCAGGATCTGTGGGCCACGCTGGGGTTCATCCTGCTGATCCTGGTCCTTGTCCTGCTGGTGCAACATGCAGGCAGTCTGGACGCACTGCACCATGAGGTGCAACATGAGGCCCGTGAGCCTGGCACTGCTTTGCAGCAGCTCTGTCCCCTGCAGCCCTTAAAGCCGCAGCCACAGGGGAAAGGGCTTGTGGCAGGAAGCTCGTCCGGACAGCCTCCAGCCACACTGCTACTGCCACAGTGCATCATCTGGCCAGCATGGCTGACCCTCGAGCCCCCCAAGAGGTCCAAATGAAAGTGAAGGAGCTCCAGCAGGTCTACGCCAGAGCGAGGGAGCACAGCTCCTACTCCGGGGCAGAACCACTCTCCTGCCTCCATTTCCAAGACCTGCACTGCATCCTGGGGGGCAGTGCAGCCCCTTCCCCACTCCTGGTGGTTGACTTGGGGCTGGAGACACCCGTCATCACCTGCCCAGAGGGCAGAGTTGGTGAGGAGGAAGAGGAGGACCCCAACACAGCCAGCACAGTCACCCCAGTGATACTGGAGCTGGTACCCCTCAGCCTGGATATGTCCTAGGCATCCTCTGAGGCCAGGGAGGGAACATCACTTAGGCACATGACACAGACAGCGTGGAGGTGGCAGATGGCGAGGGGTTGGGGTGTGTTCCTCGCTCTGCCTGGGGAATTATGCTGCAGTCCATGCACTTGGCTGCCCATGCAGCGGCAATCTGGGCCACACAACCCCAGGAGGCTGCATCCGAGTACCTCAGGGTGTCTGCTCACAGGATCGGGGGAGGCCGACCCCGAAAGAGTCAGACACCCAAGTGGGACACTCTCCTACCACAAGCCACCACTAGAAGGAGGCTGGAGACATGGACACATGCACACACCCTTCCGCTGTGTCTAGACTACACTCCTCTGTCGGCAGAGGGATGTAAATGAAGCACTTTGGAAGTGCAAATGAAGCAGGGATTTAAATGTCCCGCGTTTCATTTGCATAATCGCGTAATGTCGTTCTTTCAAAAAAGTGCCATTTCGAAAGTAAAACCGTGGTCTAGACGTGGTTCTTTTGAAAACAGGGTGCTTTTTTGAAAGATCCTGAGAGGTTTGGCCGGGAGACTATCAAGTGCCATCACTTCAGCTGCCCCTCTCAGCACTACCATGTAGCTCCTGCCCTCTGCCTTGGAGCTGCCCCCAACCCATGGGAGCCTCCTGCTTGCTGTGCAGGGCATGGAAAGAAGAGAAAAGGGGGTGTAGATCTCAGGGTGCCCCTCCCTCCACCTGTACCCCATCTCCACAGACCAGAGGGGGACAGGGATAGAGAGAGTTTGCTGGCTGCTTTTGAGAGTGGTTCAGGTTCAGGGCCAGGGCGGGGGTGAGCCTGCCTTAGCCCCCTGCACCACCACCCAGAAGCGACCTGTAGTAAGTAGTGCCCAGCTGGAACCTGAATTCCAAACCCCGGCCCCAGTCCTGAACCCTTCCTACACCCCAAATTTCTGCCCCCAGCCTGATAAAAGTGAGTAAGGTTGGGGGAGGGAGGATGGAGTGAGCAGGGGCGAGGCCTCAGAGAAGGGGCAGAAAGGAGGCGGGGCAGGGGTATTTGGGTTTGAGGTAGATCCTGGATTGCACTTAAATTCAAAAAGTGATCTCATGCTTAAAACGATTGGAAATTCCTGATCTATGTTTTTGTTAGTCTCTCAGGGTATATCTAGACTACATGACTCTGCCGACAGAGGCTTGTAAAATAGGCTGACCCGACATAGTCAATGAAGCGGGGATTTAAATATCCCCTGCTCCATTAAAATAAAAATGGCCACCGCACTGTGCCGGCTCAGCTGATCGTCGGCACAGTGCATGAGTCAAGATGCGGATCGATCAACAGGGGAAGCCTTTGTTGACCGCTCCCTTATGCCTCATGGAACGAGGTTTATAGGAGCAGTCGACAAAGGCTTCCCCTGTCGACCGATCCGTGTCTTGACTTGAACGCTGTGCTGATGATCAGCTGAGCCAGCACAGCGCGGCGGCCATTTTTATTTTAACGAAGCCGGGGATATTTAAATCCTTGCTTCATTGACTATGTCGAGTAGCCTATTTTACATGCCTCTGTCGGCAGAGGCATGTAGTCTAGACATACTCTAAGGTGCCGCAGGACTATTAATTGTTTTTTAAGTTTTATACTGACTAAAATTCTCAAGTCCTGTCACACTATTCATTGTGCTGAGTGAAAAAAAAAGTGGCTTGTATTGTATTCTGTTTTGTTACTCCAAAGTCCCAGTTAATAATGGAGTTGATGTAGCCGCACGTTACATTTAGAAGTCACCTAATGGGCAACATAATTTCAGAGCTTTAAACAAGAATACAAAGGAACCTATAGATCACTGGGAAACAAGACTAATACCTTGATAGAGAACTGTAATAAATTAGTTTCAGTTATGACGTTAAACTCTTCCTTGTGCAAGGGAGTCTGTCTCCCTTGAAAACAAAGAACAATCCCGTATGTGAGATTTCAGTGAATCTTGCTTTCACCGCCCAGTATGAACATGTACACACACACACAATTTTTCTTCTTTTCAAATTTTTTCCCGATGGCTTGCATGACAAGCCTGAAAGAAGCTTAAACAAATAACCCAAAACATGCAAAATGTCAGACTGTTTTATATTAAACTTCCAGAACACTTTGCTGTCTGTAGGAACAAATTTATAATAGAACAAAAATAAGCCACGTATGGAAAAAAAGATATTAAAAACACCCTCTTAAAAATGACTCAGTACTATTGAGCCCCTAAATACTGTATCATTGGCCATGGAGCTTTCCCACTCCCAGAATGTATTTGGGCAATAAGGCTTGACTCACTGAAGTATCCATTTTACACAGCTGCACATGTCCCTGACCTGATGTGAAAAAGTCACTAATTTGTAAACAACAAAACTCTCACCCTTTAAAAGAATTTTTCTGGCACCTAGAAGCCCATATTTGGATGCTGGTTTTTATGCTCTTAGGCAGCTTTTACCCTGGCCATATACAATTGGAACCCAAATCAGCTCTTAGGAACAGGATAAAAGGTTTTGCTATGAAAGACTCAGTAAGTCTGACTCTCGTGCCTGCTGACACCCCATCCTTGTGTTGGAGCAAATCACCTGAAAGGTGCTTGGTGGTTATTTTGGAGCCTATATATGCAGCTTTTGGCATGTTAAAGCCTTCTTGCTTAAAGAGATATCTTCAGAGATTAAATAGAAGGCATTTTTTATCCTTATGCATGTTATGGTATTAGAAATACATGTGACCAATTGCAGAGAAAGGGCAGGGGGTTGTATAGCCTTGAAAATTTCATATGGGTTAAGGTCCAGGACAGTAACAGTAAATGCTGCTGAATGACTTATCTCTGTTCCAGTATTGCCTCCTTCAAGAGAGACTTCCTATATGACTTTGGGCAGGTGAGTCTGTGCCTCAGCTCCTCATCTGTAGAATGGGGTTAATAGTACTGCCCTACCTCACAGAGGTGTCCATGAGGTATTCATAATCAATTGCAATGGAGGCTGTTTGGATACTCTAGCTAGCATGAAAAGTAAGGAGGTTGGGCTTGCCCCTACACCAAATCAGTCTCCTCCTCGCCTCACTGGACCATCTTTAATTGAAGCTCATATGTTTTAAATGTTTAAATTACAGTAGCAGCCTAAGGCTTCATTCACTATCAGGGACCAAACTGATAAATGAGGCACAACAGAGACAAACCCTGTTCTCAATATCATGCACTCTAAGGCCATGTCTACACTAGGAAACTATTTCAAAATAACTACATTCGACTTAACTCCCGATTTTACAAAATCAAAATAGTGTGTCCACACTACGGGGAAGACCTGAAATTAGTCTGAAGCAGGCCCCCTTATTGTGATACGCTACCTCAGCGTAGAGGCCCAGGAAGCGCTGGGGAGTAATTAGTTCAAATTACTCTGGGGAATAATTATTTTGAAATAGCGCCACCAGAACATCCACGCTAACGCTATTTCGAAATAACTATTTTGAAATTAGCATTATTCCCCGAGAAAAGCGGGAGTACAGATTTCAAAGTAAGCAGCCCCTTAGTTTGAAATAATGGGCTTGGTAGTGTGGATGCTCCGCTTACAGATTCGACCGAAGGGGGGTTATTTCGAAATAAAGCCCTAGTGTAGACCAGGGCTAAGAGTCCATAAATAATACCTGTTAAAGTATCACACTGAATTAGCTGGGCTGGAACAATTCTCTTTAAAAACAATTTGGGAAGGAGAGAGAGAGAAAGAAAACCATCAGACACAGAGCCCACGAGAGGATTTTCTGGAGAAAGATTTTTCTTGGCAAGACCTGATCAATATTTTACTTCCTGGCTCATCTAGGGAAGCCTCCCTTGAGGGACACTTAAGGCTTCCGGGACTGTGCATCCTATTTCATTTCCTGCATTCAGGCTTTGCAGGACTCCAGTCTTGTCAGCACTGCACAGAGTTTATCCACAGAGACACATTTAAAAAAAAAAAAGAAACATATTTTAACAAGGCAAGCAAATCATTTGAACTGCTTTAAATCAGGATTTTCCCCCCCTGCTGTGCTAATTATAACCTTCCTTAGGGGAGTCATGAGCTCTTGGTTGACTCACAGCTCAAATGAAGTTTGGAAATAAGCAATGAAAATTAAACACAATCTCTATCACAGGAATATATAGACAGATCCTTAACAGGAAAAAGTTCTGCGAGAAAGAGTGCGTTGCAAATATAACCTTTACAATTCTGATTGTGCCTAACAGCTGCCAGAAAGAAATACCAGCAGGAATGGAAAAATGTTTCCATTTATTTTACTAGGCCTTGTGCCATTAAACCTGGAATTAGGGTGGAGGGAGTTCATCATTGAAATAATATGTGTTTTGACAATGCACTTGATCAACAATCAAACTTTGTAGCTGCTTTTACAGAAAAAGCTACACATGCCATTTACACCCTAACTGGGCAACCCAAAGGGTTAGTTCAAATCAATTTAGAGAAGGAAATAGGCCCCACTCTGCAATGCAGAAATGAAAGGCTGAACTTTAGACCACTTCCTCTACCTAGTAACAACGCATAGAGAGATTTCCACAAATCCCAAGGCTGTCAAGACTTCCACTTCCAGACTTGGAAAAAGAAATGCCCGGACATTCCTTTGTTGTTCTAGTTCACTCTCGGTTTGATCTGTTTTAGTTCACTTGAGCCAATTAAAGGTTCCTGTTTTACCCAGGAAAAAGCCTAAATCTGTAACAAACAACCACCGCTCTGCTCCGATTTTAATTAATTGTCCTTTGAGTTGATCCCAAACCTGATGCCTTATTTTGGCCAGTGTGGTTTAATGCTTGAACAGGACTGCGGCAGTCAAAAAAAGAAAGTGCTACATGCATTTCTACTACTGCTCACTGTAGTCCCTAAACTGGGACTCTCTGGTCTGGTAATATCCATGGTCCCTCATGACAACAGATGTTCCTGGACCAGAGAGCCCAGGAGCAGAGAGGCCAGTGGTTGGCCGGGAGCCCCAAGGCAGGGAGTTCAGGTGGTGTGGGGAGCCCCACAACAAAGGGGTTCAGCAGTGCAGCCAGGAGCCCTGGGCTGAAGGGAAGGCGGGGGAGGGAGCAGCCAGGAAAAAGTGGAGCCAGGGAAACACTGGGCAGCCAGTGACAGAGGACATCGCCTGGTCTGGGAAATTCCCTTGTTGGACCCGGTCAGATCCCAAGGGCGCAGGTCCCACCAGCATTGCTGTTTTCATGAAATCATGGCACTGTTAAATCGCAAAAAGCTGACTGAAAGTTATCCTTCCAGCTGTACTGAACCTTGATCCATAGGCTGCATACATGGCTGTATCCGTACACTGCTAATGCTCCTTGATCCCTAAGGGCACAGCTACACAGCAATGCTATTTCAGGATACTGGAGTATCCCAAAATAGCTATCCCATGTCTTCACAGCAAGCCTGTTATTTTGGGCTCGCTATTCTGACGTCTCTGTAAACCTCATTCTACAAGGATTAAGGGACATTTCGGAATAGCACTTTATTTCAAAACGTTGCACTGTTTAGACAGTGCCAAATGACAAAATAAGCTATATCGAAATAAGATTTGCAATTTACATAGCTCAAATTGCATATCTTATTTCCAGTTATGGTGCAGTGTAGACACACCCTTAGTTCTGCAGGGATTCAGGGTGCTAGAAGCTTTAGTGCAGGGGTTCTTGCATAGACCACATCTTAATAGCACTAATAACATCTTGTCTCCTGGGTCACTTCTCCTCCTGCTTTTGTTCATATAACAATGTGACTCCAGCAGTTGGTAACATAACCCTGGTCGACACAAGGGAGTTATTTCGAAATAACAAGTGGAGTGTCCACACTACCAAGCCCATTATTTCAAAAGAAGGGGCTTGTTATTTTGAAATAACTCCTGCTTGTGAAGAGGAATAGTTTATTTTAAAATAGTTATTTTGGGAGCTATTATTTTGAAATAAACAGGTAGTGTAGACATAGCCATAGAGAAGCAATATTAGGAAAGTATTTGTGTGTCCTTAATGGTCTTCACTGTGGTTAGTATTTTCGTCCATTTTGAAAGCATCAGTCTCTCCCTCCTATCTGTTTCTCTTTTCCCTTTCTTTGTTTTCTGGTCCTCCTCTTTTATAGCAGATCTCTCCCTCACGTTTGGTTCCCTCTTCCCTTTGCACCTCAGAATATATTGCCTGGATCCTTTACTTTTTCCTCACACATATATTCCTCTCCCATTGGCAGCAAACAGCTCCATTCCCACCAGTGGTTGTGGTCCCAGAGTACCGTTCTCATTTAATCATAGAATCATAGAGTGGTCATCGAGTCCAGTTGCCTGCCCTCATGGCAGGACCAAGCACTGTCTAGATCATCCCTGACTGCTGTCTAACCTGCTCTTAAATATCTCCAATGATGGAGATTACACAACCCCCGTAGGCAATTTATTCCAGTGTTTAACCACCCTGACGGTTAGGAAGTTTTTCCTAATGTCCAACCTAACCTCCCTTGCTGCAATTTAAGCTCCTTGCTTCTTGTCCTATCTTCAGAGGCCAAGGAGAACAATTTTTCTCCCTCCTCCTTGTAATATCCTTTTAGATACTTGAAAACCGCTATCATACCAGACTCCTATAGAGCTTTATTCACAAGATTAGTCTTTTGTAATATGTCATTCCAAATTGGCGCACATCAAAGCTGTCTTGAGCTGATCCAGCTTTAGTCAGTGACTGTGCCTCATTGACAGTTGCTGGTGGTTGTCGATCACTTTCAGCTGTGTCTATCAAAATCTGACGAATTTCAGAATAGTTCATATAAAGTGCTCTGGGGGGGGGGCATCGCTCAGTGCTGACCATCTTGTTCTGAGACACGTCGTACAACATAGGTATTTTGCGTCATTGTTATTTGCTAATTTAGACCATCATTGGGGGGAAGCTGAAAACGTAAAGAGTAACTGCAAAATCCCCAAAAAACTGACTGCTGCAGAGCAATGCTCAACAGCAGCTGATCCAACCAAATTCAGAGTATGGGCAGCACATGGAACCCATTTAGCCAAACTGTTAACTTCACGCAACCTAACTGGAACCCCTGAATAAATGCCACTCATATTGCTGGCGTTAACATGTGGCTATGACCTGCAGCTTGCAATATCAATGCCATGAAATTTGAGACTATCCTGCAATAGATGGAATAAGTATTTTCCATCATGTTGTTCAATGGGAAAGAATCGAAGAAATTGCTCAACCACATTTCCATCACTGAGTACAAAACGAAACACCACTGTAAGCTGATCAGTGTGACTAAAATCAGGGGATGAATTGATTCAATAATACTTTGCCTTCTTGGTTTCAGATATTATCTGCACCATAACTTTGGACCTTAATATATCAATAAATTCATCGCATATAGTTGACAAAAGATAAGACCCATTCCCTCTTCCTAGTATCATGTGTCCTGAGAGAAATGGATCACATTCAGCTAGAAGTTCAATGCAACCAAAGTAGTTTCCATTGTTAGGGCAACCATGCACATCAGTGTCTCCACAAAAGGCTAGTCCTCATTCAGCAAGGAATCATAATACAGCAACTATTCTCTTTAGGACTTCAGTCCAGTATTTATATGCTCTTTCCTTCATCTTCTCCAGTTCTGCATCATTTCTGGCAGACTTATGACACAGGAGCATTGTTGACAGTGCACCAAGATGATCCTTCCACGGCTCATGAGAATTCTAGAATTCTGCATTTTTCCAATCATCAAAACCAGTTATAAATTGATTAGAACAGTCACTGACACAGAATAGTTTGCATATGTATCAATAGACTTTACCAGTTGAGAGAGACATTCTCTTTGGACAGTTTCCCCATTTGCCAGTCACCTGAAAAAATATTCTTTGCATGCATATCTTTTCTTTTACCAAATTGTCTACCCTGCAATGAGAAATCAGAATCCAAATTTGGGAAGGTGTATTTTCTGCAAAATATTTTATGAAATATGGAATGATTTCCCACTCAGCTGGCTCCGAACTGTATTTTACTGTTTTGACAAAATCTGATCTTTTCTTTGATGTCTCTCTGTTTTCATCACATCTCCTGCTGGAATTGTCATGGCCACTTCTAAGGCACACTGACTGACCCTTGCTTGTTCCTCTCTTGATCTTGAAGATTCAACACCACTTTCAGTGACACCTGTTTCAACATGTTCTGCAGCTTTGTTTTCCATGTGTGATGTTAATGGATCGATGGGAGAGCTTGCACTGTCATTCCTCATATATTTTCTCATGAAATTCAGCAGAGAACCCCTCATCTTTTTTAAAGTTTGTTCCATTTTTTCATTTGTTGTTTGGTTTACATATCCAGAATCATGCTTCCTCTTGCATTGATCTGTGGATTTGAAGTCGTAGCGGCAGCAACATTGCCTTACTTTTCTCCTTATCAGCCGATTAACTATCAGGTGAATCCTAAGTATAATCGTAGTATGCAACAAAATGGCTGTTGTTTTAGAATGAAGTACCATGAATTTTTCATGCAGTGCGTCACTTTCAAGAGAGAAAATTGAAGTGGGTGATATTACATGTATAGGTGATAGGGCTTTTCTCCCTTACATATTTCTATATAGTCTAATTTAAGGGCCTACAATTACAGCCGGTCCCTGAGTTACGAACGAGTTATGGGCCAAACACTTGGCCGTAACTCGAAATGTTCGTAAGTCAGACCCCATTGATTTACATTGCAACCATGCTGTTCATAAGCGCAGGTTGCGTTTGTAACTCGGGGACTGCCTTTACGACCTCTTAATGGGAGGTTTGTTGTAAATGCAAATGGTCATAAATCGACTGTTCATAAATTGGGGACCGGCTGTATGAGAGTGCCTAGGGCCTATGAAGAGTTTAATCAAGCCCTGCTTACAGTGAGAACAAAGAGTCTGCTCTACAACCTTAATAGTTGGTTGGCTTTTAGCTCATGTGGTATAGGCTCATGTACTAAGCTCCAGAGGTCCCAGGTTCAATTCTGCCCACAGATGACTGGTGTCTGCTTCATTACATATAGAACTTGCTAATCAAGGTCTTTTAATTTTGCTAGGGACCAGCATCCTAGCAGTCCTTGATCAGCCTGTTAAGGATACCCGATTCCTTGCACACTATTGCCATGCGAGTTTCCATGAAAGTCCAGCTTTTCCATTTCTTCCCTCAATTTTGATTGGGAAAAACTCCCATTCCCTAGACTTACAAAAAATCCCACTGATATTAAATTACAAGATTCAATAAATAGTACATACATAAATAGTATTTACTTGTAAAGTCTCAGATAACCACCAATGTGTTGTAATATTTTTATATCCACCAAGGAAACCCCAACAGAGATTAAAGTGACTTCCTCAGGTTGCATAGCCAGGGAATTAGAATTAATTAGGAACCATAATAAACAAAAACCATTCAACCAGAAGCATAATCACAAACAATACTATAGTGTTGTGTGATGGGGTGTACCAGCTGTGCCTGAAGCAGTCGACAGGGCTATCTGGCTGAGAGAGCCCCACCCCCACAGCCCTGCTGGGCATGCTGCAGCTGGAGGACCAGTATAAAAGCCAGCGGAGAAGCTCAGTCAGGGCTGACGACCATGGAGGATGGAGCTGCTGCAGGAACAGCTATGGGAGGATTGAACTCAGTAGGCCAGTCAGTGGGGAACAGCCAGAAAAGCCCACAGCCTGGACACGACTGGAGAAAAAGCTGATGTCAGGGAAGCTGGTAGGAAATAGCCCAGGGTGGGGAGGTAAAAACCCTGAGAGCTCAGCATGTTGCTGGCGGATTCCCTGCTGAGCTAATGGTGGGACATGCCCACCACTGACAGGACCCTAGGCTAGGACCTGGTGGAGATGGAGGACCCAGGTCCCCCCTAATCCACCCCATTAGCCCCCAAGGGGGCACTACAGCCATGACTATTGACTCTGGCCACTAGGCCTTACTTCCCTGGAACAGGGTGCTGTTGCTATGGGCTCTGGCTGCTAGGCCTGACAGCTCTGGAATAAGGAGTGATTGATAAGGACTTGGGCTGTTAGGCTTCACTGCCCTAAAGAATAGGTGAGATGACTGCTTCAGGCAAGTAGGCCCCATTGCCCTGAGGGAAGGGGGTGGAAAGGACCTGGGCCACTGGGCCTCATTACCCTGAGAGAAGGGATGATGTACTGACTGGGGCTGCAAGGCTGGACTGTTGTAGGGGAGCAGGGACATAATGAGAGAACCTTGTCCACAGAGACTGAGACACTCAGGGTATGTCTACACTACAAAGTTAGTTCGAACTAACGGACGTTAGTTCGAACTAACTTTAATAGGCGCTACACTAGAATCCGTGATTTTGTACATCAAGAAGAGGGGCTAGGGAAGGGTAAGTGGAAGGAGGTGAGGGAGGAATGGGGTCCGAGCCCCCGATGGGAAGGACTGGGCTGGCTCTGCGGGCTTCTGGGGGTGGAAGCTCTCCTGCAGCCCCCCGATTGCCCCCTCTCCCCAGATGGCAGCCTGCGGCAAGTGCAGCCGGGCTGATGGCCGAGTGCTGTGATGTGCCCAGTGTGGGTACTCCGGGCAATCCAAGCCAGAACTGCTTTGCAAGCGGGGCACCCCTTAGAACTGTGTGTCCGGGGTGGGGGTCAGGACCCTTTAAGCACAGCCCGCGGCTAGCCTGAGACAGCATCTCCACGCTCTAAGTCCTCCTCTGATGCCCTGCCGGCACTGCTTCCGGCCATCCTTAAGCCCTGTTCAGAGTCCACTCAATGTGGACTTGCTAGTTCGAATTAGCAAAACGCTAATTCAAACTAGTTTTTAGTTCTAGACGCGTTAGTTCGAAGTAGCTTAGTTCGAATTAACTAATTCGAACTAAGTTAGTTCGAACTAACTTTGTAGTGTAGACGTACCCTCATGAGGTGGGGCACCCAGAGAGAGGCCTGAAAGGCATAAAACCCTGCCTGTGAAAGGGCCAGGCACACATACTCTGTTGCAGGTATAAGGGACTTGAAGTCTAAGGAAACAGCCAGAAAGGAGAGAGACTTGAATGTTGAGGATGAAGAACTGAGTTCTTGTTGGTCAACTGAAGTAATTCATTTCTTACATAGAGGGAGAAGACAAAAGGAGAAGTGGGTGGTGTTTGTGTCATCAGCACTGACTCAATGCCCCCATTAGCCATTAGGGGGTGCTGTTCTGTGCAAGCTGCCATCTTTTAGAGGGGATGTATCCAAAGTGTACTCTGTGAGAAATCCTAACCACTTTCGGTCATTAAAGATCTCACTGACCACCCTACACCCTAAGCATAATAGTGTTAATTCCAATGTCCTGATCAGAATGCCAGTTCATAGCTGCCTAATCTAGTACATTTTAAGCCATGTAAATGTCTACATTGTTGTGTGGTCTTGCAGTCCACTGTCAAACAGCTGCTGTGGAGGTAATGTCATTTAAGCAGTTGAAGTGATCTGTGTATAACCCATACTGATGTCAGAAGGATGTTTTGAGCCTTAATTAGCTCATGTTTATAGAGTGCTTTTAGATTCCTGGAAGAAAGAGACTATAGACAGGGGAAAGTATAATCCTCATTATTAATAAACATCCTCCAACTCATGCAGGTTGAAACATGATGGCTGCATCCATTGCATGCCAGCTGTGTTTTAGAAATCTGAACAGGGTTCAGTCCTGGGAACTAACACAAGAGCTTCTGTGATGTGGCTCACTCACCACTAAGGCACCTCCTCCTGGCTGCTTTTGGAGACTAGCTCCTTCCAAGTCCAGCATCCCCTATCAGTCATTCGTGTGCCATACCCTTCTCTCTCTGTGATTCAGGATACTCTCTTCAGGGCATGGACCTCCAGCCAGGTCACCATGTGGTTTTCCCCTTCCAGTGGTTTATCAAAGTCTCTCCATCCAAAATGGAAGTCTGCTTCCCTCACTGCCCTGACTGTGCCCTCCCTCCCTTCTCCCTGTGGTGGATAGAAGAACTTAGTTTTGCCTTCTACCCTGGGTTCTGGCTTAGAGGCCTGCTAATCAGTAGCCAAGGTCGGCAGCCAGAGGAAAGGCTGCAATTACACTGAGCCTTTGCCATTTCCTCCTTTCTCAGGCTTTCACTCCACCACTGTTCTGGATAAATCCTTCCTTCAGGGCCCAGAGCTTCTAGTCTGCTCCTGGGTTTCCTTCCACTCTTCTCTTTTAACATCCAGTGTGGCTACAGGCTCCCTCACCACAGGCCACTTCCTGGCAATATTAGCCCTGCCTGTCCCATGTCAGCTGGGCTCCATCATCATTCAGGGGTTACTTAGGCCGCAGCTGAGGGGAATTAGGTGATCTGTCCAGCTAGCTGACCCCTCCTCAGCCTCCTTAATGCTTTCAAGGCTCATACAGGGTGAACATCCGATCACAGCCTTTTAGATTATTTCAATGACATCGATAGGGTGGCAGGGAAGAGGCTGATATTCTAGACTCAAGTCCCTATAGATCATCACCAAGGCTTGAACCCAGAAGTGAACCAGAAGCCAGTATTAAGTCTGGTGTAATGTTTACAGATGCTTGTCCCATTCAGCTGCTGAACAACTGTTCTCCAGCAAGCTGGAGTCTCTAGGTGGAGACCCAAAAGCAAACACAGTGCAGCCTGCAGGGAGCAAAGATGTGGATAACTGTTATTAGATCCACATCAGAGAGGAATGGCTGCAACCTACTGGCTATTTGTGGAGTATGAAAGCTAATGCGTGCCAATGACGGAGCTACTACCTGACATCCCCGGAGCAGCAATGAACCCAACAGGATGGGATAACGGGATGATGAATCATTGTTAAGAAAGGCAGGTGTACCCTCTCCACAGTGGAGGCAGAAAATCTCTCTACCCACTTCTATGTCTTCCTCATTTCCAACTTACTCTGGGTGATTTGCAACCAGATGTTTTTCATCCAGGTCTCCATCTCAGTACTGAGTAAGAGAGTAATGAAAGACAGTGGAATGGGAATCCAAAGAAAAGGACACAGATAAATACCATCTCCCTGTAGGACTTCTACTACAGCCACGGGCAATGGTGGGTGAAGGTAGGCCTGGGGGAAGCAAGCACCCTGGCCTCACCCCAACCCAGCCCCTTCTGTCTAGGCTCTGCCCACCTCCCCAGCACCATGAGGAGGTGAGGCAGCACATGACCCCAGGTACCCCTCTTCACCGGGAGGGAGGAGGGCGTATGTCCCCAGCCTCTCCAGCCCCAGAGAACCAGGAAGGGCGTAGGGCATGTGGCCCCAGCTTCCCCAGCCCTGGAGCACAGTAGGCATTCTGGGGATGGTGTGTGGGCATGGCCATGCCTGTGGTTTGGGAAGGCAAAGCCTTCCCGCGTCTATAATACCCACCACCTGTGACTGCAGCCCAAGCAACTCACAATCTTTATGGGCTTCACGTACATATTGAAGCAGAGGAGTCACAAGAGGGAACTACAGCCGCTCCCCGAGTTACGACCACCTCCACTTACAATCATCCGCACTTACGACCAAAGTGGTCGTAAATGCGGATCCGAGTTACGAACAGCGCTCCGCACTTACGAACAGCGCGGTTGCCATGTAACTCTATGGGATCTGAGTTACGAACACTTCGAGTTACAGACCAAGTGTTGGTCCGTAACTTGTTCGTAACTCAGGGCACTGCTGTATATGGAATCTTGCACATGAAGACCCTCAGAGATGAAGCATTTCCAAATGCTGCGCTCTGACAGTGATTTCCATTCAGCCACACCAGATCCTGCCGATAGGTCAATAATATCCCACATCCCAGGCTATCAATAGCTGCAGATCAAATCAGCATGGACATTTTATTCTTGTCACTAGAAGGAAAACAACCATTGATATCAACATAATCTCCTTCTCAAGCCAGAACAACAAGGACTGAAGAAATCTATGGAACTCAAGTGTCAGAGGGTTTTGTTAACAAGTTATTTTTTTAATTCTTCACTTAATTGAAGCAATTCCTATCTGGAAAAAAAAAAAGATTAATTTGATTCCTTATAAGATTTTCAGAACCCTACTGTTGTATTAGATCAGTCTTTTTGGTAACATCTTATCATTCAGGGATTCATTAACCAGAAATTCCATGTGCTGTTTATTTTCCATTTGTCCATCTGTTCCCCAAAAATCCAGCCTAGCCTCCGTTTTAAGTTTATACTTAGAAACTGTAATTGCAGCAGATGAATAAAGACATGACAGGAGACGGAAGCAACACAAGTGAAAACAAACATGCCATATGGTTCCGATTCCTTCATTCCCAAGAAGTGATATTCTGTGCAAGGCTCTAATGTTTTGAGCACGTTATCATGATAGACATAAAAACCACTCCAGGAAAATGCATCCTAAGTTACTAAAGTGTGACGGGAAAACTAGTATCAAAGCAAGGGGCAGCTGGCTCCTCTTGACTAGTGGCTATAGACACTGTCCTTCAGGAATGTCAAGTCACAAAGTAGGACTGGAGTCTCTCTCAATGCCACAGTTTAGTCAGAACAACACTGAGCCCTAATATAACACTGGATGTGTCTAATTCAACCCTGGTGTCTTCAACTGAGTTAAATCAGGAGTATATTTGGCTTAACATGTTCAACCACCACACAAACATTGACTACTTAATTCTCACACACCCCTGTGGGAGGCAGCTAAGAGAGTATCATCTGCTTTACATACAAATGGGGGAAGTGATGGTGAGATGGTGCCATTATCCCAAGCCACTCCGTGTGTGAGTAACAAAGCCAGAGGGAGAGCACTCTGTCATCTCCAAAGGCATTCCAAGCCAACATTGTCAGAAGTAACCTTTGCCTTTGGGTGTCCAGGTGCCCAAAGAGAGAGAGGCATGTAGTGCCGGCTTTTCAGAGCTGTTCATGACCCATTGCTCCCGATGGACCTCTGTGGTAGCAGCTGGGGCTCCTCTGAAAATCTGGGACAAGGTACCTATGAGCTGTGCAGAAGTCACAGGCTGCCACTGACAAGTGTCAGGCAAAGGCAGCTTTGACCTGACTTTCCATCGTTCCTGAGCTTGAATCAACCCTCTGTGTAAGTCAGAGTCCCCTGGGAACAGTTCCACCAGAATGGAATGAGCTCTGGACCCACTTCCTCAGGATCCTTGGGCCATTCCACCTGCCAGAGCCTGACAAAATGACTGAGCTCTGACCACCTCTTTGGCTCCTAGGGATTATTCTACCCACTCAAGATGCCCAGCATGTAGTGTGCTCAGGCCTGGTGCCCTCCCAGCCTCAGTGACACCAATTCAACACCTCTAGATGATTCACCTATTAGGAGAATCTTCTGCGGTCCCCCTTTTCATCTGTGTGAGCTGCATAAAACAACCAGGAGTTCCCAGGATCTGACCTGATGTCTCAGTTTGGGCCCTCAAAACCCAAAGGCCTACAAAAGTGGTAAACTCTTCTGAAAGTGTGGCTCCATATCTTTGGCTGTTTCAGTGAACACTGACAAATCTATTGAAATGACCATAGTTTTATAGACAAAAATTACTTCTTAGCTCATATCACAAGTATAAATGCACCGGAACAGCTGCATGCAGTATATGTTGCCAGATGCTTAATGGTTACCATATTTGCTTATGTGTGGTCATGTTCTCTATGGATAGCCATTTCTGACCATCCCTAATGTTCTTGGAAATGCTATGTATCAAAGGTGCTGCCATCATGCTGCATTATTCTGATTTAGCTAGCAATTTTAATACCCAAGTGCTGGTATATGCAACACTGTAATTGATGTTCCGGCTGGCAAATCTACTATAAAATTTTGTCAATATAGCTTTGTTGGTCAGGAGCATGAAAAAAACCAAAAAACAAATCCACACACGCTCAGCTGTCATAAGTATGCTAGCAAAACCCCAGTGTAAATCCAACAGTGCAAACAGAAGATTGCTGTAGCTAGTGCCATTTGGGAAGGTGGTGTTGCTACGAGACAAGCAGAACTCCTTCTTTCAGTATATGCTGTGTCCACACTCAGGGGGTTTGGCTGGAAAAGCCATGTGGCTATGGTTGGCTTCCCTGCCTCTCTGGGTTTGTCAGGCCCCCAATTCCATCCTCTCAAGGAGCAGCCACAGACTACCCTCTGTAGTCCTGTGCATAGCTCTGTTCTCCAGGGAGCGACTGCTGCAGCCTTCTTCTCTACAGTCCCCTTCAATTGCCAGCTCCCCGGTTTTATTCAAGTGCCGCCCCTTCCTGCCCAGATGAGCTTCTTATAATTAGCTCCCTGTCTCCTTCTCCAGGCATAGCCTGAGCAGTTTTGGGCCCATTTAGCCATCTTAACCTCTGCGGTCCTTGTGTGGCATGGACACGCTATCACCCCTTTCTATTGCCCAGGATTGCATACTGCAGACCGGGCCCATCTGACACACAAGGAAATTCTGATTTCAGATAGGCCTATAAAGCATGTTACTGTCTCTACTCCATTTTTTTATCCTAGGGCTTGCATCTATGGAGAGTGGCACTGGCTTAACTAATGGTGTAAATTTAAACCAATTTAGTTAAAAGGGTGCAAATCCCTGTGTGGGTGCTGGTATTTTGAACCAAGAGCAGCTTCTTTCATTGTCATGGAAGTTAATTGGGAACAGGTTAAAACTAAAACCAACATAAATCAGTCTTACTTTGAAACAGCGTTTTCCACCCATGAAACAAAACCAGTGCAAGTTTGTGTGTAGACAAGACCTAACTTTCATTTTTTCCAGCAACATGAATAGTACGACACATCCTATATTCTAGGGACCAGTGATGAGATACTATATGGGGGGGGGGGAATTAAAATACTAATAAAGATCATGGCTTAAATGTCAGCAGTACTTCCTTTGGTCTAGAGAAGATGGCATTTACATGATAGTTAGCATTTTTCTCTCTAGTTCAGTTTGTAAAAGAGGAGGTCAACCACAAGATTAATGAGGGAAAACTGCAGCCACGGCAAATAAGAGTGACTCATGTCTGACTGATGTTCTTAATTTCTAATCTGGAATAGTAATTTTCTACTAGACAAGATTGCAAGTATCTACAGTTGATAGCTATCCAGCAGCCCAGTCAGGGCATGAGAGACCATCTGTATTTGATAGCTGAATGTGCCCAGTACATCAAAATTCTCAATAGTACATCAAAAAAAGAAGCTGGAGGGAGGAAAAACCCCTGAAGGGTAATTTCAAAAGCAACAGTATAATCCAAACCTCCCAGAGAATGCATGCTTCTAGAAATCAACTGACGGTACAAAATTAAAGGGAAAAGACTAAAAAGCAGACTAAATAATGGAAATCAGGACCTGGATGGAGCCCAATGTACATCATGATCGGAAAGGGAACTTCCCAATTTGATTGCAGAAAGCAATTTACTTCAATTAGCATGGATATAAACAGAATGATTGCTTAATAGAAGTACTGCATCTCCCAAAAAACAAGCTGCCTTAATTGCATCTCTTCACTTGCTGTTTGCAGAAATTTAAAAATGTAAACTGGTGAGAGACAGGTTGAATTAACACTTTGATTGCCACTCCAGAAGCATTTTGGCATGGATGTGCCAACTGCAGCTTGATGCTAAAACAGTCGTTTGTGATGTGCTTCCTGTTTTCAAACCATGGCACACACGTGTCAGTCAGAAACAAGTTGATGGAGGGATATAGCAGGAAGAGATTTTCTTCCCCTTAAATTGCATAACACAAAAAGTCAGATGCTTTCGCTCTAGATGGTCATTGTTTAAATTATGCATGAAGTAATAATTCACACATAGTCCTGTCTTAAATTCAAGAAGTGTGAGCCTTTTTCTAGATTTCCTGCTGGAGGGCTTTGGATAACTAATCATACTGACCTGATAAAAAGCAGGTTGGTGGTGCCCAGTACATCCTTACTTACCATTATGCTTTCCTTAGCCAAATTCCATCTATTAATTTATACCACAGTTTTTTGGTTTTTATTTAATTTTATTCAAAAAGCAATGAAATTCCCCCCATGATTTCAGAGCTTCAACCTAAGAAAATTGTAATAAGGAAAGGAAAATGAGAGTGAAATAAATGTAAGTGCAAGAAATCAGGAGTGAATTGAAGAAAACACAAATAACTTATAAAAATGGGGTGTGAGAGGTCCTGGGATCAAAGCCAAGGGGAATGCCATTCCCTGGGAATTGTTTTAAGTCAAACTGCAATCCTATCCAATGTTCCCTCTAATCTCTTCCATCTATGATTGGGGTTTTTTCCATCCATGTGTGAAATAAATTATTTTCAGTGCACATGTGTGAATGGGCACAACCAGTAGAAGCATAAAACCTAGCAATGGGTACTCTGCTAATCAGCTGAGCAGCATTTGAATCTCCCCTGAGTGAGTGGCCACACAAGCACACAGCTTACAGAGAACACTTACCCTATTCTGAAAAGTGGCTCTTTAGAAATGGTATTGCTGGATCTCAAGTTTGCATGTCCCAGTCACTTGATGGCTAGTGTACTCAGCCTACCAATAATTAGTCACCCTGTAAATCCTTTCTGGCATCTGAGTCAAGCTGGTTATTTGTCACCAATAATAAGGAAATGAAAGCTCTGCAGACCAAATTATGGTCTCAATGATGTCTGCCAATGTGGCCTCCTCTTATACCTATGCAACCATACCATGGGCTCATGCAGCTGAACAGATGTCAATGAAGGTTTCGTTTGGAGATGCTGGATTTTCACCAGTATTCCTGCACGTACAGTCTGGCTTGCATAAGGGAAGAGTCCAACCTGAATCCCAGAGCACTGGGTAAGTTTGCCAGGTCAACAAACAAAGGGGTTAACAAAGTGGTCCAGCATGATTTTAGTTAGCCTGATGTCCACTTAGTATGGGTGTGGCCAAGTTTCCCACAAAGTTTGTTTACAGCCACCAGTCCTGGATCTCAGTGTTCTGTGCTCTTATTTAGCTCTAATTTTATACCTAAATGTCTTCTAAGAGCCCAGTAAACAGTGGATGTGTAGTTAATGCTGTTAGCTAATATTGACATCCTATGGTTTGGCAAATTCTCTGGTTCAGCACCGGTCAGGTCCCAGGGGTGCTGGACTAGAGAGGTTCAATCTGTAGAAATGTCTCTTTTTCCCTCTCCATGCTTTCCATCCACCAAACTCATACATATGCTCTCTGACTGGAAGGAAATCCTTATCATTATAAACTCTTGGATGCTACTATACATTACCATTGCAAAGAGCTTTGTCCATGTGCTTATAAAAGCTGCCATCAGGCCCACCACCTGGGAGGGCAAAGGAGGCAATTGCCCCAGGGCCTAGAGCAGGGGTGGCCAACCTGCAGCTTGTAAGCCACGTGCAGCTCTTCAAAGAAAAAACTGTGGCTCCCGCACATGCAGCTCATGGCTCTGAAAGGGGCAGCATGTTTCTGTCTGAGAGACAAGAGTTGGAGTACTGACATCCCATTCCAAGTTCAAAATGGCAACCTTAAAAGGGCAATACCTGCTCTGCTCTTAAAAGGGCAGCAGCCGGGGCTTTCTTTTTTTTTTTCTCAACAACTTTTTTCCCTCGGCTCTTTGCACTGTATGCACCACTATTTTGGCTCTTCATCTGTATTGGGTTGGTTACCCTTGGCCTAGAGATTCAAAGGGGCTTGGAGGTCCTGGCCACCTCTGCAGCAGTGGCAGCTAAAACCCCAGCACTTTTGAATTGCCACCGGAGTACCAGAGCTTTGAGAGCTTTGAGAACTTGGGGGCGTGGGGGCTTGCCATCGTTTGGGTGGCACTAAGGGCTGATTGCCTTTGGCCCCACCCCTTGTGGAGGCATGGAGCCATGTCCCCCATACACACCCTGCCCCAGGGCCCGTGGTGGCTGCCATAATTTAAGCAACTATAACAAGATACTTTACTTGTTCTATTCACAACTTTTCCCTGACTGCTATTCTCAAGAATGGTTCATATGGTTGGGTTCCAACTGGTAACTTCATGCACCATGGTAGGGTCCTTTCTAGCATACAGTAATACTGAGGTATTGTAAAGACGACATACTAAAGCAAATGGGAGCATGAGATCACTCATTATAATCCTCAGCTCCCAGCTCAAGCCACATACAGCCCTCATCCAAACCACAGACCAGCTTGGCAGTACCACTGTCCTCTTACTGTTACATAAGCTTTTCAATGAAATAAATACAAAGTCATCTTGAAAGAATTTAAAAGGCCAATAAAAAATGATGTTTCCACCAGTCCACTTCATTAGTGTTGAGTTCTCTGCAAAGTGATGCTGTTTCATAGTGGAAGATATTAGATGTTTTTGAGCACTGCTCTATAACAAAGTAAGGCTAATAGTCATGTGAGGTGCAATTTGTGGACTTCCCAGGTCCACTGATATACAGCAGTGAGTGTATGAGGAGCATAATCACAAATCCTACCCTCTAGTTTACAGAGCACTGTGAAGAAACATCCCTCCCAGCCATATGAGTGGGGTGGGGATATCAAGAAGGTAGAATGACTCACAAGAACACAGTCGTAGTCAGCAAGGTCATCTCAAGGCACAGTGCTTCTAACAAGAAAACAAGATAAGCCAACAGGAGGTGCCAGAAAGGTGTTATGTTCATGGTGCACAGAGAAATGCCCTAACATCATAAAGTCATTTGGGAAAGTGGCAAGGTAACACTATTTTATTTCTGAAAATCCAGCGCTTTAAGACAGAAGCTCCAAAATTAGAGAGCGACAAAGCAAGCCACTTCTGAAGGCAAAGAGGCACAACTTGTTCTTCAGTGCTGTAGGCTGTCTCTTTGCTGATGTCCAGCTCACACATTTCCCTACAGAGACTCCTAGCCTGCAAGCAAGACCATTATCAACTTAAACTGATTGTTCATAATTGTAACCCACAGTTTTCTACACCCCCCCCCCCAAAAGGAAACAAGACACCAAAATGTGGGGTTCATTCCAGTTCTGTGACACTGAGGGTACATCTAGACTGCAGAGTTTTTCCAGGAGATTGGAGGTCCAAGGAATGCATCTGTTCTTCCAGAATTTTTTTCAGAAGAGCAGATGTGTTTTTTCAGCATCCCTGTAAACCTCGTTTTACGAGGAAGAAGGGTTGTTCTGAAAAAGGGGTTTTTTCCCCACATTTGGCCCAGTGTAGATGAGCCAGATGTTGGAAAAGCCTCTTCTGAAAAAAGAGTGGAAAAAGCTACGCAAATTGCAGTTCACAATTTGTGTATCTTTTTCTGGAAGAACTGTGTGGTCTAGACACAGCCTTTGTGACAGATGGCAGCCTGCTAGTCACCCCAACCTTCCTCTAAGCATATTTCACACTGCCACTGAGAGGTGTGCATGTGGCACATGTAGACATAACTGAGCTAGCTTTGATCAAGCTAATACACCAAGAGCAGCAGTGAAACTGCAGCAGCACATGCTTACAAATCTGCTTGTGTTGGGGGCATAATAAAACTTGTTTTTACAGCCATCTCCAAGCTTTTGTGGACGTGATTCAAATTCTCGATTTCTCTGACCATGACAAAATCATGCCCTCCTATGCTGCCCTCCCACATCCCAATTTTGCAGTGTTGCCAGACCCCGAAGGCTGATCACTCAAAGCACAGCATCATGACGGCTGTCTGCAGAGAAACTTTTTTCTCAATACTTTTTGTAGCATCCTAACACTTTGTCTGTAGATATCAGCTTCCTGTTTCCCATAAAACACTGGTTCCACCTGTCCTTCAGGGGCTGCAGAAACCTACACAGCTGAACTAGCATTACAGCAAGGCAGGGTACCTTATGCTCAGCCCTCCTGTAGTATTAATGCTATGGGCATAATTCAGCTTGGCGTGGGATGTGTACATTTGTCATGGGCTCTACACTGCATCCAAGCAACAGCAGGTGTCAATTATAGCAGTTTTGCCAGCTGCAAACATAGATAAGTTACACTGAACTACTTGCTGCCAATCAGTAGAATTTATTTATTATCAGGGTAGAATCATTTCACTCTACATCAGCTGGGGGAACTAAGCCCCCTGAAACAAGATGTGGGTTTTAAACATGTGTTAGTTCTTTAGCACTTAAAAAGTTGCCTTAATTGGCTACATGTTCCCATAAAGGGTGTTGCCGCTTATTGATGTGAATAACTATAAAGTATTATTTTAAATCTTCAGAAAACTACTAGGTAGCTATTGTGCAATTACAAAATAACTTTAATTCCCATAACAACTTCCACGCAAACTGTGTCCCTTTATAGAATTTAATATACTGCAGTTGCTGACAAGAGTACAAAATAATATCTGAAGGAGAGAGATCCTGATGCTTAAAACAGAGGAGAAAAGAGATATTTTCAGCTGAGCTTTTTAAAGGAGAGAGTCATTGCATTGCAGCTATCTAGAGAGGATGTCCTGTGTGACAGGAGCTGCAGAGGAGAAGGCTCTTGCATCAACACTGACTACATTTTGTAGATTGATGGCAGGAAAGTCAGTGCTAGACAAAGCAGGTATGTAGAGAAAAAGTCAGGGCCCCACTCCTGAGCTTCATTACAGACCCTTTTTGCAGCTTCTGCAGTATAAAATTAAAGCTGATGTACCTTCTTTCCTAGGAATTCCCATAGCATCCTTCCCTGGGTGGCACAGGATTGCCATACCAGTCATAACCTAGACCCAATGTAGAGGGAAGGTTGCAAACTGGAGGAGGGAAGAGTGTTGGGATAGAGTGGAGTATAGCCAAAGTGTTCTGTACTCCAGCTGTTATGGACTGTTGGTGAGCCCCTGTGGGACCACTGCAGCCTGTGTGTATGTTAGAGCACAACTGGAGATGCTCTTGCCTGGACCCAAACCAGCCACAAGCTTGTCCATATAGTTGTCATCAACCAACCAACCAGCTGCAGAATAAATTTTGTTATGTGCACTGAGCCACGTGGGAATGTGCACCACCACGAGAAATACAAACCGAACTGTGGGTGCTCTGCTAATCAGCTGGGTGGCACTGGAATCTCTTCTAAGCAGCCATGCAAGTGCACAGCTTACTGGGAACTGTTGCTGGGTCTTTATTTCAAGGAACAATGCTCACACAGCTATGTGAACCAGAGGCAAATATTTTTGATAGGCACAATTCAGCTCTCACTCTACCCCATACAAAGGCTGAAGACAATGGAGTCTTCACAGATGTAACAGGGCGAGCTTGTCCCTCCCCCTCCCCACAACACATAAAACACTCAAATCCTACTAAGCTTTCTCTCATTGTGATGATGTATTTTACCAGTCTAAGGTTTTGTCTACACTTCTAAGTGCTTATCTACACTGGCAAGTTACTGCGCTGTCACTTGCTCACTCAGGAGTGCAACCTCTCTCCCCCAAAAAACCCCAGCAAGCTACAGCATTATAAAGCGCCAGTGTAAACAGGCTTCCAGCACGGTTAGCTACTCCCTTTATGGCAGTGGCTTAACTAGAGCACTGGGAGAACTCTCGCCCACACTGCCGTGCTGCCACGGTTGTACTGCAAACTAAGGCTTTGTCAATACGTTCAGGTTTAAAGTGCTGCCTGGCAACACTTTAATGCAGCAGGATGGTCATGGCACCAGCACTGGGAGAGAGCTCTCTGAGCACTCTAGGTAAACCACCACCACAAGGGGAGTATCTAGAGCCTGTTTACACTGGTGCTTTACAGTGCGGGAAGCGGTTTCACCCCTCAGTGAGAAAGATAAAATGCAATGGAGGGGGCTTGCTTGGGGACAAGAGCTGAGGAATTGTTCTAGGTCAGCCATAAACATATTAGCATACTGTGGGGCCACTTCCTGGACACTACAGTACAAATAAATGGTGGTCACATAAACACCATCCTATATCAGAAACGTGCTGACCACTGTTCTAACCTACATGCCTCTAGCTTCCATCCGAGACACATCACAAGATCCATTGTCTATAGCCAAGCCCTAAGATACAACCAGATTTGTTCCAATCCCACAGACTGAGATAAACATCTACAAGATCTTTATCAGGAAATCTTAAAACTTAAATACCCACCAGGGGAAGTGAAGAAACAGATTGACAGAGCCAGTCAAGCACCCAGAAATCACCTACTTAGGACAAGCCCAACAAGGTAAATAACAGAACACCACTGGTTCTACCTACAGCCTCCAGTGCATCATTGACAATCTACAACCTATCCTGGAAAATGATCCCTCACTCTCATAGACCTTTGGAGACAGGCCAGTCCTCACCTACAGCCAATCCCACAACTAGAAGCAAATACTCATCAGCAGCTGCATACCAAACCTCAAATACACTCACCCAGGAACTTCTCCCTGCAACAAACCCCATTGCCAACTCTGTCTACATAAGCGACACCATCCCAGGACCTAACCACATTACCACACCATCAGGGGCTCATGCACCTGCACATCTACCAATGTGATATATGCCAGCAAGTGCCAGCAATGCCCCTCTGCCATGTATTTTGGTCAGACCAGACCGTCTCTGTGCCAACAGATAAATGGACACAAATCAGACATCAAGAAAGGTAGCATACAAAAACCAGTAGGAGAGCACTTTAACCTCCCTGGACATTCAAATTTAAAAGTAGCCACCCTTTTACAAAAAAGAAGCCTTCAAAACCAGTCTACAAAGAGACAGCAGAACTGCAATTCATTTGCAAATTTACTATGATCAAATCAGGCCTGAATAAGGACTGAGAATGGCTCTCTCACGACAAAGGCAACTTTCCCTCTCTTGGCAGTCACACCTCCCCGTCAACTACTGGGAGTGAGTCCATCCACCCTGATCGAATTGGCCTTGTTAACACAGGTCCAGTGCTTGATAAGTAACTCTCTTCTTTTAGGGTAGCTACCTAGCTAACTAGCTAGCTAGCTAGATTGATCCTACCTCTGTGATTTGAATTCCATGCATCTGACAAAGTGATTTTTACCCATGGAAGCTTATGACCAAATAAATCTATTAGTATTTAAGGTGCCACAGGACCCCTCATTGTTTTTTGTAGATACAGACTAACACAGCTCCACCTCTAAGGTATAAAAGTCTGTAATTATAAAAATGAGTAGTCCGGTGGTACCTTAGAGACTAACAAAAATATATATATAGTATCACTTAGTGGGTTTTGCCCATGAAAGCTCGTGATATGATACATAGATTTGTTAGTCTCCAAGGTGCCACAGGAATACTTGTTGTCCTCTAAGGTATAGAATGTCACAATCACCATGACACACCGATGACACACTCAAAGCTAGAGGCAAACCCATCATTCGCAGGCATGAGAACCACCAAGCAAGGACAAAACAGTACAACATGAGGCTTGTGCCAGGGCAAAACTCGCTGACTTCAACTGGAACAAGCTAATACTTTATAACTTGTTGCCTCAGGCTGGCCCAGAGCCACTGGTAGCACTACAGAGGTTGTTTGCACAGAATGCACAGGCTCAGAGAGCCAGAGCTGGTAAGGTAACTAGGCAGGCTGCAAGTTGCTGCTGGAATCTGTGTGGGACACAGGAAGGCCTGGGGGACTGGCTACTTGCTGTTTGTTATGGGGTAAGGAGGAAGCCCTAAGTGGTCTTCTGTCCTCTATTAACAGCAGGATGGAGTCAAGACGGAGCCAGCAGGCTGGAAAGTCAGCCTTGTTTTCAAACACACATGGCAGGGCCAAGCCTTTTAACCCTCCAGCACCCCATGGTTCCTGGAATAAGAAAACAGTAGCCTTTGGTCTAGAAGCTCAACAGCTGTGCGTAGCTCAGGGCATTTCTCTGCTAGCTCAGAAACAAACAAAAGATAAGATTATATTGTGATAAAAGGAGCCACCCTTTTATAAGGGGTTATTAAAACCAGGCAGTCTGGACTGTATATCATGCTTTGTACTCCTGAGCTAGCCTCTTTCTGGACCCATGGCACAAGTGAACCATTTCAAAAATGGGACCACCCAAGGCAGTCAACTAGTGACTGTCCTGAGAAAGGGCATATTCAGAATAAACCATTCTCAGGCCTCCTGATCATTCATGCCCTGCGAGAGCAGCAAGGGCACACTGTGCCACTGTTCCCTTTGTTCCCCCTCTTGCAAGAATTAAGTGATAGCAGAGCATTACAATCATGTCTATCCCACCCGTTACTCAGCTGAAAAAGGGAGCGTGGTATTGAGTCTTGAAAACTGTTGGATTCATTGGAGGCCTCCTGGCCCTAGTCATTAGAGCACAGGACTGCAGGTTAGGAGATGGGGCTATGTCCCCAAATCAAATTCTGACTGACTGTGAATTCTAGTGCTCTGTCTCTCGGTATCTCCAGTGATAAAAATGGGGATAATACAATTTACCCACATATAAAAAGGGCTTTGAGGGTCCCTGGTTAAAAGTGCTGAAGTATTAGATAGACAAATGCATTCTGACTAATTGGGAATGCTTGAGTATGCACAAGCATCCTAGAATTTGCCCTGAATAAACTCACCCATCTGAGGTGCTGAGGTACAGTGATGGGTAGAGGAGAAGAACATGGATAGATAGAGACAGAAATCCCAATACTTACCCACCAGCCTGCGTTTGATTATTTTAAAGTGTCCGTGCAAGTGTTAGACTTTTTAGTTGGTATTTGCCACTGAAAAGTCCTGTGACTTGTACCAGAGCAGAAAGCTGCAACCCCAAAGAGTAGGGCACCCTGGAATGACAGCCAGTCAGAACACGACATTGCACTATACTGGTACAAGGAGTCGTTCATGTCATTGGAAGGGTGGATAATATGTAGACTAAAGAGATCAGATCATGTGGGTATGAGGAGTGGGCAGAGAAAATGGGGTAATAGGGTGCTTCAGTCATGGACAAGTGTAGGAGTGGGAGCTGAACATGACAAAGATAAGCCTAGTGGCAGAATGCTGGGTCAAAGGAACCCTCAGGAGGCATAGGAAAGAATAGGACATTTAGCAGCATAAGAGGAAGGAGGATGTTACAAATCTGAGGCAGCATGAGAAAGACAAACAGGCAAGATCCACCCCCAAAATGATACAAACTAAGCAATGTCCAGATGATGGTAGCCTTCAAACACCAGGAAGCAAATGGTCTCAGAAGGTGAAGAACTCATCAAGAGGCACATTAACGGAGTTGTTTGCTGCATACCTGGGAAGCTTCTATACAAACATCTGATCCTTTTGGATCATATCCGGGGTCTGGCTGGCCTTAGTGATCTTAGAATTCTCCTTTTACTCCATTTGCTCGAGGGGTTTTAGGTCTAAATTCTATGGGCACAGTGTACAGACTGCTAGTCCGGTTGGGCTGTGCACTGCAGCCCAAGACTCACTTACCAGTCAGAGGAGGAAAGCATGTTTATTATTATTAGACAGCCTCACTTCTTCCAATCCATTAATCTGTCCTAGGTCCACTGACAGAGGAGAGGGGAAAAGTGGACAATTGCCCTGAAGCCCAGCAATTCAAAAGGACCCAGGACTCCTGGCCCTTTAAATCTCCGCTGGAACACGGCCCTGCACACTCCAGGCAGTGCTGCGGACGGTGGGGGAGGGAGCGTGCCACAATACAGGAGAGAATTGGTGAGAGTTGGCTGCCCAGCCCTGCCCCTTCTGCCTTGAAGCCCTTCTTGTTACAGGAGAGTGGAGCCCCTCCTGCCACTTTGCCCACCGGCCTGGTGAGGTCTCAGTTCCCCTGACCTGTGCCATGGCAGAGTGGTCATGGGAAAGGCTGTCTGTATGGCTGGCCTTTTACTGGCCCTTTAAATTCAAAATTCAATTTTTCTGCATTTAAAGTGAAGCCTTTTCTGTTTCTTCATAGAGCTAAGAGCTAGTGTCTAAAATCAACACCAAAAATGAACCTTCTCCTGGAAAGATCTAACTTGTCCCACTATCCAGGGAAATGCTCCTGAGTTGGTGAAAACAGGGGTTTTTAATGGTAATTGCCTCAAACCTCTGAAGGGAGCACAGAAAAGTAAGTCCTTGCCACTGATAGCTACTTGGCTTTGTTTTCTTGAGCCTTCTTCTTCAAACATTTCCCCTCCCATCTGTAATTCACTGCAGGAGTGTCCAGTCAAGTCTCAGGCCAACCAGAAATCACCTCTCTCTGGCCAGGGACCCCTGTCCCAATCTCTTCTGACTGGGGGTTTCAAGGCTGCGGAGCTCCCAGCCTTACATCCCAGCAAGACCGTCTGCTCAGTGGCTAGTACCTGTGTATTGCTCCCTCACCAAAGGCTGCAAGTTTGTCAGAGCTTATGCAAGTCAAGGATTCATGAGTTGCCAGGATCCCACACCCTCTGCAGCAGGAGGAGTTTAGCTGTAGGTGGGTGCTCAAGGCTGAGGGTTGGGGCACAGGAGTGGCTGAGGGCGGCACATACATCGGGGGGGGTCCTGGAGCCAGAGGTGGCAACATGTCCCTCGCTCAGCTCCTAGGCAGGGGTGTGGCCACAGGGACTGCACCTCCAGTGCCACTGGCTATGTTTTCAGCCAATGGGAGCTGCTGAGCCAGCACTCAGGGTAGGGCCCCTTGGCTGTGCCTCTGAGGGAGGGACGTGTCAACACTGTCGGGGCGCTGTGAAGAGCCACATAGGGAATCTGACAGTCTACCAACCCCCCTTGCAGCACCCATGATGCCCCAGACTGCACCCCCCCAGCACTACAGCACCCCCTGGGTCACTCGCCCAGGGCACCCGTGGCATCTCCGGGCCACCCCTCCTGCCTCACGCACCAAAGATTTAGTCAGAGGTATGTAATACAAGTCCTAGACTGGTCAGAGACTGTGAATTTTTGTTTATTGCCCATGACCTGTCCATGACTTACTAAAAATACCCATGACTAACATGTAGCTTTAGCTATAAACATCATATGTCAGCAGTTTCAAGATACCACATCGTTCAGGGGTGGCCAACCTAGACCGGAGAAGGAGCCAGAATTTACCAATGCACATGGCCAAAGAGCAACCGTTCTATGTCGCCAGCCCTGCTCATCTCCCCGCCACCACTCTCAGCACATCCCGCCCACCGGTAGCCCCACTGGTCAGTGCCACCACCTCCTTTTCCTCCTGCCAACTGGGATCAGCTCTCTCAGTGGGAGACACTGGAGGGAGGAAGCATGGGAGTGACACGCTCAGTGGAGAGGGTAGGAAGTGGCAAGATCCTAGGGGGACAGCGCCTAGGGTACAGCTGGGTGTTGAACAATGAGCACCCTCCGGCCCAGTGGAAAGTTGGCACCTGTAGCTCCAGCCCTGGATTTAGTACCTATGCAAGGAGCCGCATATTAACTTCTGAAGAGCCGCGTGTGACTTTGGAGCCACAGGCTGGTGACTCCTGACATAGTTCTTTCTAATCAAGCACATTTATTCTACAGGTCAGAGCATTATAGAGAAAACATGTACAAGCAATGAGTTCCTACCTACATGCTAAAAAGCTTACCTGAAGTCACCATCCATCTTATGGACAGAAGGCCCTGCCCATTTGATGGCTCAAGACAGAGGACTCTGAGTTAGTTTCAGTGCAGCCATTTTTTAAATCAAAAGTCCTTTCTTTGTGTATTGGTTTCTGGAAAATCTAGTATATGCAGATCTCCCAGGGGATGGTACCTCAATGGACATATTTACATTCTAAATGATTCACCTACTATTTTTGGTTCTTGGAGGAACTATAGTTACCCTCCTCCCTGGATTTCCATACAGTCCCTGTCCTACAGAGGGACACAAACACTCATACACTTAATACAATATGGTTCCCAAAGACATTGCATGGGGCTGTAATTTCTGTCGCCATAATTACCCCCAACACTAGGATCTAGCCAGGGCTCTCCTACCATTGAGCAATGTGGGAAGGACAAGTTGATCACAATCTATAAGAAGTCAGACTAGAATAGGGGTTGACAATTAAATGGAGGCAGTCCGCCTGGGTTAGCCCCTGGTGAGTCATTGCCACTCTGTTTACCTGCATCTCCACAGGTATCAGCGTTAGCAGCTCCCATTGGCCGCAGATCACTGTTCCGAGCCAATAGGAGCCGCGAGAAGTGGTGTCTCAGTCCGCACTACTCTGCAGTTCCCATTGGCTGGAAATGGCAATCCACAACCAACGGGAGCTGCAGGTAAATATACTGGTGGTGGGGCAGATTGGATCAACCCCATGGGCCAGTATTTGCCTGCCCTGAACCAGAAGAACTTGTGGACCCTTTTGGCCTTCAAACCTCTGACTTCCTTACGCATGTTTGTGATCCCCATGTTGAAGCTTCCTGCTCAATGATGTTCCCTGAGAAGGATTAGACAATACGATGGTTATAAAGGCAGCATTCAGACAACATTAATGTTCCCACCATTGTAATTTGATGGAAAAAGCTCTGGTGTAGATACAGGATTTGTCCATTTCCTATTTTTGCTTAATTATTAATAGTGCTGTATGTAAGCAGGGGATTGAAGCTATTGTTTTTGTGCTTTGTTCTTTCATTCTGCACTATAATTTCACAAGAGTTCAAATTCATGACCCTTTGTTTCGATTTATGTAAGACATTATGTTACGTAAAAGTCACAGATGGAAAATCCAGTTATTTACTGATTTCAAATAGCCACAATGGGATGGATCTTTGTTTGCACTGAAAAGGACAACTGAAAACTAACCCCAGCCAGTGACATTGACTCTCACCAGCAATACACATAGAAAAAGCAAGTGCAGAGGTTTAGGCCTTGTCTGCACAACAACTTTTGGCTGAGTGTGTGTGAAAACAAGGCCACAGGAAGAGAAACATGCCTCGAGGTCAGTGGAAATTTCCATTTCACCTCAGACCATTAATTTATACTTGTATCACTGCACTGAAACATAAAATTGTCCTAATTTCTGCCTCGCTCACACACCAGGAAAGCCTGGAAATTCCATCACTATTACACTTTCCCTGTCATGTCACATGTTATCCCCTGCAATATTCATTTGGCTTTGAAATCATCTCCCATTTGTTGCCGGCAGTGAGATTCTCGGTGGCTCTGTAATCAAGTCTGATGGCTGGAGTGGCCATTGCTCTGTGCTGGGATTCACTTTCTAACACATTCAGACACATGTTTTTCAGTAATGCTGTTTGTGGTTGCTTTTCTTTCTTATCACTCCTGTGACCTTTGCTTGTTATAGATTAGTGGCTGGAGCCAGTTGGATTTGTTTGATTTTTGTTGATGGTTATTAGGAAGAGGAAGTGCCAGAAGGGATTTTGACCTTGAGTTTAAACCTATCCCCATTACAGCCACTGGGTCTTTAATTATAGATCTCTAGCTGCTCTGGTTTAAAAAAATGGCCAAAGATGCACTTTCTTTTTATTGTTCTCCAAATCGTCAGCAGGCACAGGACTGTTTTGCCTCTGCATCATATTATTGTAAATTCAGGGGATGTTCAGTATTGCCTGCTAAATACAGGGTAGGTTACGAGGATGCAAGCTATGTGGATTGAAAGCAAATATTTACTAATTTAACCACACCCAGATGGTCTAGAACAAGGGTGGGCAAAAGGGCCTCCGTGGGCCAGATCCGGCCCGCCAACCGGGTGGATCCAGCCCACAGACCCTTCTCTGCTCTGCCCCCACCCTGTGAGCAGTGCGCCGCTCTTGCTCCTGGCAGGGTGGGAGGAGGCTTCACACACTCCCCCGCCCGCAGGTCAATTAGGTCCTGGAGGCAGGGGAGGGCGAGAAGCCTCCTTCCACCCTGCCAGGAGCATGTGGTGCTTTGAAGTGCCGTGCACTGCTCACAGGGTTGGGGCGGGGGGAGAGCGGAGGAGGCTTCACATGCTCCCCTGCCCTCAGGCCCTAATTGGCCTAGGGACAGGGGAGCGAGGGAAGTCTCCTCCCACACCAGAGGCATGGGCACCTTGGGGGAATGTGGGGTGGGGGCAAAGGCACTCTCTCACCCCCAAACCAATCATTGTCTCGGGGTGGGGAACCTGGAAATATCTTGGACATGCCCCTTCTGCTTGATGCCCCACCCCTTCTGCTCGATGCCCCACCCCTTCCTATGTGGCCCAGGGCCACTTCAAACATTTCCTGAAATGGCCCCCAGCAAAAAATTATTGCCCACCCCAGTCTGGAATCTCCTGCTCCATTCAAGTTATGATCAGCCCAAGAGTGGGTTAAGGCAGCCAAAAATGGCTTTCAACCTTTGCAGTCCCTTAGTCCTGAGGCCAGCTACCTATGGTCCCAAAGGGTTGCCAGTGTGGCTGCATATCAAGGATGCCTCTATTATGCACCTACACCAGGGGCTGGGAAACATGATAATGCAGGAATCACTGCTCTGTGCTACCCAGAGAAACACCAAAGGGCATCCTAAAAGTCTACTTTGTAGCGGGACCTGTCCCATGTTATATGTATGTGTATATCCTACACACACACAAGAAAGATGCATCTGAGTCACAAAGTTTAGATCTGAACTTCCCCAAAATTAAGCATTTTTGGATCTGAGGTTGTGTATTAGGCCCATCTCCAATATATTTTAATGGCATCTGGATAATCAAGGATTTACTTTCACCATAGGCCAGTGGTTTTCAAACTGTGGGTCACCACTCGCGACCCAGTACTGAGTCACAGATGTCAGGCACTGGGTCTCATTGCTGCAGGGTGATTAGGTGACCAGTGGCTACCTGCCTGTCCAGGCACTGCATCCCAGAATCAGCCGGCAACAGGCCCAGATTCTAGTGAAGGTGGGAGGAGAGGTGCAGAAAAGCACACAGGGCTCCCTACACTGCTCTTGCTCTGAGCACGAACTCCGCACTCCCATTGGCTAGAAACTGCTGCTGGCTCCTTCTGGGGTCCAGCACAGTTTGTGGTGCCAGGACAAGCAGGAAGGGCTGCCTTAGCTACCCCACTGCACTGCTTACCGGGAGTAGCTTGAGATAAGCCCCTCTTGCCCCAGCTCTGACCCACCCCTCAAAGCTGAAGCTCTCATCCCCAGTCCTACCCCAGAGCCCACATTCTAGTCAAGTTATTTTGGCTCATGGGCACAAGTTTCTTCAACTAGGTCACGAGAAAAAAAGTTTGAAAACCACTGCCCTAGGACATGAGGTAGTGACATTACTTTTCCCACAGAGGCTCAGCCCTGACACACAGCTTCTTCTCCTGCTTCCTGCCAGCTTTTCCCCAGTTCTGTCTGAAATCGGCATCTTTCCCAGCCATACCCAGACTTGCTGGCCTGAACAGAAGGAAAAGCAGGTTCTTGCAGCAAAGTGCTAGTCGCCAGGTAAACGCTTTATCCAACTCATGCCCTCAGTCACAGGACAAATGACATCATGTTTGTATCGTGTCAGCGGCTCTCTGCCAGCTGACAGTGACAACTGACGCATCTGAGAAGTAATTCCCACGACCGCGTGGAAAGCCAGTTAGATTGATGGGAGCGTTACAGCAGGAGGGATTAGGGAGCCCGGCTCCCACAGCTCAATTGTGGAGCAGAGTTGCAGTTTCCAGAACACATCCTCATTAGCTCACTTCCTGACTTGTCGAGCAATGCAGAGAAACATGTGCGGACTGCGGGCATGCACATCTGGAGAATGGGTGGTCTTTTCTGCTTCCCCAACCCCACCCAGCCCCAGGCAGTAAAAGTGGAGGTTCTGTACCCACCTCACCCTTAAACTGTAGTTGTGCCCCAAACACAGCCAGAGAAATCATTACTTAAATATGGGGCCTGTTCCAATTTGTTGATGTCAATGGGAATCTTTCCACTGACCTCACTGGGATTTCTGATTTATGTGGACTCCCTCCTGTACCCTTTGAAATCAGTAAGAATCTTGCCATTGACTTCAATGAGTGAAGGATCAGACCATAAAGAATTACAGACCATAGCTGTTCTCGGAGTGCAGAAGATGCTGAAGTACATGAATTTGAGTCCTGAGATCCTTAGCTGCCTGCCAAGGTTTGGGAAAAGCTTGGGGAATGAAGGGGACAGGCCAGTGTTGAGAAAAGGAACTCCTATGACTATCCAATTTATCAATGGAAAAACTTAAAAAACGATGAATAGTCTAGTACAGTGGTCACCAACCAGTACATTGGGATTTACTGGGAGATCTTGGAGCCTCTCACAGGTGATCCTGATTGGTTTGGCTGGGAAGCTGTCAAGCACTAGCACTTCAGCTGCCCCTCCCCATACTGCCCTGCTGCTCCTGACCAGAGCTGCCCCTGGAGCCTTCTGCTTGTTGTGAAGGGTGGGGGAGACAGATGCAGGAGGCACTGATGTCACTCTGTCCCCCTCTCCTGTACCTCATCTTCACAGAGTAAGAAGGGTGGGGCCTCAGGAAAGGGGTGGAGCAAGGGAAGGGCCTTGGAGAAGGGGTGGAGCAGGAGTATTTGGGTTTGAGGTAGACTGGACTGACAAATTCAAAAAGTGATCTTGTGCTTAAAAAGGTTGGTGATCCCTAGTCTGGTAGCACCTTAAAGACTAACGAAACATGGAGATGGTATCATGAGCTTTTGTGGGCAAAACCCACTTCTTCATAGGACTGGAGTATTAAAAGTCCAAATCCAAGAATAAATAAGGGCGGGGGTAGAAAGGAAAAGAAGGGAGGGGGGAGGAGAGAAAGGAAAAAAAAGACAGTGAATAGATTGTTCAAGTTATAAGAGGCTGATAAGAACAATTTGCACCACCATTGGTTGGCTGGTTGGTTAAGTCATTAGGATGTGGAAGGTAGCGTGCAAGCCAGCTGATGTCTCTGTTCATTACATTCTGAGAAGAATTAAACTTGTAAATGAAGTTAGGTTCCAACCCTTCCCTGTATATTTGGCTTGTGAAATTGGCCTGAACAACATGGTGACTTGGAGATCCAAGAATATATAAAGAGCAAAGGGGAAAAAAGGGGGAAAAAACATCTGGGCACTCATTAATGGATCTGGACTTTTAATAACCCACTTCTTCAGATGACTGGAGTATGCCCACGAAAGCTCATGATACCATCTCCATGTTTTGTTAGTCTTTAAGGTGCTACCAGACTATTTGTTGTTTTTTAAGTTTTTCCACGTACAGACTAACTAGGCTATCCCTCTGAAGCTTTCAATATATGAATGGCTGGTGCATGGCAGTGCATAGGTAGACATAGGTAAGAACATCAAGTCCTCCTTTACCAGAGCCACCCTGAGTTGGAGTCTTTAAGGGTGACATCAGGGCCATTCCTTCCACATTCCTCCTCAGGGCTTGGAAAGCAGCAAAGAGATGAGCCCAAGACAATTCATTCAAGTTTTACACTGAGGGTAAGACAACATGGGACAGGACTTTGCGAGGTGTTGTGTGAATATTCATGCAGGGCAGACACAATCAGTCAAAGCTCAATTTCTACAATACACATGTCCCAGGGCTTAAGGTATTCCTTAGTATTCTGGGAAGTTACAGGGTGGGCAAGAATACCAAACTGTACTACAGATTGAACCCCTCTAGTCCAGCACTCTTGGTACCTAACTGGTGCCAAACCAGAGAATTTGCCAAACATTGTCAGAGGTCAACATTGTCTAGCAGCATTACCAACGCTTCCATTGCTTACTGGGCTGTTAGAAGAAGATATTTGGGGGTAATTTAGAGCTAAACAGCACAGAACACAGAGCCAGGACTGGTGGCTGTAAACAAACTTTATGGGACTGTGGGAAAGTTGGCCACACCCATGATAAGTGGACATCCAGCTAATTAAAATCACTCTGGACCATGGATGTTACCAGACCAGAGAGTGCCAGACTAAAGAGGTTCAGCCTGTACCCCTGAGACTACTGACCACACCAGAGTCAAACACAGCTGAGAACCTAAACCAGTCCTGCCCTAGGGAACGCAAGTAGTTAATGTTCATCACAGGTGCAGTGCAAGGCAGAGTCACCTTGGTTTCTCTTTACACTTACCTAAATAAAACATCCCAGCTAATTAGTCCTGTGCTACTGCAAGCATATTCTTAAGGATACCACACCTGTAAAATTAAATAAAACATCCTGTTCCCAGCATTGCCTGGCAGACATTTGCTCTAGATGGAACGCTGAAACCACACCACGGTGACACATCTGGAATTTCAAACTTCACACTGGTGTAGGTTGGTAGATGCATGTGACTGATGAATATGTGCAAATAAACATGGTCCCAGATAAGGCACTGATACCATGTGCTTGTGCTTCTGCCAGCTCTATTTGAACTCCGACAGACTCTAACAAACAAAAGCCCTTTTGTGCATTGTGCATCTGCAGTTCCCATCCCCTCCTTTTCCATAGGATCTCGGCTTGTCCTTAGGAAAACTGGATTATTAGTCCTCATGGCTTCGTTATTCCGGCATGTGCTTGCATCTGCACTGCTCCCCACCAACTCAAGGCTGAAGCTTTCACCCAAGAGCAGATGTCTTACTTTGGGGAGAAATCTGTCCCTTCTTGTTCTTCTGCACAGGGCACAGTTTTGTGTGGCCCATCCTGAGGTCCACACTCCTTCTGCCCCATCGGAGACACAGTGACAACAATAGCTAATGCTAGACTGAACTCTAAACAGAGCTATTTCTTCCAATCTGCCTACAGACTATTGCATTTTACTCTGGGCCCTGGTCTACACTAGGGCTTTATTTTGAAATAACCTCCCTTAGGTCAAAGCAGAGCATCCATACTACTAAGCCCATTATTTCAAAATAACAGGCCTCTTATTTCGAAATCTGTACTCCTGCTTTTCTTGGGAAATAACACTAACTTCGAATAGTTATTTTGAAATAGTGGTAGTGTGGAACCTCCAGTGCCACTATTTTGAAGTAACTACTCCCCAGTGCTTCCTGGGGCTCTACGTTGAGGTAGCGCATCCACATTAACGGAGCCTGCCTCAGACTAATTTCAAGGCTTTCCCCGAGTGTGGGCACCGTATTTCAATTTTGTAAAATCGGGAGTTGTCTAATTTAGTTATTTCAAAATAGTTTCCTAGTCATAGGCATGCGCACGGGGTGTGCCCAGGCACACCCTAATGTCTCAGGCTGGCTAGCAGCTGCTGGAGGAGGAGGGGGATTTGAGACAGGGAGCCACAGCCCCGCACTTTCCCTGTGGCCATCTACAGGGCACTTTAGGGCAGAGAGAGCACGTGCGCGGCGGAAGCAGCTGGGGAATGACCACAGACATTGGCCTGAGCCATTTTTGTGCTCCGAGCCCCACCTGGCCTGGCAGCACCACACAGCACCCCTTCTGCGCCCGGGGGCGCCCTCGCCCAGCCCGGCAGCACTGCATGGCACCCCTTCTGTGCCCGGGGGCACCCTCGCCTGGCCCGGCAGCACTGCACAGCACCTCTTCTGCACCCAGGGCCCCGGGCAAGGGGAGGAAACATGGCAGCAGAGGGGAAAGGTAGAGGTTTATAAGATATTTATTAATAACTTGGGTGCCACAGTGGCACATCCAAACAAGCCACATGAACTCAGTACTGGTACACAACACAAAATTCATTCTGCTCATGGGAGGAAATGCTTACAGGGAACACTTCCCCCGGCCTCTCCACCCCCGAGTTAATGTCACACACATTGCGTTAATGCAATTGCATGATAGTTGCATAAGGGGGGCTTGGTGGGGGTCAAACTAATCCCTATTGGTAGCAGGATGGTGGGAAAAGTCCTTGGGGGGGTCACATGACACCTTTTACTTCTGGTCATGTGTCCATGTTGCCCCGAGAGTGTTACCTCCAGAGATGTGGCCAATGGGGGTCGGGGCGTGGCTAATGGGGGTCAAAGTACATTTTAAAAAATTCTTTGGGTGCACACCCTAATGAAATGTGCTGCGCACACCTATGTTCCTAGTGTAGACATGCCCTAAATTACCCCAGTTCTAAGCCTCAGTAAAGTGATATGAATATTTTGCTCACCCTGGCTTAACTTTGTCCCATGTCCTCTAATGGGTGTATGGAATGACAGTTGCACTATGAGAAAGTCCCTGTATATTATTTCCTGTATCCATTTTTTCCCATTATAGTTTCCCCAAATACTAAAAACTTTATTTAAAGACTGGGAACATTTGCTTATTGGCTGGCCCTAATTTTACCTCGGACAGCAAAGAACAGAGGTATAAAGGTTTCTTTTCTTTTCTTTAAATTGTGGCATCCATCAAGACAACCACAGTTATATCCTACATTGGGGTAGGCAACCTTTCCAAAGCACCGTGCCAACATTTAGCCCTCTTGTCCTGGGCCACGCTGCTCTCCCAGGAGTGGGGAGGGGCTCTCTCCACCATGCACCCTCTTGGTCTCCTGCCCTGGGCTCTGCTCCGGCTTTACCTGTGGGGAAGAGAAGAGCAACGCACAGACGTTTCCCTGGAAGCCAGATACGGCGTGGAGCCTTGGGGCTTCCCCCTGCCCTGCAGGAAGCCAGCGCTGGCTCCGGTCTCGCAGGGGGCTCAATGTTGAATCTCCAGGAAGGACTGGGGTCAGGGTGGCTTGGGGAAATGGACAAGGCAGGGGTGGACAGGAGGGTGACCCCAGGGTGTCCAGCCCTGCCAGGGGTGAGGTCCTGTGGGGGTCCAGTCCATGGCTCCCTTGCCTTCCTGCCAGGGACCTAAATACCCAAAGGCCAACATGGTTTTGGGGCAGGGGGACCTCCCATGTGTTTTCCTCTCTCCTCAGTCACCCCTGCTCAGGGGGCTCCCTGTGCCCTGGGACAAGCACAGCTCCTGGCCCCACTGCCCCAGCAGCCCCACAGGAGGCAGTGCCCCCTCTCACTGAAGTTCCAAGCAGGATGCCCCACACCTCCTCCCTCCCCTCAAGTGCGTAGCGGGTGCTGGTGTGAGGGGAAGGGGCGTCAGGAGCAGCCTGTAGCACGTGCAAGTCGCTTATGGAGCTGCTGTAAATAAGCGTTGGTGGCTGACTCTCAGGGTGAGGGGGGAAGCGAGGAGCGTGACTTGAGCCTTCTTGGCGTTCGTACCTCCAGCTCCTGTGACTGGCTAGACACCCTGCCTCAGATGACTGCAGCTGCTGTGACGATTGAAAGGGCCTGGGGGGGGGGGGGGCGCAAGATCTGGAGCTTGTTTTTTTCACCTTGTGGCTGCACGGAGACCGCCAGGCTGAAACAGCAGTGCGAGTTCCCCACTGCATGGGGGAGGAGGGCTGAGTTCAAGCCACGGACTGTGTGTGCCACTCAAAACTGGCTCACATGCCACTTATGGCACATGTGCTGTAAGTCACCCACCCAGGCCTACATCAGCTTCGAATTCTTTACTGATGATGTGCTCTATCCTGAAAGTTTCTGAGTACCCTCAACTCCCATCCATTACACTGAGCATCATGGGAGCTCAGTACAACTCAGAAGGCACCCAAAACCTCACGTGACTTATTCTCTTTACTATAGTGGTAAATATGGTATTAGATACAGGGGAAGAAGCCTATTTAATGACATTAAACTCCAATTAGTCTCTATTGAACACCTATAAGATTCCCTTGCTCTTATATGTATTTATGAGACTCACAAATACAAGGCAGCACTAGTTCATTATTTTAAATGTATTTTCCTTTATTAGGTATCTAAAAGGGTGTCATAAGGAGGAGGGAGAAAACTTGTTCATCTTGGCCTCTGAGGATAAAACAAGAAGCAATGGGCTTAAACTGCAGCAAGGGAGGTTTAGGTTGGACATTAGGAAAAAGTTCCTAACAGTCAGGGTAGTCAAACACTGGAATAAATTGCCCAGGGAGGTTGTGGAATCTCCATCTGTGGAGATATTTAAGAGTAGGTTAGATAAATGTCTATCAGGGATGGTCTAGACAGTATTTGGTCCTGCCATGAGGGCCGGGGACTGGACTCGATGACCTCTCGAGGTCCCTTCCAGTCCTAGTAGTCTATGATCCCAGAGTTTATAAATGACGAGACAGTTCTATTCCATATTTGCATACATGGAGCATCCATAAAAGTATCCTATTCTTGACCTGAATTCAATATTTAACTGTTCCCGCCTGAAATATACACACATATAATTCATACAGTCATTTACTTGGTCTGTAAAAATGCTTATAAAATAATAATGGGTAATATTAGCTGCCACATGAAAAAAGAATGCAGATCTGAACAAAGAAACACCACCGTTTCCTGCTGCCCAGGTTTGCTAGGGACATTTATTGTGCTTTGTAAGTTATTTTTAGTATCTATTAAGTCATTGAAAGTTTTTTTATTTTTAAGATACACTACTAATGCAGTTTTTTAAAAGTCTGAGTAGAGTAGCCATGTTAGTCTGTAAGTTTACAATGTGTAGTCTTGTGGCACCTTAGGGCATGTCTACACTAGGGAGTTATTTCAAAATAACTTCCCTTATTTCAAAATAACAAGGTGAGTGTCCACATAAGCACATTATTTCAAAATTATTTTGAAATAACGGGCTTGGTATTCAAAATAATAATTCCTGCTTGTGAAAAGGAACAACACTTACTTCAAAACTGTTATTTCAAACTAGCATTAGTGCGAACACTCAGCTGCTCTCATCATATATATAGAAGCCCAATGTCTGTGACTCTGTAATGATGAAACACTGGCTGTTCCCTCTGGGTGGCGCTGTTTCCTCCCGCCGTGGCTCTTGGCTGACTTCTGTGCCGCTCAGCCAGGCCACCACACGGGAGCAAGCAGCGCAAGCAGCCGTTTGGGTCCGTGCTCCCCATGTAGCACGGGGAGTGTTCACACTAACGCTAGTTTGAAATAACAGTTTTGAAGTAAGTGTCGTTCCTTCCCGACCCCGCAAGAGCCACAGGTGAAGGCTACCCCATGAGGACCTGGTGTGGGAACCCCTGGACTGCCTCCGTTCCCTCACCCAGAACTCCAAAGAGGAGCTCCAGGAGGGCCACGCTGATCGCAAGCTGAGGACGATGTGGGAGCAGCTGTCACACCAGCATGAGGCCATGTGCTCCTCAGTAACAACAATCATGGAGCACATGGGCGCATGTGTGGAGTGGTCCACCAGCCACCTCCCTGCACCCATTCTCCCCGCCTCCAACTCCCTACTCAATTTCCCACCCTCTCTCCAACTCCCTACCAGGTCCCCCAAACATGTGGCAGTGGTATCTCTAAGGCAGCCGAAGCCTCACAAGGTACCCGAGGCAGGCACCAGTCCTCGGCCTCATCCCTGAGCCCCTCTCCCCCCTCCTCCTCTCTTGTCTCTCTCTTCCCCTTTCTAGGTTCTTTCTCCAGTCCCTCCCCTCTTGTATATTCTCCAAATAAAAGAGTTGTTTTTCCCAAACAAAAAAGGCTTTTTTATTTGGTCTGCAGAGGAGGGGGGAAGGCATGGCAGGGGAAGTGACGGGTGGCAGAGGAAAGGCACATAGGGGCAGTGCAAAGGCCCCTTTTGGAAAGGCCAGGAAAAGAGTCTCACAGCTGGCCTTGGCTGAAACTCTCTCTCAAGGCCTCCCAGATGAGCACAGCCCCCTGATGTGCTTGGCAAATGGCAGTGATGCCCAGCTACCAGGCCAGCAAGATCTCATGGTTAAGCCAAGGCAGTCTTTTGCCATATTTTCTATCTTTCCGATGCAGCGGAATAGCTTGCTTTTGGGCCCTTAACAATGTCCCTTTGAAAAACTGCCAACTCTCCTCAGTTGTTCTTCCCCTCGGTCTTGATTCCTATGGGACCTTACTATTAGCTCCCTGAGCTTACCAAAATCCGCCTTTCCAAAATCCATTGTCTCTGTTTTGCTGTTCTCCCTTCTACCCTTCCTTAGAATTGTGAACTCTATGATTTTATGATCACTTTCACCCAAGCTGCCTTCCAATTCCAAATTCTCAACCAGTTCCTCCCTATTTGTTAGGATCAGATCTAGAACAGCTTCCCCCCTGCTGACTTTTTCAACCTTCTGAAATAAAAAGTTGTCTCCAATGCAGTCCAAGAACTTATTGGATAGTTGAAGTCCCCTATCACCACCAAATCTTGGGCTTTGGATGATATAGTTAGTTGTTTAAAAAAAGCCTCATCCACTTCTTCCACCTGGGTAGGTGGCCTGTAGTAGACTCCTAGCATGACATTACCCTTGTTTTTAACCCCTTTTAGCCTAACCCAGAGACTCTCAACACTTCCATCTCCTATGTCCATCTCCACCTCACTCCAGGTATGTTCATTTTTAATATATAAGGCAACATCTCCTCCCTTTTTTCCCTGTCTATCCTTCCTGAGCAAGCTGTACCCTTCCATACAAACATTCCAATCGTGTGTATTATCCCACCAAGTTTCTGTGATGCCAACAATGTCATAATTGTACTTATTTATTAGCACTTCCACTTCTTCCTGCCTATTACCCATACTTCTTGCATTTGTATATAGGCATCTAAGATACTGATTTGACTTTGCCTCCCAGTTTTGCCTTGACCCTCCTTTCTCTCTGCCATTGTAGCCCACGCTCCTTCCCATTTCTGACCCATCTCCCAGGTCTCCATGTTCTCCACTTACCTGCAGGCTTTGCTCACCTGTCCCTGTCGAACCTAGTTTAAAGCCCTCTGCACTAGCTTAGCCAGTCTGTGTCCAAATAGGGTCTTCCCCTCCTCGAAAGGTGAACGCCATCTCTGCCCAGCAGTCCTTCCTGGAATAGCATCCCGTGGTCGAGGAAGCCAAAGCCCTCCTGGCGACACCATCCTCGCAGCCAGGCATGACCAGAGTTGTTTTTTTTAAAAGATTAGGGTTTCAAATTCACCTGTAAACACCCATGTAATATTTTCCAGGGGGGAGACTGTGCTCCCAAATGGCTGAAGCATTTGCACATTTGATCCAGTATGTGCACAGAATCCTACCAACTGCAAGTTTAACATACAAGGGGTGGGTTTTTTTTAAATGAATGAATGAGGAATATTGACCAGACAATAATCTTTCAGTCTTCACTTCCTCTTTTCTATGAAGAGCATTGTAAAACCCCCAGACCTACACAACAGCATTTGCACAGATCTAAACACAAAACCTAAGAAATGTTTGAAGTGTACATGAAAAATCATGGTTGTGACCTACTGCTGTCCTACTGTCCTACAATAAATGGGAATTTTCTGGTAAAAACTGGGCTCAAACAACAAGCTCTGCTCCAGGCTAAAATCCTAGGTACCTCCTAGGGTCCAAAGAAATTGCAACCCTGAGAAGTTCCTCTTAAACCCATTATTCCTCTTAAACCCATGCTTGACTTGGTCATTTCAAAGCAAGAGCACTGCTTTAGCATAAGGATTAGGTACGAAAGTTGTAAGAAACAATTATAGTCCTCAGCTACTTTTGTGTTAGATAATAAACAAGAGTTGACATTTGTTGCTGGTTCCAATAAATTGAGTCTTAAATCATTGATTTGCTGATCTTTATGAACAGCTGCAATAGTTATGATAATCTCTTTAATCAAACCTGTCACCAAAGCAGATGAAAAATATGAAAACAAAGTTTAAAAAAAATTCCTTCCAATAATGGCAAAGGGGAGAGCGTGGGCATCTTTAAGCTAACAAATGAACCAATATTCCCATTCTTTTTTTATGGAGATGTAAAAGAGTTGCACATCTTCTAATAAAGAGAACTATCCAAGAATTATTTGCATGAGGAAGTCACGTGCTGTTGTTCACATTACTGGAAAACCAAACATAATGCAATTTCTAAGATACTAAGGCCTGTGAAGTTAGTTGTTTCTATTAAAACTCTTAACGAAGGATACTGGGCATATAGACCAAAGGGAACACTTTTGCATTGATTAATTAACTGCTGCAAAGGAAACACTGAAGGCAGATGCAGTCCTGGGTTAATTTTTTGAGCAGCAGATGAACTCAAAACAGTATTTTATACAGCGACTAGCTTGAATGAACTCAATAGCCTTTTCCTGTTCCTAACATTGGTAAATGTTTTTATATGATGAGTAATAAGTGTGTCTAATAAACCCAGCCTTGTAAATGCTCTGTATTCAAGGAGTTTTTAAAAAGCCTCTTTAATGCAACTGCTACTAGATTTGGCTTATTGTACATATTTTCCGCAACACATTTGTTTATCTTTACCTCTGATTAAAGTATAGTCTGCTCTCAATAAGAAGAAATAAAAGCAACAGTATATTCTATAAGAACTTATTTCATGATGCAATGAGATGGCAGCAAGTCCTGCATGATATCATCTGAAAATAAAGAAAATTACACACACACACACACACACACACACACACACACACACACACACACACACACACACACACTCTCTCTCTCACCCTCTACTGTAGGTCAATTTGCTTTTTGCCTAAATTATGGGCCCAACCCTACAAAATACTAAGCACCTCCTATATGATATTGAGTGCCATCAGCTTTCACTTACTTCAAGGGCACTTAGCACCTCACACCACCAATCCCAAGAATAGCTTAAAAGATCAGATTACACCACACTATAAAAAGGGCCAAGATAATTCAAGTAATGAGTCATTTATATGAAGGAAGCCACCAAAAACAAGTTCAAGTTATTGGCTTTGTGCTGACCAAAGTGCTGCACAGTGAATGCACTTCAAACACATATTTCTTGTAGCCTTTGGCATAAAGCAAAGTCTATGGAAGTTTTTAGGTTTTTTAAAAAAATTAATAGTATTCCTCCACCACTTCTTGGAAACATAATCATGTTAAAAAAAACAAAATCAGCTGGAATGAAGGGAGGAAAAATTCCTCAATCTTTTTAAGCAATGGGGAGGTCTCCTACAAACTTGTTTCATTTCTCAGCTTTAATTCTCACAATTTTCACACGAAGGCCATGGACAATTAGCACCAAACCTTTTCCTCTGAAGCTGAACTTCTATTAGGATTGCAGAAAAGAACAAAAGGGCAGATTTCATACATTTCCCCCCTGCACTCCACCTGACAGTCCTCCATTCTTTGCAGACAGATTTAATTTCCTCTGACACATGGTGTTCTCCTCTCATCATCTCATCCTCTCTCTCTCCACATGCTTTTCCTTTCTTCAGGGGAGCTGGAAATAAGACATCAAGGAATGTTCTTTGAAAGAGCTGGAAAAAGCTCCAAAAAGGGACTTTTAAATGGTTGCAAAGAAATATGGTGAATCATACAAATGTTTTAAATATTTGGATCAACTTAAACAGTAGCTTCTCTCTAACACAGTCTACTCTTCCTGTATATATAATGATGATGTAAACAGTTAAACCTATTACTTTATTAGACATACAGTGAAATAATCTTTTGGTCACAGCAGAGGACAAGGAGCCAGGAAATCCTGAATTGGAATCCCATCTCTACCAAAGACTTACTGTGTAAATGTGAATACAGATGAGGAAGTGGGTCTTTGCCCATGAAAGCTTAAGCCCAAATAAATCTGTTTGTCTTTAAAGTGCCACAGGACTCCTTGTTGTTTGTTTAAACTTGAGCATGTCAATCTGTTTCTTGAGCAGTAATATGGCATGAATAACATTTGGCTACTTTAGTAAAGCACTTTAAGGCCTGGAATGTAAATTATTAGGATAAATGCAAAGTAATATCCACCATTAGGAAAGTTGTGGAAACCCTTAAAATAAAAACCCAAGTTTTACCTCTGAGCAAAAAAGTTTGATTCCTAAATGGAACAGACAGAAAATTGGGCCAAGGAAACAAATCAGCCTTCTCGAAAGACTAAACAGCAAAGACTGGCCCCAAGCACCAACTGCCTCAGGGTCTGGGAAAGACTGTTTCTAAGTTTTGTGGCTCAAGCCCATCTGTACTAAATAACACATATTTTGTTAAAATTTTCCCAATTAAAATGTCATGGAAAAACAAAAGCATTTTAATCATCGGCCACTATGCTAAAGCAGATCTTAGCAAGGCAGAAAGAGAAGGTACATTTTTTTCATTACAAGCAAATTTAGGTAGTTCCAGTTTAAAAATGGTCTGCAGTTTAACATCTTGAGGTTGGATTAAAGTGGATTAAAGGAGATGTCAGCTACAGGAAATTGATGCCTCATATATGAATCTACCATTTCTGCATGGAAACCTAGCAATGTGCTTTGCACACTTTAATAGGGTTTGAAAAATGCTGGTTGCTGTTTACAACTTCAATGGCAGGCCTACTTAAGAGAGTCACAGGAACAGATCCAACTCCTAGAATCACAGAATTTAAAAAAGAAACCTAAATGAATAGTACTACTCTCTGCTGGTATTGCCACAACTCCAAATGTCATTTCTAAGGTGTTCTTAAGCCTTTCTATAATCTACTTGCCCAAACAGTATTTAAAGAAGATACCAATAGAGAAGTCAAATGAAATCATCAAGTCAGTGTTCTGGAAAAGTCAAAATATTGTCATCTCCATAGAAGATGTAGTAGCAGAGGTGAAAGTAAGATAGTGCACCGCGGTGCAGATCTCCGGTGAGAACTGGCACTCAGCTGCAATGCAGGGGGGTGGGGTGCTCCCAGCTTGGCCCCCCAGTTTCCTGCAGTCTGCCACACTCACTAGCACGCAGCCAGGCAAGTTAGAGGGGCTGGCTGATCCAGCCCTGACATCCCCACCACCATGGGGGGGGGGGGGGAGAGCTGCAGCCACATATACTGGGTCCCTGTTGCTTCTCCTGCTTTTTGTGACTAGGGAGCGAAGGGAAAGTGCAGAAGCTTCTGCTTTCCTCCTCTGCCCCTCCCCTGGGCAGCCGTAAGTGAGAGGAATGCAGCAGGCTCTGCACTTTCCTTTCATTCCCTAGTTACAGGAAGCAGGAAAAGCAACAACGACCGGCACGTGCAGCTGCAGCTCTCCGGCCCCCCAAAATGGCGCCATTGTCACCACCCCTGCACTCACCTCTACGCTCTCCAGCCCCCTGCCCTGAATCCTGCATGCCCATATGCTCCCTGACCTGAGTCCCCACACCCCAGCTCTCTCATATCCAACCCTGATTCCTGCACTCCCTGCATCCTGAGCCCCCAGCCCAACTCTTGCATCTCCCCACATGCCCCAACCCTCTGCCCTGAGCCCCCCACACTCCGCCCCACATTTACATTTCTTACAGATAGGGTTGCCAGGTGTCCGGTATTCTACTGGACAGTCCAGTTTTTGTGCCCTCTGTCTGGTAAAAAATTTCAGAAAATACCAGACATGTGCACTGTCCGGTATTTTCTGTTTTTCTGGCTGGGCACCAGATGGAAGCCTGGCGGGGGCGGGGGGAGTGGCAGGGTGGTGGGGCCATGATCCGCTCTGGGAGCCTGTGGTAGTGTGCAAAAGCCTGGTGGGGGCAGGCGGAGTGGCTGGGACTCCCAGCCACTACCCCCACCCGGCTTCTGCATGCACGGCCTCGTCTCCCAGGTGGGAGCCTGTGGTTGCATGCAGAAGCCGGGCGGGGAGGGGGAGGAGCCCTCAGCTGATTGCATCTGAGGAGGAGTGATGCCTTGGGGAGGAGAAGCCCTGTCCCTGCTCCTGAGCGCTGTTCAAGCACGTTGTGGTGCTGTAGTCCAGGAGAGAAGCCCTCAGGTGCTTTGTAGTTGCTTTTAGGAGCCTTCCATGGGCTCTCAGCCAAAACTGACTGGGGTGGAATTTCTGCTTCTTCCCACTGGGACACCCAAAGACCTGGCTATGGGGGAATCACCTTCCTACCCATGGTCACCCCCCCCCCCCCGTCCCGCCCTGCCATTGTGTTGCCCCGGGGTCTGCCTCTCTCTGCTTTGGGTAGCAGGCGGCTGCTTTTCAGAGCAGGCTCTGCTGCCTCCCCCTTTGTTCCCAGCTTGGTGGCTCTTGGTAGTAGCCACACAGGATGTGTGTTCGGTGTGGGTAGTTTTTTTGTTTTTCTCGACAAATGTTTAGGCAGTGTGTTCGGTATTTTTTGGGAGACCATCTGGCAACCCCACTTACAGCTACTGTTAATTGCAACCCTCACCCCTGCATACACACACCTACCTTAAGGTCTCCTCCAAGGAGGGGTGGGTTGTGTTAGAACAATACCTGTAAGAAATTTAAGTTACTTTCATCCCTGTGTGGCAGATATTAAATTAATATGCAACACTGATAACTGATGATATAGTCTTTTATATTGCATGTGTGACTTCAAAGCAGCAGTTCCTCAAAGGAAAAGAACTGAACATCAATAGGAGAATCAAACACAACTCTTTCTTAGAACCTGATTCTTATGGTCCCTTAAAAACACATTAGGGGCCCAATGAACCTTTTATAGACCCCACAGCAAACATGTTTGTGGGCCTATAGGGGCAACATGGCATGCACAAAGAAGCAAGTCCCCAGAGCAAGGGTCAAGCTGGGGGCAATAGCATGGCAGGAGCAGTCTGTTTAAAAGGGCACTGTTTACAAACTGGCAGCTGCAAGATGCACACAGGCCTGCACGGCCCTGTGCTGCCAGTGTGTCCCTTTCCCTCAGGGCGGGGCCATGCCAACTGCCACCCTGCCCTGCCCCTCCCCAACCAGACACCTCCCCCACAGATCCGTGTGCTCAGCAAACACAAACACACCACTGAGATCACCACAGACCTTCTATGCCAGGAGTCTCAAGCTCCTGGCCCACGGGCTAGTCCTGGCTGGAGTAATTGTGCAATTGGAGGGTCCAGCATACTCTGCTTCCCCACGGCTCCTGCCACTGCAAGGACTGTGTGGGCACGACCACTGCTGCCGCATGGTGCCAGGCCCCTGGGTGATCTCCAGTGCTGTGTGCTTGGGGGGGGGGGGGCAGTGCCAAGGAGGGGAGCAGGTGGGGTGATAAGAAGAAGAGGCAGGGCTTGGGTGCTGGTAACAGACAGGCCCCTGGGCCTGCTGGGAGCCTTGAGCTGGATTGCACAATCACACTGGCTGGGACTGAAACTCATAGCTTGTGGGAAAGATCCCTGCTCTATGACCAGACCCCCCAGCCCAAAGACTCCCCCACTGACACCAATGCTCAGTGCCCATTCAGCCCCACGATGCGCAATGCCCCACTTCCCAGAGACCCCTGCCACAATTGTACAGAGCCTCACAGACCCCTCACTGCCCAAAACACATACACTTCCCCCCCCCCCCCCCCACCCCAAGACCCACTGCTCATGCCCTGCCCCTGGAGGCACTCACCGGCCCAACATGGAGGCCATGTCAACTGGGCTCAATCAGCAACATGTCTGGGGCCAGTCTCAAAGCAGGAATTGTTCCAACCCCTTAGGAGTAGTGCAGACAGGCCAGAGCAGGAACGAGACCTGCCCAGGCCAGGCTCCCTTAGCACCCACTTACCTGGCAGGGCTCTGCCTTGCCCCTGCACTCCCCCCACATGCTGGCCAAAATCTGCCCAGCATCTGCACCAGTCCCAGGCGGCTCTGCCCCAGGGACCTGCAGGTGGAAGGTAGCAGAACTGTTCAGAGCTGGAGCCACACAGAGGAGTGGCTGGGATGCCACTCCCAAGAGCCCTCCCAGCCCAACCACACCTACTGACCCCCATGCCAGCACCCCTGCTGAGCCCGCATGGCAGAGCCTGGCTAGTTCCCCACAGGTGAGCAGGGCCTGCTGACTGGGAGCCGCTAACTCAGAAAGGCCTGGGCACTGGACTGCACAGATGAGAGGGGCCAGACCCAAGCATGTGGCTGGATTAGAAGGGTCCATAATGGGACTCTTCCCAGTGTGGGCTCAGTGTCATAGCAACATTGTAAACTTGGAATTGAACACACCCCAGAAAATGACCTAAGCGAGGGAGGACAGAACGCCTCTCTAGCACAACCTACTCCCAGGGACAACCGTTGCCACTGCTCCACACAACAGCCTCATTTTTATAGATGCACAGAATCTAAGGCCAGAAGGGCCCACTGCGATCATCTGGTCTGCAAGGTTCCCTCTAAGCCAGTGTTTCTTAAACTTTTTAAGACCGAGGAACACCAAACAATTTTTTTTTTTATGAGGAACACCAAAGATTTGTTTGTTGAGCAAAACAACACAAAACAAAAGTCAGGGGGAAAGTTATTGAGCAAAAAAAAAAATAAATAAAAAGTTGCCCCTTTAAGAGTGGCCATTTTGAATTCTGTTTTTCTCCACAGCACACCGATATGCCATGGAACACAGTTTAAGAAATACTGCTCTAAGCTGCACAGCAACACAGCCTCACAGCTGCTTAATCAGCCCCGCCCACCCAGGCAGCTCCCTGCACAGAACCCCAAGCCTTGGCTGATTAAGCAGTTTAGAGGGAACCTTGCTGGTCTGACCTCCTGGATAACACTCTCCATAAAACATCCCCAAGATAATTCCTAGAGGAGCTGTTTTAGAAAAACCTCCAATCTTGATTTAAAACAGATCAGCAATAGAGAATCCATGTGACCTCTGGTAAATTGTTCCAGTGGTTAATTACTCAGGTTTAAAAATTTACACTATTTCCAGTCTGAATTTGCCTAGCTTCAACTTCCAATCATTGGATCGTGTAATACCTTGACTAGAGTGAAGAGCCCGCCATTAAATATTTGTCCCCATGGAGACACGTATAGATTGTAATCAAGTTACCTCTTAGCTTTCTCTCTGTTTAGTAGATGGAGTTCCTTGAGTCTATTCCTGTAAGAGGTTTTCTCATCCTTTAATCATACCTGTCGCTCTTCTCTGAACCCTCTCCAATTTATCAACATCCTTCTTGAATTGTGGGCACCAGAACTGGACTCAGTAATGAAGCAGTGGTCGCACCAGGGTCAAAAACAGGGAAATCCCTTTTGCAGCACCTCACCAAGCAGCAAGCTCAACACACTGGCATTTCTGATTGACTCATAAAGTCCAATTTATTATGTGAGGCCAGCAGGGGCTGGGACATGGAATGGGCTGTGGCACATGCTCTAGGAGGGAGGTTGGGTCCAAGAGGGGACTTGGGGCAGGATTTAGGATGCAGGAGTTTGGGGTGCTGGATGGGGAGGCGGGGGGGAGAGACACAGCTCCAGCAGCCCCTGCAAGCATCTCCCTGTCCCTGCTGTTACTGGCAGAGGGGTGGACAGGTGGCTCTGTAGGCATGCTCCCCCCCATCCGAGCACTAACTCCACAGCACCCAGCCCATTGGTCAGGAACAGCGGCCAATGGCAGTTGGCTGGGGATGGGCGGGGGGAGAGTGCCTGCAGATGGAGGCAGCATGCCTGCTTCATGCAGCCTGGCTGCACCTCTGCCAGGAACATCAGGGACAGGGAGCTGCTTGCAGGTGCCGCTGCAGGTGAGCTCTCCCCCTCCCCCTCTCCCGTCCTCCCATCTCAGCCCCTTGCCAGACACTATCCTCCACCCATGACCTGTGCCTTGCAGCCCCTCCCCCTCACTCCAAACTCTTCCTTTAGTTAATCAGCATTTTTAGTTTATTGGGTCCCCCTCCCCCATTCCTCAGCATGCCACATAAAAGGGATTTTACTGCACAGGAGTAAAGTAACCTCTCTACTCATACTCAGTTTATACATCCTAGGACTGCATTTACTCTTTTAGCCATAGTGTCACAGTGGGACACATGTCAACTCATTATCCATATCCACCATGACTCCCCAGTCTTTTTCTGAGTCACTGCTTCCCAGGGGAGACCTCCCCCCGCCCAATGTGTAAGTATGGCCTACATTCTTTGTTCCTAGAGGTACACATTTACATTTAGCTATGTTAAAGTGTATATTGTTTGCTTATGCCCCAGTTCACCAAGCAATCTAGTCCTCTTCAATTAGGGTTGCCAGATGGTTGAACCAAAAATACCGAACATTTCCCCCCCGCGCCAAAAAAAAACACTGGGGAAAAAATTCTGTTGGGGGGGGGGGGGAGGGAAAGGCAGGGACGGGACCAAAGTTGTTGAGAAAAATAAAGGACTCCGAGACTTAAGCTAAATAAATAAATAAATAAATAAAAACAGCATGGCCCCTTTCAGAGTGCGTGCAGAGTCAGAATACGGATAGGAACAGTGGAGAGGTTGAGCACTAAGACTCAGGGAAGCATTGCTTCCCCTTGGTCTTCAGGCTTTTTGCCAGTGGCCATTTTGTGTTCTTGTTCAAGCCAGAACTTAGCTTCCCTGCGGAACCAGGTAAGCATGGGGTCCAGGGGCGGGGGCTGTCTGGGCCCGGGGGGACACAGGGAGAGCCAGGGGCTGGGCCCAGGCACTAGGGGTGCCAGATGTCTGGTACTTTCGCCTCCTGGCCGGAGGAAAAAAAAAATCAGAAAATACCGGACATTTTAGGTGTCTGGTATTTTCTGAAATTTTTTTTTTTTACCAGACAGGAGGTGAAAATACTGGACTGTCCGGGTCAATACTGAACACCTGGCAACCCTATCTTCAATTTGTGTGTCATCTGCAAACTTTATCGATGATTTTGTGTTTCCTTCCTGATAAAAATGTTAGATAGCATAGAGCCAAGAACCAACCCCACTAGAAACAGAACCTGCTTGACAACTAGTCCTTGCTGAGTTACATTTGGAAACCTATTAATTTTTAATCCATTTAATGTGTTGCAAGTTAATTTTATATCACTAGTTTTTTAATCAAAATGTTGTATAGTACTAAGTAAAAACATTTTACAGAGGTCTGCTATGTCAATTCTGTTACCTTTATCAACCAAACTTGTACCTCATTTTAAAAAAAAAAATCACATTAGTTTGACAGGATCTATTTCCCATAAATCCATGTTGATTTGCATTAATTACATTTACCCTCCTTTAGTTCTTTATCAAGTCCCATATTAGGCACTTCATTACCTTGCTCGAGATTGAGGTCAGGCTTACAGGCCTATAAATTACCTGTTTCATCCTGCCTTCCCTTTTTTTTAAATTGACACATTCGCTTTCTTCCAGCCTTCTGGAATTTCCCAAGTATTCCAAGGATTATTGAAAATTAGCATTAAAAGACCAGCAAGTTTGTAAGCCAGCTTTTTTTGAAACACTTGGACGCAGGTTTATCTGGACTTGCTGATTTTAAAAGCCATTAGTAATTTCTGTTTAACATCCTTTACAGGTACTAGTGGATCAGAAAGTGTTATCACCACCTAACTAGAGAACAGAAATTATTGAACACTTCTGCTTTTTCTGCATTATTCCTGAGATTTCTAACATCTCCATTTAATAATTGACCAATACCATTGTTTGGATTGGTTTTGCTCCTAAGGTGTATAAACACATATTGTCCATAACTATGCTGGTCAGATTTCTCCTTGCACATCTTGGCTTTCCTTATCAATTTTCTATAATTCCTAGCTTGTAAATTATATTCCAGTTTTCCTTTTCTTCCATGTTTTTGTGAATGTATGCAAATATAATTTTTTTACGTCAGCCTTTGTTTCTTCTGAAGTAAGCAATGTTCCTTCTAATTTTTTCCATCCATGTGCAAAATTAATTTTGTTATGTGCACCAAAGCATGTATGGATGTGCAATGACAATAGAAACACATGCTGCCAGCTACTGGTGACTGTGGCTCTGCTAATCAGCTAAGCAGCATATGAATCCCTCCTGGATGGCCACCCAAGCGCACAGCTTACAGGGAACAGTGGCAATAAGGTGTCCTTAAAATGATTCCCAATTATAATTTTAAATGTCTTTTTGTAATAAGAGACAGGATAAATTCTCTGTTTTTCCCTGTTTCTGAGCAGGGTCTGGTCAACACAATTTTTGTTCTTGTACAACCATTTTGCATAGAATCACAAATATATAGCATTAGAAGAGACCACAAGAGGTCATCTACTCTATCCATCTCCCCTACTTCCTTCTGCCCACACTGAGGCAAGATCAAGTATATCAAGAGTCTAGAGACAAGTCTGACGGGATTCCACAACCTCCCGTGGAAGCCTCGTCCAGTGCTTAAATATCCCTACAGTTAGATTTTCCTAATATTAATTCTGAAGTCCTTTGTTAAAGACTATGTCAATTACTGTTTGTCCTACCTTCAGAGGACAAAGCATAATTCATCACTATGCTCTTTATACAGCCCTTAAGATCTTTAAAGAACTCTTCCCTCAATCTCCTTTTCTCAGAATTAAACATCCATTTTTTTTAAACTTTTCTTCGTAGGTCAAGTTTCCTAAACCTCTTATTTTTGTTGTTCTGCTCTGAACTGTCTACAATATCTCCACATCTTTCTTAAAATATAGTACCCAAAACTGGGCATAATTCCAGATGAGGCCTCACCACTGCAAGGTAGACCAGAATAAATACCTCCCGTGTCTTACATACCATGCTCCTGTTAATATATCCCAGATTATTAGCCTTTTTTGCAACTGCATCACATAGTCGTAGTGGATCACAAATTGAATATGAACTCACAATAACCCCCAGATACTTTTCTGAAGCACTACTCTTCAACAGCTATCCCTGAGTTCATACTTGCACATTTGATTTTTCATTTCTAAGTGTAGCACTTTGCAATTGCCTTTACTGACTACATGAATTGTGTAGCTGGAGTCAAGGTAGCATAGATCAACTTCCCTTATTCCTTGTGACCCAATGGAGTACCAGAGTTGACAGGGGCACCATCAGCAGTTGAGTTAGCAGTTCCTTATTAGACCCGCTAAATTGAATCCCAGGTGATCTATCTTTAGAGTGTCAATCTTCCAGTAAGTGGAGATTAACCCTGTGTCAAAAGCCTTTAAGCAAGCTATATCTCTACTATACATGGTCCGTAACTCTGTCAAAGAAGGAAATTAAATGGTATAGCATTATTTGTTCTTGACAAATCCAAGTTAGCAATGTATTGCTCTAATATCCTATAGGTACTTACAACTGATATTTTAATCATTTTGGTTAGAGGTGTGATTTTTTAAATTTATTTTTACTAGCATGGCAGTTACACTGCAATGATAGTGGCTCATAGTAGTAGTATATACACTGGTATAGCTATTCCTGTTTGGGAAGAGAAATAAAAGCACCATTGTATCACTGAAATAGGAGCAGGGGTACCTTTTTCTACCAGTATAGTTAAAATGCTATAATTCGGTGTATGCAGACAAGTCTAGATCTCTTTTCCATACACTGCTAGGTAAAGGGCCCAAAGCAGCTTTACATGGAAATGGGAGAGATTTTTAAATTCAAAGTAATTCACTACAGGGCCACTCTCTTTCCTCATCTGTGCTTAAATCCTCTAAAATAAATTCTCGTTTAGTGTCTGTTACCCCATCTTTAAATTATCAAAGTGAACCCTCAGTGGATCATTTTAAGGCAGAAGTATAGACCTCTGCAGCCTTTTCTCTACTTCACATGCCACCATTCCCCACCCCCCCCAAAATAGAACCAGTCCCTTTGTGTTTTCTCTACATCTTACCTCCATTCAATGGGAGTTGTGTGTATAGTGTTAGCAAAATTAACCAGAATTTAATTCTATCTAAATAAAAAAAAAAAAAAAAAAGGAAAACACAGTGGTGTGATGAGCTCTTCTAAACATGCCTATAAGAGCTTTATTACTGACTGAACTATATGTGTCATCTCAAATATGTGCCAATAAAGCCTCACCGCTGGATACTCTGCATCAGACAAGAGATAACGGGCATCACAATTATCACAATTGTCACTGGGGAAAAAGGGAATGTCCATCTTAGGCCTCATGCCACAATCTCTTATTAGGGGTGAAGGGTGGGGTTTGATGTAAAAAAATCCTGTGTGCTATTTGAACTTTCTCAGGAATTTAGAATATTGGCAGTCCTAGGATGATGAACTAATGGGTATGGGAAGAGGCCAAAGGTGTGCGATAAATTTAATTTATTGCATAACTGTCACCACCTCCCATGTGCTATAAAAAGGTTTAGCTGCCATAAGAGTTGCTTCTTAACCCCAAGTAATTATTTGAGTTCAGAATTTAGAGAAACCAGTGCTGAACGCCATTAACCAAATGAGGCTTCATAGAATCATAGAACTGGAAGAGACCTCAGAAAGTCATCAAGTCCAGCCCCCTGCTCTAGGCAGGACCAGTTCCAACTAAATCAATCTGGCCAGGGCTTTGTCAAGCCGAGACTTAAACACCTCTAGGGATGGAGACTCCACTACTTCCCTAGGTAACCCATTCCAGTGCTTCACCACCGTCCTAGTGAAATAGTTTTTCCTAATATCCAACCTGGACCTCTCCCACCACAACTTGAGACCATTGCTCCTTGTTCTGCCATCTGTCACTACTGAGAACAGCCTCTCTCCATCCTCTTTGGAACCTCCCTTCAGGAAGTTGAAGGCTGCTATCAAATCCCCCCCTCACTCTTCGCTTCTGCAGACTAAACAGACCCAAGTCCCTCAGCCTCTCCTCATAAATCTCATGCTCCAGCCCCCTAATCATTTTGGTTGCCCTCCGCTGGACCCTCTCCACATCCTTTTTGTAGTGGGGAGCCCAGAACTGGACACAATACTCCAGATGCGGCCTCACCAAAGCCGAATAAAGGGGAATGATGACATGTCTGGATCTGCTGGCAATGCTCCTCTTAATGCAACCTAATATACCATTAGCCTTCTTGGCTACAAGGGCACACTGTTGACTCATATCTAGCTTCTCATCCACTGTAACCCCAGGTCCTTTTCTGCAAAACTACTACTTAACCTGTTGGTCCCCAGCTTGTAACTATGCTTGGGATTCTTCCATCCCAAGTGCAGGACTCTACACTTGTCCTTGTTGAACCTCATCAGATTTCTTGTGGCCCAATCCCCCAATTGTCTAAGTCATTCTGTACCCTATCTCTGCCCTTAAGGGTATCTACCTCTCCCCCCAGCTTAGTGTCATCTGCAAACTTGCTGAGGGTGCAATCCATCCCCTCATCCAGATCATTAATAAAGATATTGAACAAAACCTGTCCTAGAACCGAACCTTGGGGCACTCCGCTAGAAACCGACCGCCATCCTGACATCGAGCTATTGATCACTACCCGCTGGGCCCGGCCTTCTAGCCATCTTTCTATCCATCTTACCATCCATTTATCCAATCCACAATCCCTTAACTTGCTGGCAAGAATATTGTGGGACACTGTATCAAAAGCCTTGCTAAAGTCAAGGTATATAACATCCACTGACTTCCCCATGTCCACCGAGCCAGTTACTTCATCATAGAAGCTAATCAGATTGGTCAGGCACGACTTGCCCTTTGTGAATCCATGCTGACTATTCCTAATCACTTTCCTCTCATCCAAGTGCCTCAATATGGATTCGTTAAGGATCCCTTCCATGATTTTTCCAGGAACCGAGGTAAGACTGACCGGCCTATCGTTCCCTGGATCATCCTTCTTCCCTTTTTTGAAGATGGGCACTACATTTGCCTTTTTCCAGTCATCCGGGATTTCTCCCGATCTCCACGACTTTTCAAAGATAATAGCCAAAGGCTCCACAATGACATTTGCCAACTCCCTCAGTACCCTCGGATGCACTAAGTCCGGACCCATGGATTTGTGTATGTTTAGCTTTTCTAAATAGTTCCTAACCTGTTCTTTACCCACCACGGGCTGTCCATCTTCATCCCATCTTGCGTCACTTAGCGCAGAAGCCCAGGAGCCGACCTTGTCCGTGAATACAGAGGCAAAGAAAGCATTGAGTACTTCAGCTTTCCCCACATCATCTGTCACTAGGTTACCTCCTTCATCCATTAGGGACCGCACACCCACTCTGATCACCTTCTTCTTGTTAACATGCCTGTAGAAACCTTTCTTGTTATCCTTCACATCCTTAGCCAATCGCAATTCCATTTGCGCTTTCGCCTTCCTGATAACCCCCCGGCATTCTCGAGCTATACCTTTAAACTCCTCCCTGGTCATTTGTCCAAGTTTCCACTTTTTGTGCTTAAGTTCACCAAGGATTTCCCCTGTAAGCCAGTCCGGTCTCCTACCATGTTTGCCTCTCTTGCTACGCGTCGGGATGGTTTCTTTCTGTGCCTTCGATAAGGCTTCTTTAAAATACTGCCAGCTCTCCTGGACTCCTTTCCCCTTCATGTTAACAACCCAGGGGATTCTGCCCATCAGATCTCGGAGGGAGTCAAAGTCTGCTTTTTTGAAGTCCAAGGTGTGTACTTTACTACTCTCTTTTCTTCCTTTGGTCAGGATCCTGAAATCTACCATCTCATGATCACTGCTTCCCAGGTTATCTCCCACCTCCACTTCCCCTATTAGTTCCTCCCTGTTTGTGAGCAGAAGGTCAAGTTGCGCACGGCCCCTGGTCAGATCCTTCAGCACCTGTGTCAAGAAGTTATCCCCAACATTCTCCAAAAACTTCCTGGATTGCCTGTGTACTGCTGTATTGGTTTCCCAGCAGATGTCAGGGTGATTAAAGTCCCCCACGAGAACCAGGGCCTGTGATCTGGAAGCTTCGCTCAGTTGTCCGAAGAAAGCCTCATCTACCTCATCCGGTGGCCTGTAGCAAACACCAACCACAACATCAAGGCTGTTGTTTGCTCCTTTAAACTTAACCCATAGACTCTCAACAGGTTTTTCTCCCTCTTTATACTGGAGTTCAGAGCAATCGTAGTGCTCTCTTACATATAGTGCAACACCTCCTCCTTTTCTCCCCTGCCTGTTGTTCCTGAACAGTCTATACCCTTCCATGACAGCACTCCAGTCATGCGAGTCATCCCACCAAGTCTCTGTTATCCCAATTAAATCATATTTCTTGGTCTGGGCCAGGGCCTCCAGTTCTTCCTATTTGTTGCCCAGGCTTCTCACATTAGTGTACAAACACTTCAGGTAACTAGCTCAATCATTCACCCATTTCTACAGAATATTTCTGTCTATATCCCTATACAGCCCACCCACCAAAATAATTATTCCTTGAAACGAATCACTAAAACTGATCTCTTAAACAAGTAACTGAACACTTGGTCTGACAAGTCTTTGGCCACTAAATGAACAGAAACAGGAATGCTAAATATTCCAGTTCCCTGAATATACAAGACCAAATAAAGGCCCAAATGCCAGGGGAAAAAACATAAGGCTAATCTACCAAGTTTGGGCAAATGTGATTTAGAGTTCTCTAATGCTGCAGATTTTACTTTGCAGGGTAAACTTAATTCTCCCTGCCACAAATGTGTACATTTATTCTCATATTTTTTTAAAACTTCAACGCAACCAGCATAGATCTTTGTACGTTCAACTGCCCATTTATCAAAACTGTATAATAATCATGAAGACTATGAATAAATCATTGAATAAATAATTTGATAAATACATAGTGATACATTCAAGACTAACAAAAACAATTAAAAATTGTTCATATAATTACTCGTTTAAAATTGCCAGAAGGATAGCTAGAATTTGGACATTACCTGAAGGGCTTGAACTATTTATATAAAAGGGAGAAAGACCTTGAAAGTTCAAGAAAAAAAGTGTAGAAAACTTTCCCCTACAGAAATGAAGTTCCACTTGTATCACACTGGTTTGCAAGATATTAAACAGATGGTAATGGCAGCCGATATCCAGATTCCAATAAAGTTCATTTTCTAAATAAAACACTTATCTTCAGCAAAAATTGCTACATAAGTAACATTTATTAACGTTCTGCTATATTTACAGTTTTAACATAGTAAAACTCCAAGGTGAATTATCACTTGGCAGAAAGCACAAAAGTGCACATTAAATCTACACTCATCATAGTTTCTGCTAACACAAATTATAAAAGCAAGAATTACAGGTATGTTAGGGATCATCCCAAAAGTCCCAAAGCCAAAAAAAAAAAAAAAAAAAAAAAAAAAGATGACCCTTCTTTTGCAAGGTCAATTTTTTTATACAAAGTTGCATTGTGATCTTTGAGCTTTACACTACCAGCATATATTGCAAAAAACCCTATTTAGTCCAGTATGCAGTATGAAAGTAAAATATACTGCAAGATTTAGAATAAACTATATAAAAAAAAATACTGGTGCCACCTTCAAATACTTTGTCCCAATTATACCATAAAGAATCTACTGTGCATACTGATTTTATTTTCAGGTATAGAAACCACAGTTTTAGATTTGTCAGCAGATAGGTATGTGCAGAAATGTAGCCATAACAAAACAGTCTTCTAAACTTTTGAGAACACCCCTTCAAAATAGCCAGCATTATACATATTTTACACTAAAATATTGGATTCTAGAATAGTTTTTAAGATGGAGACTAAAATAAAGCAAGACTGCCCCCGACTGGCCATCGGGGCATAGCTCATGCTATACTACAAATACTATATAAGGCATTATTAGTACATCACAGACTTGACTGCAATAGCTTTTTCAAACATTAGCCCACTAACGATTCAATGATTACAGGATTCTGCATTAACTATTAAAATTTTACACCTAGAAACAAATAGAAAGAAATGTTTCTCCATTTCAACAGTACTTTTATTTATTTTAAAGCAGGTGATTATTTTTTCTTCTGTGTTCAGAGTCTTGATTCACTTCCTGCAGGTGTCCTGTTACTTCTTGAGGGAGAATTCATTAACGCAGGAAGACATTTGCCAGAAAACATCTGTCAGAAAAGGATATTGAATATTGAAACTATAGTTAGACTGTTATTTTGGTTAAGAGAAGGATGTAGTTCACAAAGAGTGCAGGATGTTGGAAGACATACAACATGCAGCTGAGCATAGTTATAAGATTATAACGATGGCACAATCACACAGTAGTTTTATGCGTATTTGACAATTTCAAAAAGTTCAAGCCCCTCTAGAACATAAAACAGAAAAAGGAAGACAGTGGTCCAGATTCTGTTCTTGGTTATTCTGGTGTAAATCCATAATAATGCCATTCAACCTATATTTGAATAATGGCAGAGCAGACTTTGATCCATGTTTGGTTTGATTTGTCTGAGCCCCTAATATGGCTACATTCTAGCAAACAGATGGGATACTGGAGAAGCCATACCTCCTAAACTCTCTATCCTGATTACTCTGGCTGGGATGTTTTTGTTCCAAGGATAAAGTATGAACATAGTTCACCTGCACTGTGGTTTGTATACTCTGCTTGGATATGGATTTGCCCTGCCAACTACACGCAGTCAGACACAAGGAAGATTTCAAGCAGTGGTATATAACATGACCCATTAGTACACCGTATTTAAATAACACATGCCAAGCTCTCAGCTAGGTTCATTTTACTGTTAACTACTTTTGGCATGTGCAAACCACCCTCCCCCCCATCCCTCAGAAAACTAAAAACAACAATCACCCTCTTAACAATGATAGGTTCCAGAATGTTCTGTGCACTTCTACCACTCATTCACCGTTTTTGTCCAAGAACAACTCTGTTCATTTATTTTCATAAGAGACACATACCAGCTTGTAATTCAAGTGAACTAACAGGAGTATATACAGAAAATCTCAATTTCAAGTTCACAAGCCACTCAAAAGCAATGATCCTTGGGCCTCTTCTGGAAGCCTGAACCATACTTTGGAATTTTTTTTACTCTCTCCTCATTCTGGGCCCTCACAAGGTCAAGGTCAGTACAGGACTATTTGGAGAACAGTTAAATTAGCTACATCTAAAAGGAAATGTACTTTAAGGGAAGGTAAACACAGAAAACACTGATTTCTTCACAAGGTTCCCAATACATAGCTACTGATTCTTTCACCACCTACCTTCAATATTACTACACACAGCTTATTTATAATATCTCCTCTTTATTATGCTCAGCCTGTCTGGCTCTCATCAATGATGTTATAATGGGTGGAGCACACTTGAAAGCAAATGCCAACTGAAGTAATATTTTCTTCAGGAGTCAGCATTTTTCATATCTATTTATTCTCAAAGACTTCAGGGGTATTTTAAAACCAATCCAATTAAAATTAGTCTTCTCATGTACATCTAATCCAGCTCCCTCAGAAGGAGAAGAAAGTGACACAAGGGCAATCAGGAGAGCTAGCGTCTTGTCCCTTTCAAAGCACCTACCTAGACCACAGAGGCACAGCAGATGTAGAAACCTTAGAGAGATGTGTACAACTACAGGAGGTGCATGGAAACTGATCACACATGCAATAATATCTTTTGGAAGGATGCAATGCAGTCCAAACATCTGACAAGTCAGTCTTTAGTATTATTGCTATGAAAAAAAAAATCTATTTAATCCTTAAGGGTATATCTACACTACCCTGCTAGTTCGAACTAGCGGGGTAATGTAGGCATACCGCACTTGCAAATGAAGCCCGGGATTTGAATTTCCCGGGCTTCATTTGCAAGTGCGGTATGCCTACATTACCCTCCTAGTTCGAACTAGGAGGGTAGTGTAGACATACCCTAAGATACATTTTTAGAGAAGGACTAGGTATATTCCTGGGGCTATGGGAGAAAGTGAAGATGTGACTTACTTGCTTCTATCCAGATAGGATTTCTGTTGTTGCTGGATGATCATTATTATGCTGTTATAAGACTGTCAAACTACTTAAAGCACTTTGTATAGTTTGTTTTAAATGTAAACGTGGTTTAACACAGGCCTGAAAATACAATGCTGTGGGGCCACAAAATCCCTTAATAAAACTTTGTCTTCTCTGTTCTCATATATAATTTAATCAATTTGGACAAATAATCTGAAAGGTCTGTCAAAGAACTCACATTTCAGCATCTACAGTGTGTTCATGTTTGTCAGAACTAGGGATGTAAGTGAGTAGTCAATCACTTGCATTTCTCCCTCCCAGCCCTCCCTCCTCCCCCACTGCCTCTGTATCAGAGGCGGGGTGGGGGGGAAGCAGGAGCCTGTGCTGATGCTAGAGGGAGCCCACTTAAAAGCTGGTTCCCCCAGAGGTGCCACCTGCCCTCTCATCCCCCACTGCTGCCTCTATCAACTCCATGCTGAGACCCGCCCCCTCCCCAGACAGGGGCTGCTGGACCTGGCGCAAGCCAGAATTGAGGAGCCCGGCTGAGTCCCACCTTGCAGGTTTGGGACCTACCCTGCTGTGGGCTCTGCATTTTAAATGTAGTAGGTGATGGATGGCCAGGGTGCCTAGCTCTTACTATGTTTAAAACGCAGAGCTGCAGCAGGGGTAGCTGGCATGAGCTGGGACTGAGCACCTTCCCTTATCAACTAATTGTGTAGTTGATAAAAAATTTATCAATTAGTCAAATACCCACTTCTTAACATCCCTAGTCAGAACTGAATAGACTGTTGTGTATTCAATAGGCGTCTGCTCAGGCACAACTAGTATAATTAGGTAATATTTATGAGCAACTTTTAAATTCCCCATTTGACTCTTCTCCACAGCACGCATGAACATTGCCATACAAGAGATGTCTCAGTCAAAGAAGAGTAAAAGGTCATAACCATTCTGATAAGGACTCTAGGCTCCGTCATATAGATTTTTTAAAATTAGGTTCTCTAACAGACCAAACTCAAACAAGCTACTATACACAGGAATAGTTCCAACAGACAAATTCCCACTCTCCTTTTGAAGGGCAGACAATACTCAGATCTAGTTCTGCCAATTAAAATTGTAACTTACATCTGAAGGAACCTCCTTTTAGTGTATATGGATTTCAATTCCTCTCAGCAAAAAACCTACACTTTGTGTGACTAGCTACAATTAGTATATGGCAAAATAAATGTCCTTAAAATATATACTTTCTTTCCAGCTACAAATATGGAATGAAGTTAAGACTACCTTTCTCAAAATATGTGTTAAAGAATCAGCAGAACGAGTCCATTATCTCGCAATGCTGTTCTTGCTACTAGAAACAAACATGTGAACTTAAAGCTAACCTATAATATCCTCCAACTTTCATCATAAATTATTTTTAAGATACATAATCAAATATTTTACAGTATAAGAAAGTAAGTAGTTGAAATAGCAGCTTTCCTTCCTTGGCACCAGGAAAAATAAAAGGATGCTATAGTGATATCAGAAGGCTGTGTCTACATTGGTCTCATTAGCATCCCTTTTCCGGAAAGGGGTGCCAGTCGGAATTGCAAATGCCGCGGGGGATTTAAATATCTCCCGCGGCATTTGCATGAACATGGCTGCCGCTTTTTTCCGGCTCGGGGTTTTGCCGGAGAAAAGCACCAGTCTAGACGGGATCTTGTGGAAAATAAACCCTTTTCCGGAAGATCCCTTATTTCTACTTGAAATATTAAGGAGTAAATTGAAAGTAGGAATAAGGGATCTTCCGGAAAAGGGCTTATTTTCCGCAAGATCCCGTCTAGACTGGCGCTTTTCTCCGGCAAAACCCCGAACCGGAAAAAAGCGGCAGCCATGTTCATGCAAATGCCGTGGGGGATATTTAAATCCCCCGCGGCATTTGCAATTCCGACTGGTCTCATTAGCATCCCTTTTCCGGAAAGGGGTGCCAGTGTAGACACAGCCGAAGTGTTTTGTGGTGTTTCTCCTTAATATTTCACATTGCAGGTTTCTCTGAAGAGTCAGAGTGCAGTTTAGGGCATGTGGAACATCAAAGGCCTAAATTTTCATATGTGCTTAGTGTTTCTTGATGCCCAAATTGAGAAAAAGACCGGATTTTGAAAGTGCTAAGCACCCACACTTTGAAAGACAAGCCCCCCTCAATAGGTCTCAGGTTGGGCACCCAAAACTGAAGGCACAAAATCACTACTTGCATTTTCCCAGCTGCCACTAGCCTGTCCCTCCCCAACTGGCAAGATTTTCTCCCTTCCCCCCACTCCAGCACAGCAGCCAAGGGGAGGGGGGAGGGGAGTAAGAGTTTGGGGCAGAGGGGCTACTTACCTGGTCTGGTGGCAGGCAAGACGGCAAGCCCCATCTCCAGCTGGCCACTCTCTTGGTGGTGCCTCTACCTCCAGTGGTCACTCTTCCCTGCGCTCGCTGCTCCCAGTGGCCTCTGAGAGTATTACATCCCTCATCTCTGCCCCCTCCCTTTTCCATATCACATTGACAATAGACTCATTCCAGGACTTCCTGTTTTCCTGGCACAATCAAACCCTGACCTTGCTTTAAGTTAGGATAAAAGGAATCTGTATACCAAATTTGGTGGCCCTAGCTCTTACTGTTTAGGAGTTCTTGAACAAACAGACTCACAGACAGACAGATGGACGGACACACCCTAAAAATACATATAGGGATGAAGAGCTGCTTTCAGGAAAAAAAAGCAAAACAAGTCACTTGTTCCAGCAACAAAAGCAGAACATGAGCTGCTGGGACCAGAAACAGCTTTCGTATTCAAGTATTAAACATGCAACTTGTACAAGTAACAAAGTGAATTTAAGAGGGGTTCAGAGGTTAATGCAAACCCTAAGAAGGGGGGAAACCCAAACAATGAATCCACCACACCACAATTTCTTTTTATAGTATTTCCAGATTCAGTTTAATAAAACAGAACCATTGCAATGTGTGTGGTTCCTGGCCTAGTGAAGAGACAATGGAACAGAAATCAAAGCCTTGGTTTTGAAGGCCCAACAATTTAATGACACCTGATTTAAAGTTTTGTTTTTCTACTACTTCCCTGGGGAAAACTGGCTTCATGGAGCATCATGTTGCATTCATCATCTGGGAAGCAACCTCTTACTTACAGGGATTTTTTTCTGCTTCAAAGAGAGAGCGAAAGTTCATGCTAGCTATTATCTACTGTAAGTGTGCTAAGAAAGTTGAACCAGTTAAACATCCGTCAAGGTCCCACTAAGATTTTAGCAAAGAACAAGACCACTGCAATACACTAATGTGCAGCCCAAAAGTGGGTGAATGTTTTATGTTAAAAATATCCTGAAATTATTCAGATACTACAATTAGTTAAAGTCTTGTGAAAGTGGCTTTTAGAGTTTCTCCCAGAATTTGGCAGAGAATGAGTAATACAGAAAACCCAGATGAATTGCTGGTTCTGGGATATAAGCCAAAGACATTGCTATATGCCTCTGCTCAGGCTTGGTCTGTGACCTAAACTCATGTTGAGGATATGCCATATGTTTCAAGTGCATTACTTGTTCTTAAAGTCACATCCTCCGGAATGCACAAGTGTACCAGCAGTTGGGATCTGTTCTAGTATTTCAAATGTTGGAATCTAACACATTTAAGATTCCCTTCATCAAACTTTGAAACAGATACTTGATAATTCATGTTAAATCAAATTAGACTCCTGCTGTGCTGTTATAGGGAAGCTGGACTAATATCCAGGAGCCCAGGAAATACAATATCAGCATTGGCTTTGGCTTGTGAAATCATAGCAGAGTAGACCCAGGCTAAAGAAATTACCTAGTAAAGTAAAACAAAAAAGTCAAAAGTGTGTAAGATTTACCTTTAGTAAATAAAGAGAACTCTGGTCCTGGGAAGAGTAGAAAACATGTCTGGCATCTTCCGAACCTTTGCATAATTGATAAATCCTCTGAGAAACAGCAGAAAACCTTGAGGGGGGGGGAGGGGGGGAAACACATTTGTTCAGTTAAACAAAATCTACGTAATTTCCAATGTTTTCTTCTCTATTTAGAAAAGGCTAGGCCATCTCACAATATCTTACAAAGAAGGCCTCTGATTCTTAGCACTTGTGGTATTTAACTGAATATAGAATTGTTTATGGATTATGATATTTAAACTTTGGATTTCCATATTAATGAACAACTAGAAAGCTTATTTTAAGGGTAAACCTAATTACTTAGAAGTTCTACAAATCTGGAAGTCAGCTAAAGAAATCTTAATTGCTGATCGAGATGAATACTGTAGTGATCAAGACGAACTAGAAAAAATAACTCCAATGAGGAATAGATTTATGAAATATAGTCATCTTTATTGGAAATGTATGATTATGTCACTAAAGATCTGAAACCATTTCCTCTGATAACATGCTTCGGCTTATTTTGTGTGTTTATATGTGCATTATATCTCTTGTACATATGATTTCAGAAGTCTGGATTAAGAAAATTATAGAAAAAATATTATTATTACAGGCAGTCCCCGGGTTACGTACAAGATAGGGACTGTAGGTTTGTTCTTAAGTTGAATTTGTATGTAAGTCGGAACTGGCGTCAGCCGCTGCTGAAACTGATCAGTTTCAACTGCGGCTGAATCTGGACGCCAGTTCTGACTTACATACAGATTCAACTTAAGAAACCCAGGCGTCCCCAAGTCAGCTGCTGCTGAAACTGATCAGCGGCTGATTCCAGGAAGCCTGAGGCAGAGCAACTCTGCCTCGGGCTTCCTGTAGTCAGCGCTGGTCAGTTTCAGCAGCGGCTGACTTGGGGACGCCTGGGGCAGAGCAGCTGGGGTGCTGCCGGATTGGTCCAGAGCAGCGCTGCGGGACCAAACCGGCAGCCCCCAGCTGCTCTACCCCAGGGGTAGGCAAGAAAAGCCTGGTCTGCTTGGGGGGGGGGGGGGACTAGCTGCACACCCCCCCCCCCCCAGCAGACCAGGGAGACGGGGGTGGCGGGACCGCCCAAGTCCTCCACGGCTTTGCTCCGTCTCCCTGGTCTGCTGACCTGGGAGACGCGAAGCAAAGCCGCAGAGCAAGCCCGCAGGGGGACAGCTCAAGCGCGCCCGGGCTGTCCCGCTGCAGGCATGCTCCAAGGCTTTGCTCCCCGTCTCCCTGAAGACCAGAGAGACAGGGAGCAGCTTTTCTTGCCCCGGAGGACGGCGGCGCATCTGGGCGTCCCGCCGCTCCCACCCTCCGGGGCGAGAAAAGCCCCGTTCGTAACTGCGGATCCGACATAAGTTGGATCCGCGTAACTCGGGGACTGCCTGTACTACTAATATACACATGGTTGTGATTTTTTTGTCTTTATGAAAAATAATGGTATTTTATTAAAATAGTACAAATTAGGAGACCCAACTCACAAGAACACCACTTTTGATAGGAGCTCTTGCTTGAGCAGGAGTTTGCAGAATCAAGCCCCAGAACAAAGTCTTTGAAACTAATAGCTGAAAACTTATACAAGAAATCTATCTTATTTACTATATGCACCACTGGAAGGACAGACCCAGATGTTTTCTGAATTTAATTACTTTTGAGGTAGATTTTAGTAGATTAAAAGGAAAAAATATTACTCATTTTTCCAACACGTCAAACAACAATAAGGTTTATGATTCCATGAAGTTCATCAGTACTTCCACAGATTTTGAGAGCATCAGACAGAAAATGCTACCCAAGTGCTAAATATTCCTTTTACTGTACCTCCTTTGTATGCAACAAATTAGGTTGCCACTAGATGGCAAAATTCCTTTACTTAATACAAATAATTCAGAAACATGCCAAGATTCTTAAAACTGAGTAAAATATGTGGTAAGCAACACTCAAGGAACAAGAACAACAACAACAACAACAAAAATCAACAGCAAGAAGCTGCAGCAGAATTGCACTGAGTATACCTGGGGAGACTTTGGGATGGTCTTTTCAGGGAAGAAGTTGCCTAAGAAAGGTGGTCTCTTGTACCAGTTTAATTGTACTATCACTTTTATTCGATCACATAGGTAGATTTACAGCTAAATATTAGCCTCAGTGTCAAAGAACAAAATTGCTGAGTATCAGCTGGCTACAACATTAGGAGACACATTTGGAACACTGACATGCGTTACACATTAATAGTACAAAGTTAAGTATCACTTGGTACCTAGGTCAGCAGTTCCCAACCGCTAGTCTGCGGACCGGCAGCAGACTGCAAACCCCTGCCTGTTGGGCTGAGGCACACTGCTAGGCCACACCCCCAGCTCCTAATGAGCCCCACCCACTGGGGTTCCCCATACAGCAGCAAGGTGAATGGCCCGGAAGACAATATGGCATGCTGCGGCTTGAGTGGGGCCTCACTGTGGCCCTGGTTCCAGCTCCAGCTGGCGGGGCTGCATGATGAGCAGCTGCAATGCTCAGTGGGGGCCAAACGCCAAGAGGAGCCCAGCTGCCGCAGCACTCAGCAGGCAGCCCGACTGCCATGACGCTTAGCTGGAGCCCAGCACCACGTGGAGCCCAGCTGCTGCAGTGATCAGTAAGAGTTCAGGATGCCACATAGGGAAATGGTCTTCACTCAGCGGGAAATGGGAGGCTGTGGCAGGGCTAGCTATGGGGGGCAAGACAGACACAAGGATACTGGGGGGCTCTAAGGTGGGGAGCTGACACTGAGGGGCATTGCCATCCAGGATGGGGAGCTGACACTGGGAGGGCTCTGGGGGTGGGACTAGTAGTGAGGGGAGCAGGGCGACAGGATTGGCTCTGGAGACAGGGCTAATATTGCGGACTGGGGGCTGGCACGGGGGACCTGGGAGATGGGGTGCAGTGGGACTCTGGAAGCAAGAGGCTGCCACTGAGGTGTTTGGGGCGCGGAGGCTGGCACTAGGGAACTCTGAGGACGAGAGGCTGGCACTGGGGGGTTGGGTGCAGGGTTCTCTGGGTTCAGTGGCTGGTGATGGGATGGTAGTGGAGGAGTGAGGGGCTCTAGGGATAAGGGCTGGCACTCGGTGCCGGGGCTTTTTATACTGCAGACCGACAAACGTATTGTGGCGGCATGTTGGGTACCCCCCCGATCCTGCACCCCCGTCCACAGCAAGATGAGATTCCACCAGTCAGTAGAACAGAGAGGATTTATTGCTTATCCAGGACACAGCACAGCATAGACATGATATGATTACAGGAGTCAGGGCCAGGCAGCCTAAGACCCCTTGGGGTAGGAGTCCACAGGCCCTGAACCCTCAGTACTCAGCTTAGTCTCTTCTCTTTATGTTTTCCTAGCCAAGACTGCCTCTCCCAAAACCACCGAACACACATCCCCCAGGTAGCCACACCCCTTCCTTTGTTCAGGTGAGACGCCCGGCCTGCCATGGTCTACGTGCTGGAGCTCAGGGGTGATGAATATGCAAATAAAATGTTACTGGTCCAGAAGAAGTTTGTGAATGGGTTTGCCGATCCCTGGTATAAAAAATGTTGGAAACCACTGACCTAGGTAATTGTTTTGGTGCAGCAAAGTTGATCATCTACATATTTTTAGATAATTAATATTTCTCAAAGGACCCACCAGTCCACATTATGTCCTACTATTGTCTAACAAACTGATTTGTTCCATATCATATACTACTTGCATTTTAATCACTAGAGTGGAAGAGTTTCTTCTGTAAGCCAAACCATTGATTCAACTCCTAACAGATACTGTCAGAATGAGAAAGGGCTGCTCTCTGATTGTCTTTAATCATTTTTGGTGAGAAGATGTGTATGCTTTTGCTCCTTAATTTTCTGATGACAGTAGAGGAATTGAAATACACACACAAATCTAGAAGACATTCACTATCAGCAGGGCTCGACAATCTATGTAATCTACTCGCTCGTGGCGAGTAGATTACAACCCGGAAGAGCCGGGTTCAGGCGATCTGCACATGCACAGAACGATCTGCGCATGTGCAGATTGCCAGACAGCACAGCTGGCGAGCGGGGCTTGCTGCGGCTCGGCGAGCCCTGACTATCAGAATAATCTTCTTTTAAAATATAACATTTTGGCCTGACACCTTTAAACATCTGGTAACGAATACATCAATACCTGTCTTTCAAAGTCACTTTTTGCATAACTGCAAATGTTATAAGGACTTACCTAATACAAGAAAAACCCACCAGAGCCAGTACTGACCATCAAAGTAACCAGGAAAATAGGTTGAGAACTAAAAAAGAAACAGAAATTATAACACTTGATACTTTTTCTGGGCCCATTTCTGCTCCCATTGATGTCAGTGGTAACCAGACTGATCTTGTCTACACTGTAGGCAGCCTGTAGAATATGTACACCTACAAGACAGTGAAAAGCCAGTTGCATCTACACTGTATTGTACAGTCACGCGGAGGCTCTGGCAGTGGAATCCAGAGCTTAAAACAGCAGTGTAGACAGGGGAGGCATTTCTTGAGAGAGTAGAAGACAATATAGGACATAAGCCTTAAGGTGCTAGAGCATCTTTACTCTTCTTGCCTAACCAGCGCCTCACTGTCTACATTGCTAATTCGTACCTGTGCTAAGGAAGCATGCAATGTATGTACTCAGCACATTGATGTGCATTGCCTTACTGTAAGGTAGATACAAATTACAATCCCAATTACTAAAAGCAAGAGGTGTACCCCATGCCCTTAGATCAGTGTAACTGAAGGATTTTTAAATGTATAGCTCTTCCTCACAAATCTCAAAGTGCTCCTTTGTGACCAAGACTGTTCAACACTCACCAATACGTCACCTGAATCAGCTAGTAGAGAGACGCTGCTGAATGACACCTCTCTCATTCTCTTCTACTCACCTGCTGCCTAACAGCCTCTGCCAATTTTGGAAGTTAAAGACCAGGCTTGCAATAGTAACCCCTATTAATAAGTAATAGCTTTAAGGCTGGATGATGTAACAAAACAGCAACGATGCTGGAGTTAAGCTCTTGTGAGTATGAGGAATCTTCAGACTTGAAAATCTGTTACCAGGAAAACTACTTTCTATTAAATGAAAAGTGTCCTCAATGCTGACATAATTAGAGAATCAAATTTCATTATGTTGTCAGTGATAGATTTTTAACTTGATTTTTCAAATTGCTTTTAAGTTAAAAAACCTAGATATTAAGGCTAAAATCAAATTCATTGTTAAGGTTGCCAGTCTCTCTTACTTCATTTTCTTATTATCTCAGGAAATGCCACTTAAGTCTTCTGTATGAGATGCCTGTAGTACCTATCCACGGTATAATGGAGACATTTATCTCAATAGATGTCATTTTTGCAAGCTCTAAGACCTAGCACAAAAGGATTAAAGATGAAGTGATGGCCTTTACTCTGAATCCCTTTACTTCTAGTCTTGCGAGCCAATGCTTTATTTATTTTGAAAATATTGATTTCCCTTGCACATCTGCCTGCAATTTTTCTAGTTATCAGCATCTCACAGGCTGCACACACGTTTGCTTGGCTAGAATTTGGTGTGTCATTTTCACAAAGCTTGTTAATTTTTCATTCCTTTCCCCATTAAAAGTCTTTGCTTTCTTGATTTGCTCTATTTTCACAGAGTATTTTTTTTAACTTCAAGAATAAAATAGCTAAGTAGGTGGTATCTCTTTTAAACTAATATTGCTTAACATGCTGCTACATATTATACAATGTGCTTTACCTAATAAGAAAGAGACACTTAAAAAAATACAGGATTTCTCTGGCATATTATTCTCATGTATTACAACAAGGACCATCCCAATTCTGACCACACCTAATCAACAGAGTCCAAAAGGAACTTTTGTGATGATCATAGAAACAGGCCAATCTTAAAAAAAATGCTGAAGGATTTAGGGCAAATTTCACTGTTGGCATAAAGAATCAACCCAAAGCATTTTATGCCTCTCATTAGTCCTACTGTGGGTTATCTGAGGAGAGAGGGGGATGGGGACGGCAGCCATGCAGAGAAGTTAAGGGAGGCTATCTGGATGCTGTGGAGGTCAACTCCACACTGCCCTGAACAAATATGGTAACAGAGGTCTTTGTGGAAACTAAAATGTCAGACAGAGTGATTCCAACAGTGTGTGTGGTGTGGCAGCAGCAGCTACTCATGTGGATTGGGGCACTAACCACAAATGCAATATATCTTGCTTGTGAGATGAGAAAAGACAGGATTCCTTCCCTTCCTAGTGCACAATACAAAACACAGTTACTCAGGCTTTGTGCAGGTGCACGTTTTGCCAGACACAAAAGACATTTAACTGTGAACAGCGATGAGCCACTTATTAACTAACACAGCAAATACACAGGGGCCTTATGTTTGTCCAGGCTGCCTTTTTTCCCCCTTTGCACTAACTTACCCTGACAATCAGGATCCACTTAATGAGAGAGAGACCAAATCCTGAAATGGCTCCATATCGTCCTGCAGCTGAGGTGGTCAGACAGAAGGACAAGAAAAATCCAATCCAGTTGAAGAGGAAAGCCACTGAAAAAGCAAAGGGAAAGCAATTAAATCAAAATGGCTGGGAATGGAAGCTAGACAAATACAGACTGGAAATAAAATACAAACTTTTAACAATGAGATTAATTATTGGAACAATTTACCAAGGGTTGCGGTAGACTCTCTGTCTCTGAGAATTTTTAAATCAATATTGGATGTTTTTGTAACAGATATGTTCCAAAAATTATTTTGAAGAAGCTGTATGACATAAAGGAGCTCACTCCAGCTGCTCGCAGTGTTCCTTTCTGGCCATGGAATCTATGCATCTATTAAACACCTTCTCATGTTTTTTAGGTCTTCTTCTTATGTCCTACCATCACAGGTTTTTCTAGTGTTGAGCACATGTGTAGCTCTTCAGACCAATAGATTTTCCATCCTGTGTGTTTCACTGCAGACATGTGTGGGGATCATTGGAATAGCTCCACTTCCTCATGCTGACTTTTAACCTGCCCACTCTTGTTCAGGGGTAGTTTAAACTTCTCCATGCTGACCAATCCTTCTCTGTGCATGTGGGACAGCGTTCAGCAATGTCAATGTGCTGCTTTTCGAGTACTTTGAGCTGTGTGCGGTAGGGATGTTAAAAGGCAGGTAATTGGGTAACCATATAATCACTGAACCTGCATAACGGAATGACTGCCTACGAGCTGGTGCGTGCTAGGAGCCGGCTTTTAAGACAGCTCCCAGTGCATACTGGTTCCTCCCTGCTGGTCCCGCTCCCGGGTAACCAGCTGCCACCTTGCAGTGCTGCCTCCAATACAAAGGCAGCAGTGCAGAGCAGCAGCCAGCTCCACTCTCTAGGAAGCCTGAGTGTAACCATTCACAGTAACCACTAAGCCCAGGCTTATTAGTTAACCGTGTAAACGGTTATCCTATTACATCCCTAGAATACACCATATTTTCAAACATGCAGCCATCACAGATTTTTAAGTGGTTCTAGTGCAGATAGGAAGCTTTTCTAAGATTTCAGGTGGCTAATTGCCGTGATGTGACCAGTCAACTGGTACATGGCATCTTCAATCTGTTGTAATCATTCCATGTTGCTGTAAACACTCTCCTGATATTCCAGCAAGCACATAAAACCTGATCACATTTGTTAATCTTAGAAACAAGGTCCAAAGCAGGAGTAGTCATGTTGCACTTCAGTCACATTGTCTGAATTTGCTAATCCTACTGAAAACCTACTGCTACATCATTTCAGGTAAAATACTGAAACTCGGGTCCATGAAATCTTCAATTCTCATAAGAAATTGCTTATTATCAACTCCAGTCCGCAGAGTATAAGGTTCTTTAACACAAGTTGTTGCAAGTGAAATGAATGTTTCTCTTTCTCTTCCCTGTTGTTTTTAATCAGGGTTTCCCCACAAATCTTTACGAACAGCAGACAAACCAAGGTTTAATACCTGATCTTCTGTGTGTTCTGAGCTGTGAAACCCTGAATCCTTTAAACCCTTTTAACTCAGCCTAACAGGATGTCTCAACATTATTTAGATATACTAGACTTCCCATGCTTTCATGCCCTTCACACACAAACACCGAGACAGCTGCCAATAGCCTTTTCTTAAATTGAGAATTATTTTACTTTTAATGTTAACCCATTACCAAATAAAATTACCGTATTTTCCGGCGTATAGGGCGACTGGGTGTATAAGACGACCCCCTATCTTTTTAATTAAAAGATAGGGTTTCATCTTATACCCCAGCGCCCCTCCGCCTCCTTTGCTCCCAGTGTCCCTGGTCTGCTGGAGATGGTCCCCAGCAGACCAGAGGCACCGGGAGCAAAGCCGCCAGGAGCGCCTGGGCTGCCCCCCCCCGCCGGAGCCCCTCCGCGGCTTTGAAAGCCTCGGGGGAAGCCGGCGGGGGGGCATCCCAGGCGCGCATGGGCTGCCCCCCCGCCGGAGCCCCTCCGCGGCTTTGAAAGCCTCGGGGGAAGCCGGCGGGGGGGGCATCCCAGGCGCGCATGGGCTGCCCCCCCGCCGGAGCCCCTCCGCGGCTTTGAAAGCCTCGGGGGAAGCCGGCGGGGGGGCATCCCAGGCGCGCATGGGCTGCCCCCCCGCCGGAGCCCCTCCGCGGCTTTGAAAGCCTCGGGGGAAGCCGGCGGGGGGGGCATCCCAGGCGCGCATGGGCTGCCCCCCCGCCGGAGCCCCTCCGCGGCTTTGAAAGCCTCGGGGGAAGCCGGCGGGGGGGCATCCCAGGCGCGCATGGGCTGCCCCCCCGCCGGAGCCCCTCCGCGGCTTTGAAAGCCTCGGGGGAAGCCAGCGGCGGGGCATCCCAGGCGCGCATGGGCTGCCCCCCCCTCCGGAGCCCCTCCGCGCCGCCGCGGAGGGGCTCCGGCGGGGGGGGGCAGCCCATGCGCGCCTGGGATGCCCCGCCGCCGGCTTCCCCCGAGGCTTTCAAAGCCGCGGAGGGGCTCCGGCGGGGGGGCAGCCCATGCGCGCCTGGGATGCCCCGCCGCCGACTTCCCCGAGGCTTTCAAAGCCGCGGAGGGGCTCCGGCGGCGGGGCATCCGGCGTACAAGACGACCCCCGATTTTTGGGGGATGTTTTTTAACATCAGAGGTCGTCTTGTACGCCGGAATATACGGTATTAAGATTTCAAACAGAGTATGGGTTTATCCAATAACACACAGACATATCATACAGAAAGAGACTGAGAAGTTTGACAGAAACAAATAAGTAACTAGTTTTCAGTAAAGAGCAGAGAAATTTTAGGATCTCCCAATGGCATGGTCAGCAACGTACTATGTGGATGAACAGTGTTGGAACACCTCATCATCCAGTCAATTTACGGGCAAAAAAGAAGAGAGCATTCACCGTACTCAAGCACCCTCTAGTGGTACAATATGGAGTGACACTGAGGTTTTTTAGGAGTCTCTCCTGCTATTACCCTGTAGCTAGAAATGTTGGTTTACATCAGTGGTTCTCAACCTTTTTGATACCTGGGACCAGAAAACCCATTCACAAACTTTTGGCAGACCGGTAACATTTTATTTGTACATTTGAATATTCATTATGCAAATAATGAATATGCAATTAAAATTATTTGCTAAAATAATTTTATTTGCAGTCTGCTAAAAGCCCCAGCCTCTAGATCCCCCAGTGCCCGCCCTAACCCCTAGAGCCCCCCACCCCTCCACTATCCCCCAGCGCCAGCCACTCACCCAAGTCCCCTGCACCCACTCCCCACAGTTCCAGCCTCCTGTCCTCAAGAGTCCACCACCACCAGACACCCCCAGTGCTAGCCTCCTGTTTCTAGAGCCCCATTGCACCCAACCCACCCAGAGCCTCCCCCAGTGCCAGCCCTCAGACCCCAATATTAACCCCATCCCCAGAGCCCCCCAGTGCCAACCCTGCCCCCGGAGGTCCCCCACTGCTAGCCCCATACTCAGCCACCTAGCCCTGCACTGCCTCCCAGTCACCAGCTGAGCGCTGCTACCCGGGTCACAGATGCTCTAAGACTGCTGTGCTGGGCTCCACATGGCCTTACGGCTGCACAGCAAAGTGCTCTTTCGCCACAGAAAAGAGACCCCGCCCCTGCTTCGCCAGGCCTAGCAACACCTAGCAACAGGTCAGTCCCCAACACATGCACAGGATCTATGCTGTGTGCGGCACAAGCGACAGGGGTGGGTACATGTTCTGTTGGCTCAAGAGTTCCTCCCCAGCCACCAAGAGCCTAGAGGCATAGGGTTACTCAGCCCATGCGTGTCTCGGACTCATGGCACCTACCTGACAGGTAGGCGGAACGAGTTCCCCTGCCACCTGCTGGTTTAAGTCCAGGAGCCTGACTCCCCGCGCCCTACAACTCCAACCAGTGCTGCCAGCTGTGGTGTCCTCGGACATTGGGAAGCAGCCAGACATGCAGTGCAGGCCGGAGCCAGCAGGGGAGACCCCTTGGGGGAAGCCTGCCCTGCTGAAGGAGGGGCAGAAATTGTGGACACCCAGCATGGCTCCCCTAGGCCTCTAATATGATCCTCCTCAGTATCGATAAAGGCTGGGACACTCATGGCAGTGAAGGCTCCACTCCTTAGTCCCAAACACGCAACAGGAAGGACCCACCACACAGCCCCACCGGCCAGGCCACAAGGGTGCTGCCAGAGCTGGAACCAGGGCCGTGGTGAAGCTGCGCCAGTTGGGACAGCCTCACTGTAGCCTGGCTCCAGCCATAGTACATCAGGGAGCCAACAGCACCACTCGCCATTGGCGGGTGAGAGGAGAATTTTCAATGCGCATGCACCTTATAGGGAATGGAGCTCCCTAGCGTGCCAGGCTCATTTTCAGCAGAGTGCCACAGCCTGGCAAGCAGGAGTTCGTGGCCTGCCACCAGTCCACAGACCAGTGGTTTGAAACTTCTGGTTTACATTAGGTGAGAGATATAAGGCAAGAGCTGGTTTAGTGAATGAAGAGGTACATCTCCACATTCTAGTCACTGCCTTGTGGAGCTGAGCAGCTCTTCACACTATGTTATTGATGAGGTTTATAGGAAGCAACAGAAACCAATATTGGGGGATGCCCTTTGATAAACAAAGAGAAGAAAAAGAAGGGGATGGGGTCTGTTCTACAGTGATATGGAGAGTTTGACACCTGTCTCACCGGTAGATCATAAGGCAAATCTTTCTAGAGAAGGAAGAGAAATTATTCCCATCTCAGAATTTAATACTGACAACTACTTTATAAGCTATATATCATGCTCATGAAAAGGTTAATTTATTCTTTTCTTGGCTGAGAAAAAAAACTCAAGGTTCTATTCTGTACTTACTGAAGAAAGTTAGCATGAAGATGCCATCATTTCCTATCCTCAGCTGGTCAGTATCATCAAAATCATCCCGTGACACAAAGTCATCCTCCTAAAATTGAAGTGAGAAAGGAGAACGGAGAAAGGTCAGGTTTAATGCAATCAAAGTCATACAGAAAGCCTGAGGCTATGAGCTTACACAGGATTTTATAGGAAAGGGCTATCAATATTCAGAGATTTCAAAGCCCACTTTGAAAAGGTACGAAATATTTTTACATTCAAGAAAAAGTTCCTTAAGGACAAAAACAATAAGTATTTCATGTCCTAAGGACAACAAGAGTGAGTATTTCATGTCCTAAGTTATCTTTAGCAATTGTTCAGCTAGAAAGCTTTCTATCTGAACAATTGCTAAAGATAACTTAAGACATGAAATCCTGACTTGTGAGCCGAGATTTCCTCTTTTACACCTCATTATCAGTCATAGCATAAGGATACTTCCAATACCTACCATACAATTTACCTTCCTGTCTTTCTCTAACATTTTCCCTCACTGGGGCCAAGTCTATCCTACAGAGGTTTTCCAGTATACCTCCGCTGGGTCCATGGAACACATTTGCTCTTCCAAAAAAATGTTCGGAAAAGCAGAAGCGCTCTTTCGAAAGCCCTGTAAACCTCGTTTCACAAGGAAGAAGGGCTCTTCTGAAAGAGAAGGTTTTTTTTCGAAATTTGGCCCAGTGTAGAAGGGACAAATTTAAGAAAAGCCTCTCTAAAAAAAAAAAAAAAATAAAAACCAGAAAATGGAAGTGTAGGCTAGACATAGCCTGGGACAACATTGCAACATTGTATGCTGTCTCAGTGGGACTCAGGCTCTTATCAGAGAAGGGCTACCAGCATTAGCTACTACCAAATGGTAGCTGCAGTCAAAAAGTATGAAGGAGGAGGGCAGACAGCAATGGAGGACGAGAAAAAAAAATAGCCTGACAGAGAATAATAAATATTCAGAGACCAGAAAAGCCAGTTAAAAAAGCAGTAACTGTGAAAAAAGCCAAGTTACCTAACAACATAGGAAAGAAATCAAATTAAGGACAAATCTTGAAAAGTAGGCTGTCATATTTTGATCGCTGGGTAGGATATGGTTTGACGAAGATATGAAATGAGTCCTGACCTCTGAAGTTTTGCCAACTTCAATTTCATAACAATGAAAGTGTCTAAACTACAGGAACACATTCAAAAAATGGTTGCTTTGAGATCTTCTGATGGAAGGTGCTTTGTAAGTACAAATTAGTAAGTCATAAGATAAATAGTAAGGATACACTTAGTCTATATCAGTGTGTCAAATTAATCGGTACTACATGCACTAGTGTTACATCATGCCAGTTGACCAAACAAAAAGTTTTCCCAACAAACTGGTAGTAAACTGAGAAAAAAAACAAGGAGAAAAAAATAAACCAAGATTTTGATTAACAAAGTATTCAGCTTAATTCAGATGTACACATTCTAAAAAAGGACCTTTAGGGACACTGAGCACACAAAATGAACTTACTCTTCCAGGAACCAAGGGAATAGTAGCTTCAGCCTTACTTCTCTCCGCTTCATCGTAACTAGGCAGTGTTGTGGCCACGTTATAAGAAGGGGGCTTGGGAAACCCTGACTCATCCTTGTAGTCAAAATATGCTGCAGAGAGAGAGTTTAAATGAATTATAGGATGTAAAATGCCTCTGACTCCAGGTATAAATAGCTCTATAACCAGCAAAGAAAACAAAGTATGAACAAGATCATGATTTTAAAATTACCATGTATATTTTGGTGAAAGACTAATATAAACCCATGTGTATTTAACTGCTATTATGCCATAATATAGAAAACATTAAAGCACATTTGACACCTAAAGTAGGATACTAACATATTTTTGGAAGGGGAATCAAATACACCTTAAATAAATTAGTATGGGTACATCTACACTAGTCCCCTAGATCAATCTAGGGAGGCTAAGGAGGGCGACCGAAATTACAAATCAAGCCTGGGATTTAAATATCCCGCGCTTGATTTGCATGTTCCCGGCTGGTCGCCATTTTAGAAATCGACTAGCCCGAAGTAACTGCCTGTGTCTACACGCGGCAGTGAAACAGGATTCCGATTTAAAGCCCCTAAATCGAATTAGCTGGTATTCCTCCTGCAATGAGGTTTGCCAGCTAATTCGATTTAGGGGCTTTAAATCGGAATCCTGTTTCACTACCGTGTGTAGACGCAGGCAGTTACTTCGGGCTAGTCAATTCCTAAAATGGCGACCGGCCGGGAACATGCAAATCAAGTGCGGGGTATTTAAATCCCGGGCTTGATTTGCAATTTTGGTCGCCCTCATTAGCCTCCCTGGATCGATCTTGACCTAGACAAGGAAAAGCATGGAATGCTGAAACCTTATTAGAAACATATTCACATTAGGATACAGGATGCGTCTACAGAGCAGGGCTTAACTTGAAATACTCTACGCAAATTGAGCTACGTCAACTGCGTTGCTTATTTTGAAATAGGGAGAAGCTACACAGCATTTATTCAAAACAGAGCACTCTTCCTCTGACTTCCCTTACTCCTCGTACAGTAAAACTCCAATAGTCCGGCCTCCAATAGTCCGGCACTCCTGATAGTCCGGCATCAAAATGGCAAGAGCCTAGTGAGTGAGCTTCAGCAAAAAATGAGTCACAAGGTAACAGCGGCAGCAGCTGAACTGAGCAAAAAGGGTAAAAAAGGCTTAAAAAACCTAAAACATTACAGTATACTGTATACAGTATGTACAATAAAAAGAGTTAAATACACTTTATATACATTATATAATGTATACAGTAGATATATATATATATATATATATATATATATATATATATATATATATATATATATATATAAACCATCTTATAGTACCTCCTGATAGTCCGGCATATCTGATAATCCGGCACCACCTAGGTCCCATATGAAATTTGGACACCAAATGAAATTAATGGGGAGCAGGTTTAAAATTAATAAAAGAAAGTTCTTCTTCACACAGCATGTAGTCAAGCTGTGGAACTCCTTGCCAGAGGAGGCTGTGAAGGCTAGGACTATAATAGAGTTTAAAGAGAAGCTAGATAATTTCATGGAGGTTAAGTCCATAAAAGGCTATTAGCCAGGGGATAAAATGGTGTCCTTGGCCTCTGTATGTCAGAGGCTGGATCGGGATGGTAGGAGACAAATCGCTTGATAATTGTCTTCGGTCCACCCTCTCTGGGGCACCTGGTGCTGGCCACTGTCGGCAGACAGGATACTGGGCTAGATGGACCTTTGGTCTGACCCAGTACGGCCGTTCTTATGTTCTGGATTATCGGAAGTCTACTGTACCATGAGAGTTACAGGAGTCGGAATAAGAAGTCCTCCAGCTTGACAGTATTTCAACATTATTTTGAAATAACTGCCTGCTGTGTAGACGCGGACTAAGTTATTTCGAAATAACATTGCTGTGTAGACGTACCTGATTCTTGAGCTTTTTAAGGACTGAAACATAGGAGCTCCATAGCAGATAGTAATTATGAACAAAACCCTGCAAAGTAGGTACACAAAGGCACCCTCCCAGTCTAGAGCCACAGACACAGGAATACATGCTGAGCCTCCTCTGACTTCAGTAAGAGACAGAGAAATGGTTGTATTTTCAAATTTCAAATGGTTTTGATGAGTCAAAGAAGAATCTCCAGAGGGCCTTTAGCTAAAGGTGGCCAGTCTGTCTGAAAAAGACCCCACTTTCCTTTCAAGTGAAAAATAAGCGGGAAGAGTGGGACTAAGTCAAACATACTGGTTCTGAATGCCTGTCTTTCTGACCTGTTGATGAATTAGAACAGGCAGGGGAAGATTTATCAGTAAAGCCCTGAGGGCAGCATATTTTTACAGATTTCTTATGTAGATTTAAAAAAAAAAAAAGATTTCTAGGGTTGTGTGTGTGTACTTTACACAGCTATGTTCTTGGTTACACAGAGAACCACAAGATAAAACTATGCTGTGCCTTTTGAATGTGGTGACATGGCACAATCAACATGGACACCCCAGACCATGTGTGTGAGAGATCCGAAAAGGGCAAGGCTCACTTATAGCCCACATTAAGTAGCAAGACAGGATTGAATTCTAAACCCTCTACTCCAGGAGGCAAAGGTCTTCAGAGGTATTTAGGCTTCTCACTGCCAGTGATTTTCATGGAAGTTAAGAGCCTGATACCTTTTCAGGATCTGGGCCAGAGAAACGGCTCTTAGCCAGTTTGCAAAATCAGTGACCCTGGATGTTCCTCTCTTCAAAGTAACAGTTTCTGTACAAAAAGGCAAACTGAAGAGCACCCTTTTTATGCCAGACTTCTACAGGTTGTAAAATGGCAGGCCTCTGATAGCTAAATTTTTTGGATTAGACAATCAAGGTAAGTCTAATACAGAGCTTTTATCCCCAAAAAATGCAACATTTGAAATGGATTGTGATAAGACCGTACAACAAATTTCACTACAACAATATCTAAGTTTTTAGAATTACTCTGTCTGACATTTTAGTTTCCACAAAGACCTCTGTTACCATATTTGTTCAGGGCAGTGTGGAGTTGACCTCCACAGCATCCAGATAGCCTCCCTTAACTGAGCTATTTTTAAATGGCTATTTACTCCTTTGAACAGTATAAACTGGGACAGGGATGGGAAGTTACCACAAGGATAGGACTAGGGATGTTAGTAATAGAATAGTATAATAGAATAGTCAACTAACCACATGAATTCTTAGTGGTTAGTCGACTATTTTATAGTCCCCGGGGTGAGGCTGGCAGCTAGTGCACTCCTGGCCCCACTCCAAGGGAGTCACCCATCACTCTGCACTGCTGCCTCTGATAGAGGCAGCAGTGCGTAGTGCTGGGCAGAAGCCGGCTCATGAGGGGAGCCAGTTTAAAAACCAACTCCTCATGCAGACTGCCTGCCTCATACTGAGGCAGCAGACCCTGTCGGGGGGGGGGGGGTCCAAGACCCTCGCAGACAGAAGCTTCGGGGGAGGGGGGGAGATGGGAGGCTTGCTGAGGACAGAGACTACTCCCTGGGATGCAGAGCTGCCTCTGTCCGTGAAGAGCTCGGGTCCCACACCAACAGGGGTTACTGCTGCAAAGCAACCTCTGCCCGCAGCAAGCCAGGTCCCGTCACGGGCAGAAGCTGCTTTGCTGCAATCTCCCCTGCTCTCCACACTACTGCTTCTGATAGAGGCAGCAGTGCATAGCGGGGGGAGGGGGGGCAAGCAGCACTGCGGAGCCGGTATTGGGTGGAAACCGACTTTTAAGATGGCTTCCCACAGCACCGGCTCCCGCTCCCCCACATTTGCTGCCTCTGATACAGAGCCACCGGGGGGGGGGGGAGGGCGGGGGGAAGATGTGAGCAGTTGACTAGATTAACTGATAAACTTAGGCTTATTCATTAATTGTCTAGTACAGTAGTGCTCAACATTTTTGTAGAAAAGAAAAAGAAAAAAGGAAAAAGAAAAGAACCTGGGAACATTTTGTTGCGGCCCATTTAAAGCGCCAGTCTGCTCCCCTGCCACTCCCCCCACCCCTGCCTCGTGTACATCAGGCACCGAGCCAGGAAAGGAAAATACCAGCTGGCCCAGATCAAAGTGCTGTGACCCCCGCCCCCCCCAGGAACACAGCCACGACAGCCAAGGGGGTCACGACCCACGGGTTGCGCACCACTGATCTAGTTGACTACTCATTAACATTCCTAGATGGGACTATCATTTCTTTCCAGTACAGTCTACTCCTTTTTTTCCCCTCCTCTTGGTTTCCATATGCTGCTTTTATGCATCTGATGTGCCTGATTCTCAAATGTGACTGACTTTTTATTAATAAAATATGGGTGGAGGAAATCCAGATCTAAAGTATGACCAGCATTAATGTGACAGTTCCTTGGAAAAGTATTGGCTTTCAATTCCACTGTGATCATGCAGAAAAGATTGTTCCTCGTGGGCACTCTTCTTAGTAGGTTTAACCACTTTCTGTTCCCCTTTTTACCAAGAGATCATGGCCATGATCATAATCATCTCTATAATGACAATGGCACAGTGAATGCCACTCCAAACCTTCACATAGTACAGAATACAGGCAGTCCCCGAGTTACGCGGATCCGACTTACGTCGGATCCGCAGTTACGAACGGGGACGTTCCTCTCCCTGGTCTCCAGCAGACCAGGGAGAGGAAGCAAAGCGGCGGAACACGTGGGCAGCGGACAGGGATGTCCGCTGCCCACGCGCTCCGAGGCTTGGCTCTGCTTTGCCCCCCCCACCCCTGCAGACCAGGAGGATGGGGGGGGGGGGGGGGCAAAGCAGAGCCAAGCCGCGAAGCGTGCGATCAGCTGACAGCCCGGACGCGTCTGGGCTGTCAGCTGGCCGGGCGCTCCGCGGCTTGGCTCTGCCTTGCCTCCCCCCCTCCCCCTGGTCTGCAGACCAGGGGGACGGACGGAGGGGACGGGGGGGGGGGGGGCAAAGCAGAGCCAAGCCGCGGAGCGCCCGGCCAGCTGACAGCCCAGACGCGTCTGGGCTGTCAGCTGGCAGCGTGCTCCGCGGCTTGGCTCTGCTTTGCCCCCCCCCCTCCCCCTGGTCTGCAGAGGGGGGGGGGGCGGGCAAAGCAGAGCCAAGCAGAGCCAAGCCGCGGAGCGCGCGATCAGCTGACAGCCCGGATGCTTCTGGGCTGTCAGCTGGCCGGGCGCTCCGCGGCTTGGCTCTGCTTTGCCCCCCCCCCCCCGTGCCGCCCCCCGTCCCCCTGGTCTGCAGACCAGGGGGAGGGGGGGGGGAGGCAAGGCAGAGCCAAGCCGCGGAGCGCCCGGCCAGCTGACAGCCCAGAAGCGTCCGGGCTGTCAGCTGATCGCACGCTCCGCGGCTTGGCTCTGCTTTGCCCCCCCCCCATCCTCCTGGTCTGCAGGGGGGGGGGGGGGGCAAAGCAGAGCAAAGCCGCGGAGCACACGGGCAGCGGACAGCCCAGACGCGTCTGGGCTGTCCGCTGCCCGTGTGTTCCGCGGCTTTGCTCCCCGTCCCTCTGGTCTGCAGACCAGGGGGACGGGGAGCAAAGCAGAGCAAAGCCACGGAGCCCGAGGGCAGCAGGACAGCCACGGCGCGTCTGGGCTGTCCCGCTGCCCCCGTGCTCCATGGCTTTGCTCCGGACACCTGTGGTATGGCAGCTGGGGCGCTGCCAGTTGGTCCCGTAGCGCCGCTGTGGGCGCTACTGGACCAACCGGGCAGCACCCCAGCTGTTCTGCCCCAGGCGTCCTGATTCAGCCACTGCTGGTCAGATTCAGCAGCGGCAGAATCAGGACGCCTGGGACAGAGCAGCTTGGGTGCTGCTGGGTTGGTCCAGTAGCGCCGAGGAGCGGCGGTGCTACTGGACCAACCCAGCAGCACCCCAGCTGCTCTGCCCCAGGCGTCCCCAAGTCAGCCGCTGCTGAAACTGACCAGTGGCTGACTACAGGAAGCCCCTGCCCTGGGCTTCCTGGAATCAGCTGCTGATCAGTTTCAGCAGCAGCTGACTTGGGGATGCCTGGGGTTCTTAAGTTGAATCTGTATGTAAGTCAGAACTGGCGTCCAGATTCAGCCGCTGTTGAAACTGATCAGTTTCAGCAGCGGCTGAATCTGGATGCCAGTTCCGACTTACATACAGATTCAACTTAAGAACAAACCTACAGTCCCTATCTTGTACGTAACCCGGGGACTGCCTGTATGTAGTTTTGGTGTATGCATATTACATCTGTGCTGCATCCACATCCATTTCCAGGTACCAATTCAAGGTGCGGATTATAATCTAGAAAATTATAAATCAAAGAATCACAGAATTGGAAGGGAATTTGAACGGTCATCTAATCCAGTTACCTGCGCTCATTGCAGGTCTAAGTATTATCTAACTGACTGGTGTTTGCGGAATCTCCATCATTGGAGATTTTTAAGAGCAGGATAAAACCTCGCTATGCAATTTATTCCAATGTTTAACCATCCCGACAGGAACATTTTTTTCTAATGTCCTAGCTAAACTGCCTCTGATGTGGCATTCTATACACTTTATGAAAATATGCTTATGATATGAATAGGATGTAACTAAGGGTATGTCTACACTACTCCCCTAGTTCGAACTAGGGGGGGTAATGTAGTCATACGGAGTTGCAAATGAAGCCCAGGATTTGAATTTCCCGGGCTTCATTTGCATAAAGCCGGCCAGCGCCATTTTTAAATGCCGGCTAGTTTGGACTGCGTGCCACGCGGCTACACGCAGCACGAACTAGCTAGTTTGGATTAGGCTTCCTCGAGGCGTACAGCTAGTTCGGATTAGGAAGTCTAATCCGAACTAGCTAGTTCGTACCGCGTGTAGCCGCGCGGCACGCAATCCGAACTAGCTGGCATTTAAAAATGGTGCCGGCCAGCTTTATGCAAATGAAGCCTGGGAAATTCAAATCCCGGGCTTCATTTGCAACTCCGTATGACTACATTACCCCCCCCCCAGTTCGAACTAGGGGGGTAGTGTAGACATCCCCTAAGAGGTTTTATGCAAGATGGCTCATGTAAGAGATCATTCGAAAGTTTGCGATTTACTGAATAGGATTTCTCTCATTCGTATGCATGTTTAATTTTTGTATTTGAAGTTAAGAATATTGACCTGTGCATCTGTATTTCATATTTGCAGTTTTGGGTTAGTCCCACTGCTGACACTTCAGGGACTACAATGAAAAAGCCAGACAGAGATGATGGCCCATGAGCCAGAACAATGGACTGTATCAGCAGCTGGTTGTGGCCTGGCTTGTGTACTTCGTTGGAGAAAGCTTGAGAGCTAGGTAAAAATGGTGCTCAGCTGACAGAGAAGGCAGGCTCAGTGGTATCTCAGCACCTCAGTTGTTTTCAAAGGGTTCCAAGCCATCACACAGCCCTTGAGGAAATTTAAATCCACTGCTTCTTATCCTATGCTCAGAGGTTATGGGGAATAATTTTTCTCCCTCCTTATTATAACCTTTTATGTACTGAAATTGTTATGTCCCCTCAGTCCTCTTGGTTTGGGATTTGGATACCTTAGAGAATGCCTTTATACCTATACCCAGGTATGACACCAGACATCAACTGGCTTTGACCAAGTCCTAGATGTGAACTCAAGAACTGGAGAAAACGGAATTCTCAGAGGCAAATCTCTGGCTGTGGAAATTACTCCCTGGAGCAAGCACCAAAAGCTTGAATTTGTTAGAACAGAAATGCAAGGCTCATGTTTTGGAACAACGTTTTATCAAGTGGCTCTGAACAAAGGCATTTCTTCTTACTTTTGTGATATCTTCATTTTAAACTGATGTTTGTTTTATCTGTTGTGAGTTCTGATGCCACAGAACACATGCAGGATAAGCTACTGAAGAAAATAAGCGTAGCCCCTTATGTCTATTTCTACTGGATTTCTGCTCTAATTAGCAGAGAGTAAGAAAACTGTCATGTTACATCTGAGTCGAGCTCTCTTTCAAGCTTTCAGTTCCAGCCACTTTCTTTTCTATACTTGCAGATGGTGGGTATTTAAAATATTGTAATACATTCAAACATTATTAAACTACAGTATCATAAAAGCATTTGTATATACAGGAAAAAATTCAGTATCATGACCAAGAAAGAAGCCCTGAAAAAGGACAGTAAAAGACATCAATAAAGATACCTTGCTGGAAAAAGTAAAAGACTAGACCATTAGAGACAGACCACAAATTTTCACTGCACTACCACTTTCACCTTCTTCTGTATGCTAAAAGCTGTGTAACTTGAGCACCATTTTATGGAGAGGACATCAGGTGATTGCCACCAAAGCATATTTTCTTTCAAGCCACAAATAACCATGATCTCTTTGGATCAGGTCCCATCTTTCCCAGTCTTAACAGAGGCTGCAATGCCAGACAGCAGGGCACATATTATAGTAAAAGAAACAATTAAGAAAACCAAGAGAAAACAATAACATGTATTTCCTTGCTGATCAGTTTACCTGCATTTTCCCCAGAAATGCTACTGTAAGGTGGAGGGGCATCATTCACAGTGTGTTCAGTCTCTCCAGGCTCCTCCTCATTCTGCAACTGAACAGAATTATTTACATTTTAATAGGGCTGAAGAACACAGACAAATAAAATGGATTCCCTCATAACTCTGAGATTTACAGTCATGGTGTCCTGGTCAAAATCCAATGGGGTTAGTTATATTTTGTCTATCCAAATTACCCCTGCAGTTTCAGGTACATACCGTCTCTTCTTGTTTTAAGCTGTTGAACAGCAATGCAGTCCACTGTCAAACACTCGTCACATGTCACTCCAAGAGGTAGCTCAAGTAGCCTATTTATAGATGTTAATCAATTGCCAGTTGTGATAAGTCTGTAAGTTAATTCATATTTCTACATTTAAGGTTGCAGACTGCTAGAGCAACCATGTGTATTTACTGTAGAGATATAAAATCCTGTTTAATCAGTTAACCAGTGAACCGTTGTTTAACTGGTTAATCACTTAAAGTGGGTGGTCGTGGCTGGCATGTCCATCACGGGAGGGGGCTGCTCCAGCCAGACCAGACCCACCATGGATGGGGGCTGCTTTGGCAGCTCCAGCCAAGTTGCAGCACCCCTACCCAAGGCGCAATGGGTTGGACCCGCTGCCAGCGGAAGCTGCTCTGGCTTGGCTAGAGCACCCCCTCCCACAAAGCACTGCTCCAGCTGGGCCAGGCTCACCGCATACAGAGGCTGCTCTGGCCAGGCTGCAGCACCCCCTGTTCATGGTGGACCGCACCACACTGAAGCAGCCTTCTGCCTGTGCCGGGTGGGAGGAGTTGCTCCAGGCCCCATTGGTTAACTGTACCTAGTAAGCATCACCTAGTAACCATTACTTCCCTAATTTATTGTTGTAACTTTCCACCTCAAAATCTATTGGATCATACTAATTGTGAGAAGACCAAACTGTACTTGTTTTCTTTTAAAAGAAGAGGAAATGGTAGGAGACAGTCAAAATCTACATTACCATCTGTGGCTTTGCTAAGAAAACTTGAGCTCAGCTGAGTTATGCAAAATAAACTGTTTATCAGTCAGGTCTTGTCTACACTGGCACACTATGTCACCTAAAATTGCCTTTTGATGTCAAAACTGAGATTGTATACACTGCAATGCAACTTTTTTCAGGAAAAATATCCGGTTTGGCGACAAAAAAAATTCCACCCGCATGAGAGACGTTTGTCTTTTCCCCTCCTTTTATTGTTGACGAAGAGCCAATGTGGACTCTGCTCTTTGTTTTGTCAAAAGAACTAGCTTTGTAGTATTTTACAATGCCTGCCCTGATGGTTGTGCTCAGTATTTTGTGATCTCTGCTGCTCTACAGGCATGCATCTATCCCCTTTCAAAGCTCCGGGAAGTATTTGACAACTGAGTGAGCTACTCCATTTGGAAATTAAAGAACAAATCATTGGAGTGCTCGCAGCAGGCAGACTGCTGCTGCAGGGGGAGTGCTGAAGAGATGGCTGTGCTGCTTTGACATTCCTTAGCACGAAGAGTTCACAGAGCTACGAGAGAATCCCAAGAAGAGTAGGGATCAGCTATGCCTTCCCACAGCACTGCAACTGTGGGATGCTTACCCACATTGTTTTGCTCTGTCGACAGGATGCTAGCAATGTGGCCCTGAAATGTCAAAAATGGGAGACAAAAATTGGTTTGACAGTTTCACTTTTTATATGTTGACACGGGATGTGACCGTGTATCCAGGTACACAGTTACACGCAGCTCCCCATTGCCCCCCCACTGCGCTGCTGCCTCTGATACAGTGGAAGTAGGGGGCAGGCCAGAGCGGATACATTCGGGGAGCTGGCTAAAAGCCAGCTCCCAGTAAGCACTGGTTCCCACCTCTCCTCCCCCGATGTAAACTTTCAGCGGTTACATTTTTACAAAAATAAACTAATTTTAACACATCCCTAATGTCGACAGTACTTCTGTCGTTAAATCTTCCCAGAGTAGACATAGCCTCAGCCCAGTGGATAAGGAAGAAACAGTGGTGAGATTTGTAAGTGTGCATTCTGTTTTGGATTAATATATACACATGCAGTATAAACAGGCATACAGCTTTTCATATATACTGTATGTGGCTTGTATTTTGTAGCATTTGCAAACATTATTTGGCTATAAAAGCTGACAATACTGGGTTAGGCATGTCCAAAGCAGAATACATTAGCTATCACCTACGTACTTTATTCTTTCTATTGCACATCACTGGATCAACAAAACACTCTCATTTGCATAGCAAATAGATTTCTTGGGACTGAACCACTTTCCAACATCTGGAGAGATAGATCAGTATGATTTTTCAAATCTAAGTGACAGTAGCACTACAAAAGGAAGTTCCTTTCTTAATATCTTCCTTGACTACCCTTCATTCATAATAATGTGAATATCTTTGAAGACATCAGAGACATTTTTCTTCCTTTTCTCTACTGAGACAGTCATGATCTCTTTTCACTATAGTCTCTAAATGCCTACCAAGTATTTAAAAACAAAATTCGCTCTCTTCTTCCTCAACCTGCAGAAGTAGCCGCTCTACTACTTTTAGGGTTGGGTTTCTACTTTATTTGTATGCAGGGGAAGTCCAAACTGAGGAAGTTCAGGTCACTCCTTTAAATGAAGAGTAATAGAGATGCAGCCGTGTTAGTCTGGTCTAGCTGAAACAAAAGGCAGGACTATGCAGCACTTTAAAGACTAACAAGATGGTTTATTAGGTGATGAGCTTTTGTGGGCCCACAAAGCTCATCACCTAATAAACCATCTTGTTAGTCTTTAAGGTGCTGCATAGTCCTGCCTTTTGTTCCTTTAAATGAAGGTCTTTTTTTACATGAGTTCGGTCTGTCTCTTGTGATCAGTATGCATTTTTTGTTGTACACACAATAAACAGCTGAAGGGCAAGCTGCATCCATTCTGCTTCTGAAAATCAACTCCAAAAACTTTAAGGACCACATATTCAAGTACTGTAAAACCTGTGTTATCCAGCATGCTCGGCGATTAGGGCATTTTGATTATCTAAAAATTCTGGTTATCGGAGGGTCCCATCAACCTAGGAAAAACCAATTGACAATAATAATAAACTCAAGTTTTTAATATTGGTAGTTTTGTAGTGTGAGGCAGTAGGTCTCACATTTCTATTTTGAGTTAAAGATTATTAGTATTTCTTAAATAAAAAATTAAGCCAATCATGGTAAACCAAGCCAGGCCTGGGCACCTGAATATGTGACATTATTGTGACTGGGGGCAATGCCGGTTAAAGTTTTCCGGTTAACAGAGAGCCGGATAACAAAGGTTTCACTGTATATTTGAATCTCCGTACTCCAGGGCTGTGTCTAGACTGCATCCCTTTTCCATAAAAGGGATGCAAATTAGACACATCGCAATTGCAAATGAAGCGGGGATGTAAATCCCCCCTACTTCATTTGCATAAACATGGCTGCCGCTTTTTTCCGGCTCGGAGCTTTGCCGGAAAAAAGCGCCAGTCTAGACGGGGATCTTTCGGAAAATAAAGCCTTTTCCGAAAGATCCCTTATTCCTCTTAAAAAAGGGAATAAGGGATCTTTCAGAAAAGGCTTTATTTTCCAAAAGATCCCCGTCTAGACTGGCGCTTTTTTCCGGCAAAGCTCCGAGCTGGAAAAAAGCGGCAGCCATGTTTATGCAAATGAAGCTGGGGGGGATTTAAATCCCCGCTTCATTTGCAATTGCGATGTGTCTTATTTGCATCACTTTTATGGAAAAGGGATGCAGTCCAGACACAGCCCAGGTGTCCCTAGCGTGGGAACACCTGTAGTACAGAAGAGGAAGTGCCTCGGCATGCTGCTGCTCCCCTCTACCCCCAGCTGTGGGAATGGCGGCGTAACATCACACTTCCCCTGAGGTTTTCCCCTCAGCTCCCATAGCTGCAGGGGTGGTGCCTGGGAGCAGCAGCGGGCATGGAGCAACCTGTATCCCTGAGAGTGGGGTGCTAGGTAAGCACTCTATACCCATGCTCCTCATGCCCAGACCTGCAATGCCTCCCTGGCAAAATCTTTAATTTGACATACTTTGTTTCCCCACAGTTGTCGGATTAAATAGGTTCAAGTGTAATGTATGTGTGCAGTTAAGTCGGCAGAAGAGTGTCTCCCATCAACATAGCACTGTGTAGTCACCGTAGAACTCAACCTAACCTTCAGTTACATTATTCACGTACTTGAACTAACATAACTTAGGTCAACTTAAAGTTGTCACATAGACCATAAAAACTCTAGGACCTGATACCAGGTTGAACCACTTCCCTTAAGGGGAGGAATTAGTCAAGGTCCAAAATCTGATCTGTCCGTGAGTCCATTTGTTCAAGAACTCCTTCTAAACAGTAAAAGCTAGGATCACCAAATGTGGAATGCACTTTCCTCTTATCCTACCTTAAAGCAAGGTAAAGGTTTGGTTGTGCCAGAAAATGGAACGTGCCTGAAATGGGATTGTTTTCCATTCCAAAAGAGAGGGATAGTTATACTGCAGAATGATCACAGGGGGGCAGCTGCACCAGAAAGAAGCTCTCCATGTTGCCGGCCACCCGCCCAGGTAAATGGCCCCCCTGCGTTAAGCTCCTCTCTCCCTGGCCCTCAGCTGCAGCACCGGAAAGGGTGGGAAGGAGAGCCCCACTGGCCAGCACAGCCCTGGGACACCCTCCCACCCCCACAAGGTGATGCCAGTGTGGGGTGATGAGCTGTGCAGTTCCGCCCCCTCAAGAAATTGCCAGCTAGGGGGAGTTAGCCACACAGCCCCAACCCCAGCCCCCTACAAGGAACCAAGCCAGGGGGCCAGGCCATAAAGGCTCCCTCCCCAAGAAGCTGCTGCCGGGGGAGAGCGCCATGCACCAAGGAATTGCCAGCTGGGGGGAGGGAGTGGGCCCAGGCCACTCAGCCCCACTCCCCCAGGAAGAGCACCACTGAGGCCAGGACACATAGGTCCACCCCCAGGAGGAGCCACTGGTCGGGACCAGGCAACTCCAGGCACTCCAAGAAGCTGCCATCGTGAAAGCAGCGCTGCTCTTGCCAGTGAGCCCCTCCCATACCTCCCTGCCCTGAACCCACAGGCCTGAGTCCCCTGTCATCAGCCCCTCCATACTTCCTAGCTCCCTGCCCTGACTCCTGCAGCCCCTCTGTCCTGAGCCCTCACAAGGACCCTAGCAATGCTGGGTACATCTTCTAGTATTAAAAATAAAGAACATCTCTCCCACCCCCAACTGTTCCTGGCCCCAAGGGGGAACAATTGAAAATATATTAAGTTTACAAACACTTCTCCAAGAAGAATTTGAACCCACAAACATTCCAACTTCTCATTATTTTTCTGCTATGGGCTGACAGTACACTGCTGGTAAGTAATGCTATTCCTCCACAGGATGTACTAAGGCAAGAAAGTCAGATGAGCGAGGCTAGAGCACAGATACCTTTCCTAACAGCTGCAACTCTATTACCCTCCCACAGCATAAGCAAATTAACACAATAGCAGCAAATGCTACTGTAACAATACAATCTCATATATTTCCAATCATTTTATAATCAGGGACAAGTCACCTAACTGGCACGTGCACTCATAAATATTCAGTTTGCAAGAACACACTTGCAGGGGTGGCCTGTGGATATAGACAACCTTGGCAATTGCATAGGGCACCGCATTTAACACGGCACCCAATGATGATGTCATGCCATTGAGGGCTACAGAGGCAGGGGCACTGATTGTGCATTCCGCCTAGGATGCCAGTTGCCAGCAGCTCTCCTCGAGCTGCTCCTGCACACTGGGTATTTGGAGATATACCGTCTCATAGAACTGGAAGGGACCTAGAAAGGTCATCGAGTCCAGTTCCCTGCCCTCACAGCAGGACCAAGTACCATCCCTGACAGATTTGCCCCAATCCCTAAATGGCCCCCTCAAGGATTGAACTCACAACCCTGGGTTTAGCAGGCCAATGCTCAAAGCACTGAGCTATCCCTCCCCCCCAAAAGACAAATGTGTGTGCGTGCAAATAAGTACTGAGACAGTCTGACACTAATTAATAACACTTCGCTACACTCTTGTAACATAGGTACAAGGTACAAACCCAGTTCAGTAAGGCTTACCACTTTTGCCTGTATAGAACTGTCAGGAGAAGTCTGAATGTTAGTAACATTTTTATGCCAGCAAAAGTCTTAGTGTAGACATCGGCATACTGGCAAAAGAGCACTATATACAGTAGGAGGAGTTTGCCAGCATAGCTATAACTAAACCAGCACATCTTTTCTAGCATAGCATACACGTTAGGTTGCAAGATCTTCAGACAAGGACCATCTTTTTGTTACGAATTTTGATAGCATGTACAACAAGTGCGCCGTGATCCCCACCTGCAGCCATTAAGCACTTCCACAATACTATAACAGCTACTTATATTTTATAGAAAAGGAACTTGTCCCAGAATGAAAAAGCAATTAAATAAATAGAACCCATAGCACTATCAGACTAACTTGATGGGCATGCCCAGCTCATTAAAATACTATTTTATTAGTCCAAGTGTCAGCAGGCAGGACAAGATGAAGCAGGCAAACAGGGAGTTTAGAGAGGGAGTTCTCCAGGTAAAGGAGAAGCAGATACAGGACTCTTGAGGGAAGTGACTGTCTGCAGTGTGTGTTGTGTTTGCGGATTTCTTGCTGTGTGCTGAGCTTATGTTTGTGAGTGAGGCCTTTTTTTTTTTAAAACTTCTCCTTCCCCCTCCCCTTCACAGAGTGTGTGCTGTGACTGGCATGTGGAAACGGTTGGCTTCTAATTAAAGTTTGAATTGTAGAAGCTTCTCCTGATTGACTGAGCCTTGGTAGGGGGAGGGACTTTCAAGCAGTCCAGGGCTTTATAAAGCAGTGAGCAAGCAACCAAGGAGCTTGTGAACAGGTGAGTGCTAACAGGGACTTTAGAGAGGGAGTTGGGAAGGGTGAGAGGTTCTCTTGCCTTTCTTTTAAATCCTTTTTCCAGGACAGCAGGTATGGATGGTGATAGGTCAGCTGTTGTTACCTGCTCAGCGTGTGCCATGTTTGTCTTCCTCCTGGAAGAAAGAATGAATTTCATCTGCACTAAGTGCAAGCTGGTTGCCATTTTGGAAGAAATAATTAGAGGACTGGAGGCCCAAGTGTCAACCCTATGCTCGATCAGAGAGGATGAAGACTTCCTCGATAGAAGGCAGCCTTTAATCCTGCAAGCATAGCAGGTGGAAGAGCCAGAGAGGGCAGTACAGGACAAGGAAGCGAACTGGCAGCATGTAACTTCTAGAAGGGGAAAAAGGCCAGCACAGGAACCCCCAATGCTACAGAGGTAAGTAATCGCTTTCAGGCTCTCTCCACAGACTCTGCGGTGGTGAATGCTTTGGAAGGGACCTCACAAGGAAGAAACCACAAGGGAACACCATCTACTGGAAGGCATCGGCTGCGTAGTCCTATGGATGAGGGTTCCACAACCACCAGCCCTAAAAGATGACGACAAGTGGTGGTGGTCAGGGACTCCCTCCTAAGAGGGACTGAGCCATCCATCTGCTGTCCGGACCTGGAATCTCAAGAGGTGTGCTGTTTATCGGGAGCTCGAATTCAAGATGTGATTGAGAGGCTTACCAAACTGATCAAATCTTTGGATCGCTAACCCTTCCTGTTTCTCCACGTGGGAACTAACGATACGGCCAAGAATGACCTTGAGCGGTTACTGCGGATTATGTAGCGCTGGGAAGAAGGATCAAAGAATTTGGAGCGCAAGTGGTGTTCACGTCCATCCTCCCTGTTGAAGGGAAAGGACTAGGCAGGGATTATCAAATTGAGGAAGTAAATGTGTGGTTGCGCAGGTGGTGTCGGAAAGAGGGTTTTGGTTTCTTCACCATGGGACTCTGTTCCAGGCACAAGGATTGTTAGGAAGAGATGGGATCCGCCTAACAAAGAGAGGAAGGAGCATCTTCGTGGGCACGCTGGCAAACCTAGTGAGGAGGGCTTTAAACTAGCTTCGTTGGGGGACAGTAACCAAAACCCTGAGGGGAGTGAGAAAGTTGGATACCAGGAAGAAATGCAAAGAGGAACGAGCAAGAAAGTAAGACCCCTGATTTGAATGGAGAAGATAACCAGTTGATCGCCCTATCTGAGGTGTTTGTAACTAATGTGAAAAGCCTGGGCAACAAACAGAAAAAATTGGAGGCCTTGGCCCAGTCCAAGAAATATAATTTAATTGGGATAACAGAGACTTGGTGGGATGACTCGCATGACTGAAGCACTGTCATGGAAGGGTATAGACTGTTCAGGAAGAACAGGCAGGTGAGAAAAGGAGGAGAAGTTGCATTGTATGTAAGAGAGCACTATGATTGCTCAGAACTCCAGTATATAGAGGGAGAAAAACCTGTTGAGAGTCTATGGGTTAAGTTTAGAGGTGCAAACAACAGCAATGATGTTGTGGTTGGTGTCTACTACAGGCCACCAAATCAGGTTGATGAGGTAGGTGAGGCTTTCTTCGGACAGCTGAGAGAAGCTTCCAGATTGCAGGCCCTGGTTCTTGTTCGGGACTTCAATCACCCTGACATCTGTTGGGAGAACAATATGGCAGTACATATGCAATCCAGGAAGTTTTTGGAGAATGTTGGGGATAACTTCTTGGTACAAGTGCTGAAGGATCCGACCAGGGGCCGTGCGCAGCTTGACTTTCTGCTCACAAACAGGGAGGAACTAATAGGGAAAGTAGAGGTGGGTGACAACATCGGAAGCAGTGATCATGAGATGGTAGATTTCAGGATCCTGACCAAAGGAAGAAAAGAGAGTAGTAAAATACACACCTTGGAATTTAGAAAAGCAGATTTTTATTCCCTCAGAGACCTCATGTGCAGAATCCCCTGGGATGCTAACATGAAGGGGAAAGGAGTCCAGGAGAGCTGGCAGTATTTTAAAGAAGCCTTATTGAAGGCACAGAAAGAAACCATCCCAACGCGTAGCAAGAAAGGCAAACATGGTAGGAGACCGGACTGACTTACAGGGGATGGCGGTCGGTTTCTAGAAGAGTGCACCAAGGTTCAGTTCTAGGACCGGTTTTGTTCAATATCTTTATTAATGACCTGGATGAGGGGATGGATTGTACCCTGAGCAAGTTTGCAGATGACACTAAGCTAGGAGGAGAGGTAGATACACTGGAGGGCAGGGATAGAGTCCAGAGTGACTTAGACTAATTGGAGGATTGGGCCACAAGAAATCTGATGAGGTTCAACAAGGACAAGTGTAGAGTCCTGCAATTGGGACAGAAGAATCCCAAGCATTGTTACAGGCTGGGGACCAACCAATTAAATAGTAGTTCTGTAGAAAAGGACCTGGGGGTTATAGTGGATGAGAAGCTGGATATGAATCAACAGTGTGCCCTTGTAGCCAAGAAGGCTAATGGCATATTAGGTTGCATTAAGAGGAGCACTGCCAGCATATCCAGAGATGTGATTATTTCCCTTTATTTGGCTCTGATAAGGCCACATCTGGAGTAGTGTTTCCAGTTCTGGCAGGGGCAGATGACCGTTTTGCGGGGCCCCGGGCAGTATAATTCTGCAGGGCCCCCCCTTTGCCACAGCGCATGCGCAGTGACGCCATGCGCATGCGCAGCGGCACCACGGCTCATGTGCGGGGCTTTCTGAAGCGCGGAGCCCGGGGCGGCCGCCCCGTTCGCCCTGCCCTATATCCGCCCCTGAGTTCTGGGCCCCCCATTACAAAAAGGATGTGGACGCACTGGAGAGGGTCCAGCTGAGGGCAACTAATGATTAGGGGGCTGGAGCATATGACCTACAAGGAGAGGCTGAAGGAGTTGGGTCTGTTTAGTCTGCAGAAGCGAAGAGTATGGGGGGATTTGATAGCAGCCTTCAACTTCCTGAAGGGAGGTTCCAAAGAGGATGGAGAGAGGCTGTTCTCAGTAGTGACAGATGGCAGAACAAGGAGCAATGATCTCAACTTGTGGTGGGAGAGGTCCAGGTTGGATATCAGGAAAAACTATTTCACTAGGAGAGTGGTGAAGCACTGGAATGAGTTACCTAGGGAAGTAGTGGAGTCTCCATCCCTAATGGTGTTTAAGTCTCAGCTTGACAAAGCCCTGGCTCGGTTGATTTAGTTGGGATTGGTCCTGCCTAGAGCAGGGAGCTGGACTTGATGACCTTCTGAGGTCTCTTCCAGTTCTACGGTTCTATGATTCTAGGATTATCTGGGGATAAGGAATGATGCATGTAACATGGTCATTAGGGGAAAAATTATCAACTTCAAGAGAAACTGTATCCTGAAAGGAGGTGGCTGAGTTAAGAACAGATTGGAGAAAACACATCAAATAACTGGGAAGAATCCTGCAAAATGCAGAGGTTCAGACCTGATGACTCTTCTGTCTTCCCCTTCTGTGAAGCATTGGCCCAATTTAAATCCCTGAAGATGAAAAGCCTAAAATCACTTGAAGATGAAAAGCCTAAAATGCTGCCCATGAAAACTGCAGCTATGTAATCTGCTAGGAAATAAACTTGCATTAAAATTCAGGACATCAACAATAAATGAGGTAAGAGTCTGGCATATTAGATGTTCTGTTACTCTCTGAGCAGCATCACTCACTATCTTAACAGCAGAAGGATGTCTATAAGAAAAAAGTAGGGAAAAAATTAGAGACTTGAGAAATGAAATTTCAATAGGAGGCAAAATGAAAGCATTGCATATACAATGTATCAGTATAAGATGGAATAAAAATGAAAATGCTCAAGTGTCATAAGAGGGTATACAAATATCTTACAATTAAGTTCTGCAGGAGGAAGTAAGCTGAACCTAATGTTAACTTCAAATCACACCAATTCATGTAATAAAACAAAATAGAACCATATTTTAGGCATCTTAAAATTGGGAAAGAGTTTAGAAGATTCCAAGGCCCCACAACATTCTGCTGTAAATAGTTATATGAAACAGATTTTCCTTCTAACGCATATGGTACACAGACATGCCTTGCAGCCTTTTTAATGTTTCCAGGCATCTAAAATTCAACTAAGTGCTCATTAACTAAACAATAAGGGTTCATGTGGCAGGAAGAATGAATCATCAGGCCTCAAGTGGCCCAACATTGCCATGACAGCACTAGTCTTGCATTTTCCATCTAAGATGGTGCAGGCACCTGGAACACACAATTAAGAATGCTTTATTATCTGCTATTGCAAGAGATTTTCTCCCTTATGGCTACTAAAAAATTCCTCAGAACCAGAGAATTCTAAGGTAAGCACAACTGGAGTTTAATCGGAAAGGGGCAAAGTCCATTTCACTCACTGATGTAGGCCAATAATTACTTTCCCTTTGATTCACTGAAGTATTTTACTTTAAAAACATTTTGGGAGGGAGGGTGTTAAAAAAAAAGTCAACTTTAACTCTCTGAATGTCTACTAATATTTTATTGAAAAATTCAGCTGAGTATTTTTCCCCTCACTTACTAGAGTAACAAGTGCTGTGGTTACAGTATGCGATCCATGAATATTCCATTCCCAAAGAAACCATGAGCTACTGAGGACCACAGGCAAGGCACTTAGCCTTCGAGCCTCAGTTTCTTCTTGTGTAAAAAGTGTATAACAATATTTACATATTTCATAGAGGTAATGCTTTGAGAACTTTGGCTGAAGATTCTTCTACTGAAGTGCAGTCTTCATTTAATAATTAAAATAGTTTCATTTTTGTAATCATCAAAACATAGGCTTTCAACAGACATTTCAGAAATGATACTCTTTTAGTTAAACCCCATGTCTAAGTTTTCCACAGATCTCACATGCCAATTCTAAACAAGTGTTTAAAAATGCATACTCTGGGTACTGAGCAGCACATTAAGGCTATGTCTAGACTGCAGGCTTCTTTCGGAAGAAGCTTTTCCAGAAGAGATCTTCTGAAAAAACTTATTCTGAAAGAGTATCTATACAGAAAAAGTGTATTGAAAAAGCAATCTGCTTTTAAAAAAGATAGTGTCCACACTGAATAGACCCTATCTCACATTTAAGCTGTGATTATTATGGATGGAATGGCTACTAGGACGGACACCTGTGTTTTTTCCTCTTTCCTCTTCTTTCGAAAGAACGCCCTCTTCCCCATCCACACACACATTTTTCCAAAAGAGCTCTTTCAAAAAAGGTTTCTTCGGCATAGAAAGATGTTTACCAATGTCGGGGAAAAAACCCTGTTCTTTCGATTTTTTTTCAAAATAACGCAATAGCAGTGTGGACGTAAGTGAAGGTTTTTTGGAAAAAAAGCCTTTTTTCCGAAAAAATTCTGCAGCGTAGACGTACCCTTAGATAATTCTGCAATGCTGTGAATCAAGAGTAAAAACTGCTGTTGACATTCTGTTCAAAAGCACTGCAATATTACTTCTGGAAAAAATGCAAAAGTTCTAACTCTCAAAAAGACATGCAGAAAACTAGATGGTTTAGAATACCATCAGCATGATATAACTCAGGCATTCAAAACTGAATCTAAGAAAAACTAAATTAAATTAGAAGATTACCACAAATGGAAATGGGAAAAGACAAAATTATATCTGTTCTCCATGCTTTTCTGAACTATTTCAAGTGCAAGCCATCAGAACAGTACAAATACTGAAGTGTCTGAGTAGAATCCTAACTTTTAGATGCCCATAGTCACAAAGTAAATTGTAATCAAACAGAAGAGCCTCCAATACATTTTTTTTAAATTTTTTCCTGTATAAATCATCCTACAAAAACATGATTTATTACCAGCAGAAATAAATGAATGTAGCTCTGTGTCTGATATTACTGCCAGGACAATATGGCAGTGGGCAACAAAACAAGCTCTAAATAGAATTCCATGCCCAGGTGCCCCCCCCTCCAAAAAAATCCAACTAATGGTGCCAAGACTGGTTAGGCCAAAACTCCGACTTTCAATCTAACACTCAAAATTATCTCTACAGTCAGAGTCAGGGGTGGGAGAGAAAAAAATAAGGAAACAGTTTTCAGCTTCAAAGCAGTATTTCTAAATAAAAGAGATGCCATAAAATATACATTGATTTTGTCCATTTAAAAAAAGTTCACATTAGTTCATGCACTATTTTTAAATGAGTGGATTTTAAATTACAATTTATTCTAATTTGACATCTTGTAGATATTAAGCCAAGGCCTGTTTCAGTATTGCTAAACATTAATTAGACCTCTGTGTGGAAAGAGCAGGTGAGCTCTGCAATCTTGGGCCACAGTCCTACAGATACGCACATGATTAACTCTGCTACTGTGACAGGGACTGACTGCTCCTGGTAGCAAAGTTAAGTATGCACACAGATATTTAGAGCACTATTTGAAACCCGTCCCCCAGCCTTGCGGGAGGGAGACAAGACCTAGGGATCAACTGATTATGGGGGACAAATGATAAAATAACAGGGTCAAGGGGTGTGTATCCAAGGTTTAAAACAAGGGAGCTAGATGGGGACACCGAGCAGAGAACCTCGGACAGCGCCCACTGCTCCTCAAAGCTGTCTACAAAGTCAATGGACGCCGCCCAGAAGAACTCTACCCAGATACATGAAACTAGGGAGGAACAGAAGTAGGCCCCACAGTTACAGAGCACCCCCTTGTCCAGCATCCTCCTCCTGGTATTATATATGGCAGCTTTCACTAGGGCCAGGAGGAGGTTGACGAGGAGATCTCGTGACTTTGTGGGGCCAGGAACCTCTGGCCCACGGGCTGCATGCGCTTCATCAGGGTTAGCTGCTGGCGGACTGCTAGATGGTTTGTTTACTGAGCGTCTGCAGGCACAGAGCCCTGCAGCTCCCAGTTGGCATGGTTCAACATTCCCGGCCAATGGAAACTATGGGAAGCAGTGGCCTGCAGGTTCCCCACCCTTGGTTTAGAAGATTGAGGCTTTAGCAAAATGATGACAATGAAGTTTAGTTAATTTTTTTTAATTCAAACATTGTTTTTTAAAGTTCCTTAATATAAAGTCTCCATCCCTAAAAAAAAACAATATTAAGTGTCTCATTTAAAACTTGCAACAAAACATGACTATGTTAGTATTTATCCAATAATTTGTTTTCAGTGGTCTATGATTCTGTTTATTGCATGTAAAATTTAATCTGTTTTTTGAGGGTTAAATCGTTAAGAAAACTTTTAATAAAAAGGATTCACAGACTGGAAAAATTACGATTGACACCAGTTCACAACTATATATACACACACGTCTAAAGGAAACTCTGGCAAGTACTTAGCAACACCAGTGTTACTGGGCAGAATCTACACTGAATATGTGTTTCAGTTATGGAAACACATGCTCACAGTTGCTGGTGTACTCAAGTAGAATTGCTGAATAGTCCCTTAGTGACAACATACAAGAAGATCTAACTGCAGATAACCTTCATCTGATCTCACGTCTCATGCAGTTTCCATGGTAGTTTAACATTCTCTGAGATTTCTAAAAGGAAAACACAGAAAGTCAAAGACTGCATAAGAATCAATGCCAAAAGTTACAGCCTTTCACCAAAGTGAAATTACAGAAGTTATGGAAGCCAAGTATAAACAAAATACACAGAAATAATTTCAAACTATGTACTTCTAATAAATTGGAGACCGGTATAGAGAGCTAATAGCCTTCCCATATAAAGCTTACAAGTAATTTCCATTATAAAGCTCTATTTTTGTTCCCCTAAAACTTTGACTTGAAATAAGATATCACTTAAAAACCATATCTACTTTAAAGGCAAAGGAAATTATTTTCACAATCTATGAAAGAGAAAAAGATACATTTCTGAATATGAGCTACTCATTTAACATTTGAAATGTTGACTTATATACACAACATGGCTGTGGATCTTCCCAGATCAAAATCTCCAAACTTTCTATTATTGCTCAGTCTGCTTGAAAATTCATGCAAAAAGTGAAGGGTGTTATTAAGCAACATGATTAACAGGGTTTTTTTTGTGGATTATTTTGTGTCCATTGATTTTAATGGAAGTTTGCTTGGGCCCAAGGCTACTCACATTAATGTAACTGGATATTTTTGCCATTCACTTCAATGAGAATAGGATCAAGCACCAGAGTTCTGATCCTGAAATTGGATATATGCAGGTGAACCCCCATAAGGCTCCACCCACAATGGTAAAGCAGAATCATCTGTGGCTCTGTTTCCAAGAAAAAATGGGGGCTTCCTTCAACACTGTTAGCTCAAATGAAGTAATTTAATGGAACAGAAAAGCCATCTTAACTAAGGATATAAGAGATTAATCGGTTAACCAAGTGATATGCTGATGCTTGTTAAACTCCCACTGCACTGGCAGCTGGCGGGACTGGGAGCTCACGATGCCAGAAGCCACCAGCATGCCAGGACGCCAGCAGCTGCCAGGGCCAGGATCTTGCAGGGCCGGCAGCCACTGGGTGCCTGCAGCTAGCAGTCCATGAGGTGGCTGCTGGCAGGTTAAAAAATACTGGCATTTAACTATTTAACTGACTAAATTGTAATCAGTTACATAGTTAGTATTTAACCCTTTTTACATCCCTAATCTTAACACTCACTGAATCATAGGCTAAGGGTTTGTCTTCACATGGAGCTATTATTAACTCTGTAAGTGGACATAATTATTCCAGAATATGAACGCTTTGTTCTGGTTTGCTTTATTCTAGAATGAGTGCCTTGTTTATAGATTAAGCAAAACAGGAGCAAGGCACTCTTATTCTGGAATAAAGTGGGTCCGCACATGGAGCTGTTCAGGAATAATTACTGTATTTTAAATTCACACTCTTAATCCAAAACAACTTTCAAATGTAAACAAGCCCTCTGACCGTAGGGTATGTCCACACAGAAAAAGCTGTGCAGAGGCCAGACCCCTCAGCAAGCTTGAATCCAGCAAACACAAGTAATGTATTGTTTAATATGGTAACAAATTAAAGGGAGTGAGTGAAGGTCACAACTGCTATTATACAACCTGAAACCTACTAACAGATTAAAATTAAGAAAAACTCTAAACTCAGGATTTCCACCCTCCTCCATCCTTTCATAATCCTGTAAAGTAAAAATTAAGCATGTGATTTTGATGGTTTCTGGGACCACTGTTTGTCATTTTACCAGTTCCTGAAACTAAATATATCCTCTGTGGTTATTAACTTAGGACTATATTTCATGTCATTGTCACATAGTCACCAATGTTCCTCTGTTTCTGTCCATGTGTGGAATATATTTTGTTGTGTGTACTGAGGCATGTGCAGATGTGCACCACCAGTAGAAATACATCCTGCCAGCTGTTGGCACTGTGGAAGCTCTGCTAATCACCTGGGGAGAATACAAATCTCTCCTGGGTGGCCACCTTACAGGGACATCTTAGGCTCATCTTACAGGGACACTGCAAGTGACTGATACTCATTTTCTGTTGTCATTATAATATGTAGCAACATAGGATAAATTGATTTAAATTTGACATCTTCAATGTCAGAAAATGATTCTCCTCATCCTTTCGACAGCTAAATGTCAGCTATGCATCATTGTTTTCATAGCATGCACTTCTGTAGCAAGACACACCACAGCATACCAATCAATCCAATAACATTTTTTTAAAAGGAGAAACTATTATTTTTTTCCTTTCGTGCATGTCCCTTAGGGTCTCTCATTACAATTCCACTTACTCTCAAAGATTCTGCATTGTAACAGCCTTTTCATGGAACCTTCCATTTTCTAATGCTCCCTTTAAAACAGAGACTATCTTTCTAATCTCTAAAGCAGCATGAAGAGTTATAGCACTACAGTAGCAATAACAAGATCTATTCATGACTAAGAGATTAGTAATAATGACAGCTTTGATTTCCTTACAGAGAACTGTGCAATATCATTCTGATCTGTCAGATGGGTAACTAAAGAATAATATAATATTCTCTTTCTGTGGGGCAGCATGCTTTTTCCACATATATCCCTATTATCTCAGGATCTTAACACCAGAATTTGAATCCTTCTGTAACACAGTCTATGGCTTCACTAGAAATAGTGCACCAGTACAGCACTACATGCTGTGCCACTACAGCACTTCCATGTAGTCACCCACTACACTTAGAGATGGCAGGGCAGTAGCTAAGCCATTTCCCTGAGAGATGGTAGCTAAGATGATGGAAGAATTCTTCTGTTAATTTAGTGCCAGCTAAACCCAGAGCTAGGTCGTCTTAATTATGTCACTCGGGGTGTGGATGTTTCACACCTCTGAGCAATGTAGCTAGGTCGACCTAATTTTTAGAACAGAATTGGTCATTCTCCAGCTACATCTACACTATGAATGCTGCAACAGCACAGATATGATGCTGCAGCTATGCTGCTGCATCTTCAGAGCACAGACGCTTCCTACTGAGACAGAAAGGGTTTTTCCAATTACTGTGCGTAATCCACCTCCCTCATTCTTCCATCAACCTAGCTGTGTCTATGCTGGGGGTTGGGTAAGCATCACTATGGTGTTTTTTCACATCCCTGAGCAATATACCCATGGCAATCCAAATTTAAGTTTAGGCCAAGTTTCTGACGCTCAAAAGTGTTGTACAGATTAACATTTAAATACTTTGTGACACTGGGATGGAAGGTACTACAGAAGTGCAAATAGCATAAGAAGTTTAGGATGAGGAGAAGTTAAGCTTTTTGAAATATCTGAATCCAAAAAGAATGACTGAAAACACCTAACATTTTAAACCTTTTTTATATATATATTAAAAAGCGTAAATGGAGCTGTATCTGTCTTTTAGACATGCATAAAACCCCTAACCACTTAGTTGAGAATTCGCATGAAAAATTTAATCCTAACAGGAAACCATTTTTAAAGTTTAAAGCACTCTGAAAAGAAAAAAATTACTATTATGGTAAACTATCTACAACTTATTATAGTGACTCTGTGATGACCCTATAATAAGTAGTAGATAGTAAATATTTATACAAATTCATTCTTCCCTTAAAAATCTGTTTTTCACTGCTCAGACTGTGGCTTTACTTTCTGCACTTCACTCAGCCAGAACAATTAAGAAAAAATCAGTTTACCTTTCTAGTTCTGATGCACTAGCACATTATAATATACGAAATACAAATTGTGCAGGAAAATATTTAAATTAAAAATAAAACATTATTTTAATTAGAAATATTGTAGTGACATTAAAATTATTAATTTAATTTGGGGCTTGATAATTTTCATTATCTGCAAATATTAAAAATCTATATTTTGGAGACTAACAAAACAAAATAAAAAAAATTAGCAAAAGGAAAACTTTCCAGCAACCTCAGACAATTCCTGGCCTGCATTGCATGGAAGAATAGGAAGAGAAGATAAATACTGTGTGAAACCAAAACTGAAACCAGGAACAGAAACTAAATATATAACCAAAAATGTTTGTAATGCTTTTATATGTGAGCATAATTATTCTCCTTTGTTTTCAGTCATTAAAGCTCCAACTCTACATGTTAGAATGTGTGAGTATAAGGGTCCACTCGTGATGTCAGCTGCAGGACTGAGGCCTTTGTCTGTCTAGTTTAGAGTTATGCGTCGAAAATATTTTGCTAGACACACCCTCCAAGCAAAATGCATTTCCTCCCAACAGAATGTCTGAATCACGTGGAGCAAGGGGATGGAATTTAGCTCCTCATTGTGGGGCTCCCCTTCAGGATCTTTACCAATAATATTAATAACTATTTGTACATTACAAACAATATGTTCAGACAAGAAGAAGGTTTCTGCCCAAATGAGTTTTAAATTTAAGAGAAATCAGTAATCTTAAAAAGAACTCTGCTTATAGAAAGCACAGAAGAAAATAGTTTTTTAGGAAACACTGCAATAAGGTAGTGGCCCTGAGAACTGGAATTAGGAGATCATTAAATGCAGTAGCTGCAAAATGGAACTACACACAGACAAGTATGGAAGAAGGAAAATGAGCTGAGTTTCAAGACTAGTAATACCACTTTAAGAGCAGATCCACCATCAGTTGTCTTCTAGCCCCACCCCATCCCCCCAATCAGTGTGCAGGCAATGGTCAATTGCATCTAGTCTACTGAGAACTTTAATTCCATCACCACAGGACAAGCACCAACCATTGTGTAGTTGCTCAACTCGTGACCATTTTCCCATCCAGAGCTCAAGTGACAGGTAAACCTTATTCTGGCCCTCTGTGTGTGGATGAGTTTAATGTCATATACCTAAAATTACCTCAACAACATACAGCTGAATTCCCACAATTGGGGCTTTGGTTTAGAACTCTTCTATCCCAAAACTCTATTATGGAGAAGGTGCTTTAACCTACAAGACACAGTGAAAAGTCCAAACGCCCAAATACATTTTACTTCCTTGATTTAATTTACTCCTGACTGAACCCCATTCACCTACTGATGAGCACCAGTTAAAGTCATCCCATTAAGGCATAGAGATGCTAACACAGGATTCCTCAATGCCAAAACACATCAGACCCCACTCCCTAAATTCCACTGGTATGCTCCCCCCAGCAGTGTGGCGTGTACATGCCACGGCCAGGCCAGGCCAGTCAAGCACCCCAGTTATGATGCTGTGGACACACAGAGGCGCATGGCCTAGCTGGTTTTGTGCAGATGTTCATGCCAAGGCTGCATCACGCCCGGGACTGTGGTGGCCGGAGACACCGCCCAGGAGTGTCTAGTTCTCCCTCCCGTGTGTTGGGGGCTCTCAGCCAAGGGACTGGCATTGACTTTTGGAGGGGGGAGGGCTGCGATCCATGCAGTAGTTTCCCTTGGAAGGGCTCACAACCCCAGGCTGTTCTCCCGGACCCCTCCACGCACCGGGGGCCGAGACTGGCTTCTTCCTGCAGGATTTCGGGCAGAGGGAAAGGAAAGGGGGGGCCGCCCCAGAGAGCAGCGTATGGTCCTGGGGGCTCGTGGCTCTCATCAAGAGCAGGGTCGGCGGAACTCTGGCTGCCCCTAGGCCCAGGGAGCGGGTGCCCGGCAGAGCCCCGGGGAGGAGGCTGTGGCTATGGGGTCACCTCCCCGCCGCGGAGGGGCTCTGCTCCGCCGCCCCCAGACCCGGCCCCACATCCCCACCTCGGCGGGGGCAGAGGGCGCGGCTCTCCCCGGAGCCCCCTGATCCCCGCCGTGCGGCCTAGCAAGCCGCGGCGCTCGCCTAGCCGCCCGCCGCCGGTCTCACCTGCTGGTATCGGCCGCTGCCGGGCTCGGCGGCCGCCGCCGCCATGGCGCCGAGGAGGAAGTGTGAGGCGGAGAGCGGAGAGCGGGCGGAGGCCCCGCGGGGCTGGCTGGGGTCGGAAGGCCCGGGGCGAGTCGGGGCGGCTGTGGAGGTGGCGCGGCTCTGCTCACGCACCCCTGCCGCTGCCGCTGGAGGCGGAGGAGCGCAGCAGCCGGGTCACTAGCTGCTGCCGGCTCAGCTCCAACCGCTTCCCTTCCCCCGCTGCGGCCGCCCTCTGCTGTCACACTCACTCCGCCCTCGCAGGCACACCCCTGCCGCCTCCCGCGCCTGGGCCCGTCCCTCACACCTGCCCTCGGCGGCGGGTCTTCAGCTCGGCCCGGCTAAGGGGTGAATCGGTACAGTGGTAAACCCCGGGGACCCCCGCTTTCTGCAGGAGCCAAGCGTGCTCCTGAGGGCCGGTTTTAGGGGCCCTGCCCGCCCCTTCTGAAACTGGTGCCATGCGCTGTCTGATAACCCGCTGTCATGTCCAACCAGCCTAGGGCCGGTCCCACAACCCCATTTCACAACTGACTCACCACCACTTACCTAACTGGACTAGCTAAATTAATCCCTTAAATCGGCTTTAGGCGGATGCTGTCCTGATTTACCAGCATTTCTTCCCACTCACTACAGCTGCTTGGAGAAAAGGGCCATATCTTTTCATCTCTTAGTACAGGAATTGTCACAATATTGGAATCACAATAATATTGTCAATTGTTCATATTGGCAAAATATTTGTTTAGGATCTGCCCTTGTCACAGCCCGGTCCAGTCCTGCCCTCCAAACATCATTTGTTGTTAGCTGGTACAGTTGTTGTTAGGTGGTACAGAACCCCACACACTCCTAAACTCCCTGGCTACGTCTACACTGGCCCCTTTTCCGGAAGGGGCATGTAAATTTCATGAGTCGTAGTAGGGAAATGCGCGGGGGATTTAAATATCCCCCGCGGCATTTAAATAAAAATGTCCGCCGCTTTTTTCCGGCTTTTAAAAAAGCCGGAAAAGAGCGTCTACACTGGCCCCGATCCTCCGGAAAAAGCGCCCTTACTTTGAAGTAGGAATAAGAGCCTCCGGAAAAGGGCGCTTTTTCCGGAGGATCGGGGCCAGTGTAGACGCTCTTTTCCGGCTTTTTTAAAAGCCGGAAAAAAGCGGCGGACATTTTTATTTAAATGCCGCGGGGGATATTTAAATCCCCCGCGCATTTCCCTACTACGACTAATGAAATTTACATGCCCCTTCCGGAAAAGGGGCCAGTGTAGACGAGCCCCCTGGGTCTGGGTACTTCTGAACCATGTCCATGTCTGCCTCTGCCACCGTTTTTGGTCAGTGAGGCCTTATAATCCACTCTCCTATATTAGTGTTCACCAACAAGTAGATCAGAATCTACTGGTAGATCCTGGAGCTTCTGAAAAGATGATCCTGACTGATTTGACTGGGAGGCTATCAAGTGCCAGTACATCAGCTGCCCCATGGGAGCCTTCTGCTTGCTGTGCAGGGTGGGAGAGATGGAGTGAGCAGAGCAGGGCCTCAAGACAGGGGTAGGACCTCAGAGGAGGGGTAGAGAAGGAGGCAGGGCAATGGTATTTGGGTTTGAGGTAGAGCCTAGATTGCACTTAAATTCAAACAGTGATCTTGTGCTTAAAAAGATTGGAGACCCCCTGCCTTAGATCATCGATGAGCAACCTAAGCTAGTGAGTGGCCTCCTTCTTCTCAGTGGGCCCAAGATAGGGATGTGAATGGTTAACCAATAAGCTTCACCCTTAACGGGTGAGGCTTACCAGTTCCCATTAACCAGTGGGAGCTGCAGCAGCTCCTCTCCCTCCCCCCAGCCGCAGGGGGAGGGGCCCCTGTGAAGTCTGCCATGGGTAGAGGTGCTCCAGCCTGGACAGAGATGCCCCTGTCAATGGTATGCCTATGCCTGGCATGCCACAGATAGGGGAGCTCCAGCCCTGCTATGGTGGGCAGGGGGCTGCTCCAGCTCAGCCAGGCTGGAGCAGCCCCCTCACTCACCCTCCCTTAATCAGTTAACCAGTTAATCAATAAAATGGGATTTACATCCCTACCACAAGACTGTTGTAACCAAGATGGTTTCCCAGGATAGGGTAGTTTTGCTAACTGTGCTTGCATACCTAGAATTTGTGAGGTGTGCTAATTGAACTGTAGCAGCACTTTGATTGAATTCAGAGGGAGCACGAGGAATTTACAGTCAATGTTGTGTGCAATCAGCACGCACCTCATTTCACATGCCCTTGCTTTATATGTGTGTCACTTTAGTAATATCGGTAGGAAAAAAACAACAGACAGAAACCAATGGAATCTGGCAACTCTGCACATGGGCAACAATAAATAAAATGTCTCACATTATGCACTTTATTCTTAAACGGTACAGGAGAGTTACTAAACCATGGAAACCAACAAACTCCAGAATGTACCTCCAAACCTCAGGCTGATCTCATCCCTTTTGTGAGGGGTATGGAGCAAGTCATTTACAGGTGGCAAAGTCCTTCCTGTCTCCCCTCCCTCCAGCTTTTCCTCCCGCTCAGTTTTCAGTTTCCTGTAGACCCCAGGGTTAGTCTACACCAGTATTTTCCAAATGGTGCTCCGTAGAACTCTGGGGTTCCACAAAGTGAAACTCGGGGTTCCGCAAAAAAATTCTGCTCCCCTGCCCCTTGCAAAACCCATAGGCAGCTCCCATTGGGGCTTTGCCAGCGAGGATGGGCTTCTGGGGGCATGCGGCTTTGGCCACTCCACCACCCACTGTGGCTGCCCCACCCTCTCGCACGGCGCGGCCCCTCCTCACCGCGCAGGTCTGCCCTGTTCCGGTGCCTTGCAGCCTCTGCCTCCTCGTGCAGGTGGCAGCTTTTACAGCAGCCGCTGCTGCTGGGAGGGAGAGGGGTGGCCGGAGTCGAGGAACATGGAACCCGGCTCGGGCTCTGCTGCCCCCCGACCTGGGGTGCGCTCGGGCTCTGCTGCTCCTCCCCCTGTCGGGGTGCGCTCAGGCTCTGCTGTCCACTCTTGGGGTGTACTCGGGCTCTGCTGCCTGCCCCCCCACCTGGGGCACGCTTGGACTCTGCTGTACACCCCCGCCCCCCAGGGCACACTCGGGATCCGCTGCCTCAACCTGGGGCATGCTCAGGCTCTGCTGCCCCCCATGTGCTGCTGCTCTCTCTCCCTTGTGCTCCTCCACAGCCCGCTGGGAAATGGCAGAGTTTGATCTGGCCGGGAAGGTTGAGGTTTCTCTCAGAGAGCAGTCGATGGCAGGACCTCAAAGGAGTAGCTGGGAAGAGTCTGAGTGAAGGCACGACTTTGAAAGGAAGAGGCCAAATGGGGGAAGGGCCACTTTCCAGAAGCTGGTGTCCCATCCCCACATCTAGGGAGCTTCCAGTGCTCACAGTTGAGCCTTCCCAAATAACAGACTCAGATGCTGCTGATGTTTCTATCTCACCATGCTTTGTGCAAATGTCCTACAACACAGTGCACTGGACAAGTTGCACACTGGAATACCTACTGATGGTGCTCTGCACTGTGCAGTGACATGAGCTATCTTGGTGAGTACACACTGCGCCGGCACAAGAAGTCAAGTATACATGTACATGGGTGATATACTAACTGCAGCAATTTTATGCCAATATCATAGAATCATAGAATACTAGGACTGGAAGGGACCTTGAGAGGTCATCGAGTCCAGTCCCCTGCCCTCATGGCAGGACCAAATACTGTCTAGACCATCCCTAATAGACATTTATCTAATCTACTCTATAAAGAGTGCACCTCTCAGATCCCTACAGAATACGTTAGAATCACTGCACTATAGGTCTTCAGTTTGGTGGAACGACAAATGTTGTGCTGGCTAAGGATTTTTGAGTTGTTCATGGGCCTGATTGGCTCTGTTAACTCTGGAGATAATTTCCTTTCCATGGGTACTATCACTTAAGATGGTGCTGTCCAAATATTTAAACTAATCCACCTTTTTTTCAGCTGTGTGCCTTGATGATGATAGCTAATAGCCATTGATGGAGCGATCCTCCAGAAATGTATCCAGTTCTTTTTGACCTTCACAATCTCCTGATGTAGAGATTCTCAAATTGACTCTGCATTGTGTGAAGAAGTACTTCCTTTTGTTTATTTTAAACCTGCTGCCTTGTTCTTGTGTTATGTGAGGAGTATACAACATTTCATTATTCACTTTCTCCACACCGGTCAAGATTTTATATTATATTATTTTTTAGTTATCTCCTTTCCAAGATAAAAAGCCTCAATCTTTTTAATCTTTCCTCATAAGGAAGTTGTTCCCTACTCCTAATCACTTTTGTTCCCCTTCTCTGTACCTTTTCCAGTTCCAATATGTATATTTGGGATAGGATAACCAGATTTACACACAATATTCAAGGAGTAGGCACACCATGGATTTACATAGAGGCATTATGATAGTTTCTTTCCTGTTAGCTATTCTTAGGGCAGTTGTGGAATCTCCATCACTGGAGATATTTAAGAGCAGGTTGGATAGACATCTATCAGGGATGATCTAGATGGTGCTTGGTCCTGCCATGAGGGCACAGGACTGGACTTCCAATTCTAGTATTCTATGATTCTATCCTTTCCTAATGGTTCCTAACATTCTATTAACTGTTTTGACCACGACTGAACATGAAGCAGATGTTTTCAAAGGACAGTCCATGACTCCAAGATCTTTCTTGAGTGGTAAAAGCTAATTTAGACCCCATCATTTTGTATGTATAGTTGGAATTAGGTTCTGCAGTGTGCATTACTTTGCATATATCAACACTAAATTTCATCTACCATTGTGTCGAGTCTCCTGGTTTTGTGAGATCCCTTTGTAACTCTCGCAGTCTGTTTGGACTTAGCTATCTTGAATAATTTTGTATCTACAAATTTTGCCACCTCACTGTCAACCCCTTTTTCCAGGTCATTTATGACAGGATTGATTCCAATATAAAGGCTAGGTGACACGACTATATATCTCTCTCCATTCTGAAATCTGATAATTTATTCCTACCCTTTGTTTCCTATCTCGGAACCAAGTGTTTCTCATGCAGGCCCACTTTGGGAAAGCCATTAGAGGGCCCAAGCTGCCTTGTTTATCTAAAGAGTCTATAGCCACGGAGCCTTGCAGCTCCCATTGACTCCGGTCTGCTGTTTCCAGCCAACGGGAGCCTCTGTGATCTTGGCATAGATATCTGCATTTCTTTTGCTGCTTTATAGTTCTGCAAGAAAAGTCTCTCTCCCCACACAGCAATGATCTCCTGCACGCTCCATGCTGGTGCTTGCTTGAGACCTTGGGCTTTCGTGGTCAGGTGTGCTGCTGAGGTGTGCTGCCTGCTCCGAGGTCTGCTCGCCACACTGACCAAACAGGAAATTTTCCTGTGGCTTTTCTTGTGTACCTGGAGACCAAGAGAGTTAAAAGTCCTGGCTAGAGTGGTCACAGTGGGGTACAGTGGGACACTACACAGTGGCCAAGAATGTCAACTTTCAGTGGTGCATCTGCACTACTGTAAAGTTGATCATGCAAGGTCGAATTTAGCTCTACTCCTTGTGAAAAGCCGGAGTACCAAAATTGACTTTAACAGTGGCCCCATGCCAGGCCCATCCATAGGACGGCTGAGGCAGCTGCTACAGGGGCCCCAAAATGTGGGGTCTGTGTGGCTGCCTCAAACCATCCTATAAATGGGATGTGTAGACAAGCCCTCAGAAAATGCAGAAAAGAGCCTGGTATAAATGCTTAGCTACTTCTGTAGGTAAAAGGAGTTTCGTTCACAAGAAGGTTAATTATGTGATGAGGCGCTGTACTGAGACAATAGAGATCTGGGCTGAATGCCTGGGTTTGCCATAAACTCCCTGGGTGACCTCAGACAAGCCGCCTAATCTCTCTGTGCCTCAGCTCCCCATTATTGTGGATAAATGTTTTGTGAGCAGGGATTTCCCTATACCTCCCATGAGGGTGTATACCTCCCCTGAATTTCCCCAACACCCCACCCCCAATTTTGTGAACTATGGTGCCATACAGCCCACCTTCACCCTCACGGTCTAACCCCTCATCGGCCCTGACACCCCACCCCCATAAATTTGAACACCCCCCCCCATTTCAATTCCTGGGGAGGCTACTGTTTGTGAGCATTGAGATACTACGGTGATGGGGGTTGCACAAGCCCACAATGATAGTACTGGCAAGCTTTGGGCCTCCTGATGCAGTTGGAGTTGTTGGTGATTTGGATTATTAAATCTCTACTTCTGACAGACTCACCATCCAAGACTGGCATTCAGGTTCTGCTGGCAAGAGCCAGCCAGTGAACCTGGCTCCCAGGGTGCAATAGTTTCACCTTTTTCCTTCTTCTTCATCTGTTGTCGATGTTTGTTTTGTTTATTACACCAGGATTCAGAGGAGAAGTGGAACATGCCCAAGCAGTGAGGGGTATCACATGGTAAAGCTGAAAGAAGCCATGTCAACTTAGGGATCTGAAAGAAGTCCCTGATGGTGGTACTGGTGTTTTACAGAAATTAAAACAATCAACATTTTCACACCCAGAAAATAAAATTAAAAGTTTTTCAGGCAACTCCCGAAGGGGAAAATCCTGTCTTCTAAACTCTGCTGAGTTCTGAAGGCAACAGAGAGAGTAAGAGAAATACTCTACATATTAGTCACCTACTTAAAATTCTCTTACTCTGAGGAGCAGAGTTGTTTGCTCCCCCACAATCTGCTAGATGTGAGAAGAAAGCAAATGAGCCTGTACAGGTACTATGGAGCTGCTTACCATTCAAGTCACTGACAACTGTTGACTATAAGTAGGAAAACATTGAAATGTGTAAATAATCATAGCTGTACATGGACTGCATGCTATATTCACACAGCTGCTCATTATACAAAACTTCAAGGTATCCCACTTAGCACTCAGAATATGCAGTCACACCTAGTAAACAGAGCATCTCATAACTGATGCATGCACCAGGGACTACGGCTAGACTGCATCCCTCTGTCGACAGAGGGATGCAAATCAAGCACATTGAAATTGCTAATGAGTCAGGATTTAAATATCCTGTGCCTCATTAGCATAAACATGGCTGCTGCTTTTTTCAAAATGGAGTTTTTTTGAAAAAAAAAAACCAAACAGCAGTCTAGACGCGGATCTGTCGAAAATAAAGCCTTTTTCAACAGATCCTGTAAACCTCATTTTTTGAGGAATACAGGATCTGTCGAAAAAGGCTTTATTTTCGACAGATCCGCATCTAGACTGCAGTGTTTTTTTTTTTCAAAAAAACTCCATTTCGAAAAAAGTGGCGGCCATGTTTATGCTAATGAGGCACGGGATATTTAAATCCCGGCTTCATTAACAATTTCAATGTGTTTGATTTGCATCCCTCTGTCAACAGAAGGATGCAGTCTATATGTAGCCTGGGTGTCTCTTGGATTTTTTTCCCTCCTGCTTTGGGGATTTATTTCTGCTTTGTTTTTGTCAGGAGCTGCCCATGATCCCTGTGCCTTTGCACAGTGTGTCTATCAAAGTGACTTTTGAATAAAATGTAAAACAAGGGCTTGGTCATTTGTGACTATTAACATTTCATGGCATTTTTATGAGCTGTAGAAGTTAATCCAGGTGTCCTGGGCAATTTCTAGTTCATGTGCTATGAACTAGGACCATTCAGCCTATTTTGGCTGATTGATTGTATATTGTGAGATCAGTCCTCGGATGTAGAAGTGCTCCTTTTAGCAGAGGGCCATTGGAACAGAAGACTATGCTGCAGAGTGACAGTCTGGGCACATGCCATGTAGAACCCTTTAAATCTGATAGCAATAGAGATGCAGCCGTGTTAGTCTAGTCTAGCTGAAACAAAAAACGGGACTATGTAGCACTTTAAAGACTAACAAGATGGTTTATTAGGTGATGAGCTTTCGTGGGCCAGACCCACTTCTCAGATCAAATTGTGGAAGAAAATAGGCATGACCATATATACCAAAGGAATACAATAAAAAAAAAGTGAACACATATAAAAAGTACAAATCAAATTTCAGAACAGAGGGGGGATGGGGGGGAGGTAAATGTCTGTGAGCTAATGATATTAGAGGTAATAATTGGGGAAGCTATCTTTGTAATGGGTAAGATAATTAGTGTCTTTGTTAAGACCCAGGCGTAAAGTGTCAAATTTAAGCATGAATGACAGTTCAGAGGTTTCTCTTTCAAGTTTGGTGTTAAAATGTCTTTGAAGCAGTATGCAGGTAATCAAGTCATTGAGACAATGCCCTTTCTGGTTGAAATGGCAAGAAACTGTTTTTTCTTTGTGATACTGTCTGATATCCGTTTTGTGTGCATTGATTCTTTGGCAAAGTGTCTGAGACGTTTGTCCAATGTACATAGCATACGGACACTGTTGGCACATGATGACATAAATTATATTTCTAGATGAGCAGGAATATGTGTTCTTGATCTTATAACTGAATTGGTTAGGTCCAATAATGGTGTCAGCAGAGTAAATATGTGGACAAAGCTGGCAACAGGGTTTGTTGCAAGGAAAAGTTCCAGGGTTGGTATTAGTGTGGTATGTTGTTGGTAAGAATCATCCTGAGGTTAGGTGATTGTCTGTAGGAGACTATGGGTCTGTCTCCCAGAGCCTCTCGGAGTGTAGTATCCCGTTCTAGTCTAGATTGTAATTTATTGATAATGTGTTGGGCGGGTTTAAATTGGGGGCTATAGGTGATGACAAATGGTGTTCTATTGTTGGTTTTCTTGGGTCTGTCTTGAAGTAGATGGTTTCTTGGTATTCGTCTGGCCTTTTCAATTTGTTTTTTTATTTCTCCAGGTGGGTAATTGAGGTTTATAAATGCGTGGTAGAGATCCTGAAGTTTCTGGTCTCTGTCAGTGGGATTAGAGCAGATGCGGTTGTATCGAAGGGCTTGGCTATAGATGATGGGTTGTAAGGTGTGTTCTGGATGGGAGCTGGAGGCATGAAAGTTACTGTATTTTTCTGTAGAGAGTGGTGTCTAATTTACATTGGTGATTTGTACTGTGGTATCCAGGAAATGGATCTCTCATGTAGAATGGTCCAGGCTGAGATTGATGGTTGTTAAAATCTCTGTGGAATGTCTCCAGTGTTTCTTGGCCGTGGGTCCAGATCATAAAGATGTCATCGATGTAGCGTAAGTAGAGAAGGGGTAAAAGAAGTAAAATCTGATAACATTCTAATCACAGCAGAATACGTGACCTAGCTGCGTTTACCCAAACCCCTAAAGTGACATTGCTGGGAGAGACTAGTGCTGTCGCTCTTATAATCCATTCTTATGCAGTCTGTGTCTTCAGTATTTGCTTTTTAGAAAACTCAGAGACCTGGCTACGTTACCATAGTAACAGCATGAGATGTGAGCTCTATCTGCAGTCTAGGAGGTTCTTGTGCATTGTTGTAGGGGGACTATTCAGCAGTCTGTCTTTGAACACCAGAAATTGCATGTGTGTTTCAATAACTGAAATGTTTGTTTAATATGAATTTTCAACAAGTGACACTTATATTGATAGGGAGATTTACTAGATTTTCCTTGAAAATGAAAATATGAGAAAATAAGAACCAGAGATCAAAGCTCTTTTTTTTTCAGATGCTAGGGACCAAAACTGGTTGGAACTTAAAACTATCACTGCTCAGTCTGATCAGCAATGTTTGCTGACAATGGTCTAGAACGGAATATTTCAAGTTACAGAGTTTAATTCCCCAGGGATTAATGGAAATGGTACTTCATAGCCTATGAATTCTCTTGAGCTCAACAGATAACGTTAAAATCATTTAGTCCTTACATGGCAAAAAAGTAACAAGTATTATCACACAGGACCATTGACACAAGTGGATTTATTGACCATTATATTTTCCTCTTATTGGGTGGGAGGAGGCATGTGGAGGGAGCCCAAGCTATTACTGCCACTGCCTATGATGTGGACACTCATAGCCCTTCAAGCTTTGGCTCCATTAGCCAACACTACACTCATTTAAATATTCCACTTAAAGCTGTCAAGCAATTAAAAATTAATAATGATTAATTGCACTGTTCAGTAACAATAGAATACCATTAATTTAAATATTTTTGAATATTTACATTAAATATTCTACATTTCAAATATTGCTACATTTTCAAATATATTGGTTTCCATTAAAACACAGAATACAAAGTGTACTCTGCTCAGCTTATATTTATTTTTATTACAAATATTTGCACTATACAAAAACAAAAGAAATAGTATTTTTCAGTTCACCTAATACAAATACTGTGGTGTAATCTCTTTATCATGAAACTGAATTTATAAATGTAGAAGGACAAAAAAATCCCTGCACTCCAACAAAACAATGTAAAACTTCAGAGCCTATATGTCCACTCATTCCTATTTCTTGTTCAAGTTTGGTTACAATTTGAAGGAGATAATGCTGCTTAGTTCTTATTTACAATGTCACCTGAAAGTGAGAGCATGCTTCCAAATCCTGAGAGGAAAGTGGGAGAAACACTGTAGCTCTCCGTATGCTATTATTGTGAAATTAGGATTACCATATTTGAACTTTCAAAAAAAGAGGACACTCCTGAGAGGCAGTGTATCTGTATCAGTATCTGCCAACTGAGGGGCTGTGTCTAGACTGGTCAGTTTTTCCGGAAAATCAGCCGCTTTTCCAGAAAAACTTGCCAGCTGTCTACACTGGCTGCTTGAATTTCCGCAAAAGCACTGACTTCCTACTGTAAGAAATCAGTGCTTCTTGCGGAAATACTATTCTGCTCCCGTTCAGGCAAAAGTCCCTTTTGCGCAAAAGGGCTAATGTAGACAGCTCAGATTTGTTTTGCGCAAAAAAGCCCCAATCGCAAAAATGGCGATCGGGGCTTTTTTGCAGAAAAGCGTCCGTGCCAATCTAGACGCTCTGTTCTGAAAATGCTTTTAATGGAAAACTTTTCCATTAAAAGCATTTCTGGAAAAAATCATGCCAATCTAGACGCAACCAGGTTGTATTAATGTAACACATTAATATAACCTGAGTTGACAGATACTGATACAGATACACTCCCTCTCAGGAGTGTCCTCTTTTTTGAAAAAAATTACAACTCAAGGGGCCAAGGGTTAGTATTTTTGAAATCTCAAAACTCTAGAGAGGGTGTGGTTAAAATCCATTATCAAAGGAAGATTTTCAAGGGACAAAGACAGGTCTCTGAAAAACTGGGATAGTTAAAAAAAATTACCTGTTGTGTGGCTATTGAAACAAATGAAAATATAACTACAGAAAGATACTAAGTAGTAACAATATTTCATGTCAGGGATAGCAGTGGCATGGGGAGGAGTCACATGAGGACGAGGCAGGTGATCCTCCCCACTACTTGCCTATGCCCCCAAGACCTGTCCAGGCAACACCTCTTCCCCAGGTCCCACTCCCATGCTGCCCCAACCCCCATTTGTTCCTCTCTGTCTCCACCCCTACTCCCCCTTATGACCATTCAGTAAAAAGTGGGAGGTCATAACTCGGGGGAGTTGAAGCAAAATGCAGGACAATGTAGCACTTTAAAGACTAACAAGATGGTTTATTAGATGATGAGCTTTCGTGGGCCAGACCCACTTCCTCAGATCAAATAGTGGAAGAAAGTAGTCACAACCATATATACCAAAGGATACAATTAAAAAAAATGAACAAATATGAAAAGGACAAATCACATTGCAGAACAGGAGGGGGATGCGGGGGGGGGGGGGGGGGGGAAGGAAGGTAAGTGTCTGTGAATTGATGATATTAGAGGTAGGGAGAGTGGGATGTTTGTGAGTTAATGGTATTAGAGGTGATAATTGGGGAAACTATCTTGGTAATGGGTGAGATAGTTCAAATGTTTGTTAAGTCCTTGTTGGAAAGTGTCGAATTTTAACATGAATGACAGTTCAGAGGATAACTCGGGGGAGACCAGTCACCCAGTTCTAGGAATCCTTTGTCCTTCAATATTTTAACTAATGGTGTATTCTCTGCACCCTTTGCCACCCCAGCATTTATCCCTTTCCCAAGCTTATTTACACTGAGCAGCACTGCGGGACTCTGCTATTTGCCTCTCTCCACGCTGAAACCCAGCTACCTTCCTATTCCTTCCTACCCAGTGCGCCCTCGTTCTTAATCCGGTACTGAGCCACCAGAGGACCCTCCCCTCTTGTTCTAGACCATGACTGACTGCTTTGCTAAAGAGCCTTTGCTCGGGGACTTTGCCCAAAGGAAACCAAAACCATTGGCTCACCTGGACCATGTGTTGGCTGCCCTCCCCCCTTCCCAAGGAACTCGACTAGATTCTGTCCAGGCAGCGTTGCCTTGGCTACTTCCAGAGACAGCTCTTGGGTGATAAACAGCCGAGCTTTTCAGGAGCTGCAAAGCAGCAAACCAGGATTGTGCTGCCCAAGCTCACAAGGGAGCCCAGGCCGGGATTGGGGGACGGGCGTGGGAGGCGAAGCGTAAATCGCGCTCAGCCTGTTGCGGGAGCCTCGCACGAATCTGGCCAGCCAGAGAACGGAGCACGGGAAGTGTTCGGCGCGGGGAGAGTTGCCTAAACTCCGCGCTGCTGATTCAGCTCCTCACTAGCGTGACCCGCCCCCGTCATATGACAAGGGGCCGCGGCTTGGGACGAAGCAGAGCCGGGGGCGGGCGCCGTGCGCCCGGACAGGTGAGCGAACCAGACGGTCTCCGGGCTGCGCGGCGGCGGCAGGAGGCGCTAGAGCACGCGGTGCTGAGGCTGCGCCTGGGCCAGGCGCGGGGCAGAAGGGTTCGGGAGGGCCAGGAGTTCGAGTCCCCGCCGCTCCCTCCCGGGTAAAATGGCGCCGGCGGAACTAGGCTTTAATTTGTTGGAATGGCTTTAAATTCCCGCTTCCCGGGCTCCCTGGTGCATCTCCTGCCCATGAGCTCCGGGGGAGCGGCCTTGCTCGCCCTGTTGCAGGCCAGGGCCTGGCCTGGGACTCCGGAGCTGCCGAGCTTCAACTTGTTCTCGTTGAGCCCCTTTTGTTTGAAAAGTTTGGGGGCGCTTTGTTCCCGGGGGGGCCGAGCGGCCGCTTGCAGGGGAGGGTTTAAGCGGGGCAACTGCCTGGAGCCTGCAGTCTGGTAAAAAAAACCAGTGAGCTGCGAACAGAAGAGGAACAAACAGGGAGTTTGGGGGAGGAGGGACAGGTTCCCACAGAGCCTTTGTGCCTTGCATGCTCTGTGAGCACTAACTCCATTTGAACAGGCTCTTAGGAGAGTGAGCGATCCACAGAGCCCTGAGTAGATACAAAATTGGGATCCCCATGTGGATCTGCAAGAATAATCTGCAGATAGCACCCCCGTGGCTGTAGATACCTGTGGATATAAGTCGGGTAGCTGTGGATTTGTGGGGGTCTAGCCACAGAATCTGCATCCACAAAAACAAGCAGTGGATAGCTGCATCCACATTAGGGATGTAATAGTGTAGTCAGTTAACCGATAAGCAAAAGCTGATAGGTCAATGCTATAGACACATGCACTTCCTCCCTCCCACTTGCCAGTACATTTTTTAGTAGTCTGGCTCAGTCCTGGCTTGAAATGAGTCTGGGGCCTACCCCTGCTGCAGCTCTGCATTTAAAGTGTATTAGGAGCCAGGTGGGCGGGCAGCCCTGCTCCATTCTAGCTCATAGGGGGTCTGGGAGCTCAGGACACTTCCCCATCCCACCCCCCAGACGGGCTGCTGCCTATTAGCACTGTTGCATCTTTATCAGAGGTAGCAGCACAGGGGACCAGGCAGTTGGTCCACAAGGGGAACTGGTTTTTGAACTGGCTCCCCTTGCAGACCTGGTCCCACGTGGCACCCTGCACTGCTGCCTTTGATACAGAGGCAACAGCACAGAGTGGCCAGGGCTCCTCAGGAGTGAGACTGGAGCACACTGGCTGCCAGCCCTGCCCCCAGGAACCATAGACTAGTCAACTAACCAATAAGAATGCTTGAGGATACTCAACTATTCAATTAACCAATATTTAACATCCCTAATCTACATGCAGGAATGGTCTGCTGCCCAATATAGGAATAATTTGCCCAGGGAGCAATCTAATTTAGAGCGCAGAGGTCTGCAACCTTTTCAAACCAAAGAGCCAAACTATATTAAAATCTAGAACAAGTGGCCAACAAAGAGCCAGTATAAGAATGCCCCTTTGCATGACTGAAAATATACAACTTAATATTATTGATAATTGACATGATTAATAATAGCAGAAATGAAATACTAATCACAGACTTTATTTAATGGGACTTCTGCTGCTGCATCTTTTTGCACATTTCTTTGAAATTTACATAATAACTGGTCAAATTCAGGTTCCTGCATGCATTCAAACTACATGAGTAATTATGTGTTTTTAACATTTTGAATTAATTTTTCATTTTAATTTACAAAGTTGCATGTACTTTGGGAATGATAAAAGAGCTACATTTGGTTCTGTATTTGGCTTGAGAGCCATTGGTTGCAGACCCCTGCGTAGGCTAATTCATCTTGGTAGTATCTGCTGTTGGCTAACAGTGTTCCTTTCACAGGGCCAGTATAACGTGGTTATTGTTTCATGTGAGATGAAGGAAAAATGTAACCATACACTAAAATTAGTACTAATACAATGAGTTCTCCATGTTTATTTCAGTGTAGAAAGTTAACTCCTTTTTTTTAAGCATCTTTATTTAAATGTGCAGGTCATCATGAAACTCATCATTCTGGAGAACTATGCACAAGCCAGTGAGTGGGCTGCAAAGTACATTAGGAATAGAATTATCCAGTTTAACCCCGGCCCAGACAAATACTTCACTCTTGGACTTCCCACAGGTAGGTTTGGAAGGATTCATTAACATGATTTAACATGTTTAAGCAAGAACACTGACGTTCTAATGTATGAAATCAGTGCTTTTTGCGCAAGAACTATGATGCTCCCACTCAGGAATAAGCCCTCTTGCACAACTGTTCTTGCGCAGGAGGCCAGTGTAGACAGGCAACATGCATTTTTTGCGCAAGAAAGCCCTATGGTTAAAATGGCCATCAGAGCTTTCTTGCGCAAGAGAGCATCTACACTGGCACGGATGCTCTTGCACAAAAGCACATCTCTTGTGCAAAGGCACATGCCAGTGTAGACGCTCTCTTCTGGAAGAGTTTTTGCCCAAGAACTCTTCCGCAAGAGTTCTTGCGCAAAATCATGCCAATGTAGACATAGCCTTGTTGTTTGGGGAGCAACAGTTTGTATAATTTACTTCCTTTAAGAAACCTTTTTCTGTTTTTAAAGTAAGCAAATTATTTATAGTGATGCCTCCCAAATAACAACAAAGAGTCCATATAGATAGAAGGTGAAGCACTACATGATGAGACAGCTCTTCACATAAGTGGAATAGATGGTAAAACTATGTGCTTCCTCTAGGTGTAAAATTCATCTACTTTTAAGACTAGATCCTTATTGCTTGAATTAAAAGAGACTCTCCAATATTAGCTGTGCAGAGCTGACAGACAGTTGAGTAGTTCTGATTCTGTCCAGTTGAGGATGAAATAGCACACAATCAGTTTATTACAACTGGACAGAATTGGAACTGTTCAACTTGCATGGTCGATGATGGGGAGTCTCCTTTAGTTCAAGTAAAAAGTGTTTGTAATCTTGGAACAACAGGTGCTAGACTCTATACTCTTGAAGCTGAAAGGTGGCATAAGCTTTTTACCATATATATTTCTTTGTTACGGTTGTGATCCAACCACATTCTTGGCTTTTTTTGGGGAGGCAGCATCAGAAATATAAGCCACTGGGCACTTCCCTGCCACCACACCCCATAGGAACTAGTTTGTTTTCACCCAAGCTACTTATGTAATGTCTCAATAAAACACTGTTTGGTATATATGTCTGCTTTTATTTTTGTTTTATAATATTTAGTGCTATTCATCTTCAAAACAGCTGTATTCAGACATTTCCTGTCTCACAACCCCTGGTTTGTAAGATAGATGAATACTGTCTCTATTTTACACATAGGGAAGCTGAGGCCCAAAGAGACAAATGTGATAGAGTGGTTGTGTTATTTGCTATACTTAGTATCAATGAGTCTTCCAGTCATTAATGAGGTTCTGCTCTGAGTAGGTTTTTGAGCAGCTAGCACCAGTACTGAGTTTGTTGAGATGGCTTTCGATGTGTTTGTTAGCCAATAGTTTGTAATTAAATAGGTCAGTCTTTCAGTAACATAAAAATCTTCGAATTATTGAATTAATGATGCAGAATGTTTACACAGCTCAGTGTATGCACAGCATTGTGAAACACTAATTCCACTAAATATTTTGATTTTTTTCCCCCCGCATTATCTCTCCTAGGAAGTACTCCTTTAGGATGTTACAAAAAGCTGATTGAGTATTACAAGAATGGAGATTTGTCCTTCAAATATGTAAAAACCTTCAATATGGACGAATACGTAGGTGAGTCATCTTAATTCATAAAATGTTGTGCTGAGGAAACAATCAAGCTTTTTTTTTTTAGGTGGAGGGTCCCCACATTTTATTTATTGTGCTGAATGAAATCAGACATTTCTGTTAATACAAAATATGTCACTTTGTATAGAACTCAATGTAAAATGACCCCAAAACAGATTGGGAAGGGAGAGACAGGGGATTGGAATGCTATGTAATACTTATTAACAAGCTAGAGTTGCCAAGTCTCCCAGACCGAATGGTCCAGGCACCATTGCTGCAAATAGTGTCTGGTCAGGAAAGTGGGCAACCCTCTAATGAGCTGCAACTTTGTCCCCTAATTAGAAAGATCACATTAGCTATGACCTGTGAAAGCTGACTGATACATTCCCTGAGTATTTCATTAAAGAAGTCCCACTGATGACGCTAGTACAGTAGATAGAATGTAAAATCTCTGAATTTACCATTTTATCCCAGCTTTCTTCTGATCAGGGAAATTGCTGCTCCTTCTGCTGTTTTGCTGGTTTGGATGGAATGCTATAGCCCTGTGCATAATTAGTAAAGGAAATAGCCAGTGCTCCAGCAAGATTGCACTTTAGACTTGCTGATATGTAGCCCTGTTATGATGTTAGATAAGGATTGCCTTATTTGTGACATTATGATGCAATATTCAATTGGAGCTGGTTCAGTGACAAGTGAACAAATCCTCTGGTTATCAAGGTACCAATGTGCTAAACATACACATTAGTTTACTCTATGGCCCTACTGTTATTGCATTATCTTCCTGATTTGATTGGACTGATTTTTTTTCTGTGAATAATCATAATCCGAGTACTCTGGATTAGGTTAAGGGTTATGTAGTTTGTTCTAGAATCATCCTTTATAATCAGGGAGTTTTTGGAAGAATTGTTAAACTAAAGTTGCTTCTCTGGTTTTGGCATACCATTAACAAGCTTAGAATAACAATAATTCTGCAGAATGTTGAGGAAAAAAATTAGATCTGTTTCATAATATTAATGCATCTTATTCATAGAATTTGGATAATCTGCCTCTCCCTCACAGTGTGATCTTACTGGAACTATAGTGACTTTTTAAACTTGCATTAAGGACACCCAGCTGAAGAGTAGATGGTGATATCTGGCATTCATTTGTAATCAAAATCACCGATGTCTATGCAAATATATGTAAAAGTTTTTACATAGGTTATTGTATCCTCCTCCTTTATGCCCACTTATCAAGTCGTGAAAGCTGTAACAAATAGGGTGTGAAAGACTTTGAAGCAGGAATTGTTTTTGTACTATGTCCTGTACAATGAGATCTGGGTCCTTAATGGGTCTGCAGATGTGACTGTAATATAAACCTGCATTAATGTTCCTGATCACCAGGTCTCCCAAGGGATCACCTGGAAAGTTATCACTCCTTCATGTGGAATAACTTTTTCAAGCACGTTGACATCTCTGCAGAAAACACTCACATTCTGGATGGAAATGCAGCTGACCTACAGGCAGAGTGTGATGCTTTTGAGAGGAAAATCAAAGCAGCTGGTGGAATCGAACTCTTTGTTGGAGGTGAAAATCTGAAAGAATAACAGACTAGAAGAGAATAGAGCATTGTTTTTTTAGCATAAACCTAGATAACTTTGTTTGGGGAGTTCCTTTTTAAAGCCACTTATTAGATATGCAGTCAGAAAAGCCATATGTGCATTCCCTTGCCCCAAAGAGTGTATGGGGTACTTGTCTGTAAAGTGTCACCTCTAGCCATTTCCTCCAGTGAGGCTAACTGGTGGGGACTGGAGCTGCTCCCCACCTATTGCAGGCAGGGGGACTGCTCCAGGCCCACAGAGGGCCCACCATGGACAGGGGCTGCTGTGGCTGGGCTGGAGCAGCTCCTGTCTGCGGTTGTGGGGCAGGGAGAAAGTTGTGCCAGGCCAGCAGTGGGTGGGGATGGGGTCTGGTCTAGCCTGACTGGAACATCCTCCTCCTCCTCCCCCTCTTAATCCATTAAACAATGTTTAACTGGCTAACCAGATAAACAGGGATGTTACATCGCCAATGCATAGGTGACTCACTGGTAGTCTGTGTGTGTTTTATTTTTGACTCAGTGAGATGCTTAGGTTGTCCTAGAAGCAGCTCCATTCCTGCTTAAGCCTTTCTGTCATACTAGGTCAGTGTAATGTGCCTCCTGATCAAGTATGGGTCTCAAAATTTGAAGCAGCAACTTGCTCCAAAGTCTCAGGCTGCAGGGATAGGGGATGCCAGGAACACTGGCAGAGTGTTTCTGACCCACTTGGCCGTGGATGACCTCTTTAAAACTAAGCATGTAAAGATCATTCATTAAAGTTCAGGCATTTTTTTAGGTATATGGGGACAGACTGGGGAAGGAATGTTGACTTTTTTTCTCAGAAGTAAAATGGCTAAAGAAATATTGTTGATACTTACTGATTTATGTTTTAAATCACCATTTCAGCTAAGATCTAGATTTGAATATTTCAGCCTAGTAAGTGAATTCTTGAGAAGATGGGGAGGGGAGGATAAGAGAGGTGTTGCAACCTTTACATTAGTAAGTTCTAGTAGGTAACTGCTGTAACCAGCTATAAACCCTCTGACACAGTGGTGACTTCTAATGTGATCAATTTGCTTTTGGGTGCTAATTAATTTTTCATTATTCCAAAAAATGCTAAGAAACAGTGTTTCTAATCTTGTTGACTTCAGTGGGAAATTTTCCGTTCACGTGAAAGGAAGCAAGATCTTTGAGCTTTAACAATGCTGCAAGTTCTTGTATGAAAGTAATGGCCATAGCTGCTGTTTGGAGCCTATAGCATCCTTATAGTAAGTGTGATGTTGGCTTTGCTTTTTGTAAGTGTTAAGGTAGTGACATTCTTAAACTGTCTCCAACACAGGTATTGGCCCAGATGGTCATATTGCCTTCAACGAGCCCGGCTCAAGTCTGGTGTCCAGAACTAGAGTGAAGACATTGGCTATGGACACCATATTGGCTAATGCTAGATTCTTTGATGGCGACCTCTCCAAAGTTCCCACAATGGCTCTGACAGTTGGAGTAGGCACAGTCATGGATGCTAGAGAGGTTAGAAGAAAAATCCAATGACTTAATATAATGTTTCACAGAGCATCAAAAAGTTGTCTAGTTTTCAAATAGTGGCATTTTCTGCAGCACAGCTGTAGGCATTACAGGGCTGCCAAAATGTTGATCATAGTTGATCAATTACACAACCTAATTACCTTGTATCCTGCAAAAGTACCTTAGTTTTTCCCCTGGGGTTTCTTTGCTACTTTAGCTATGATCAAATTAGACACACAAATGGAGGGGCATATAAATGTGAATGATAGCTGAGAGATGATGCTACTAAAAGTAAAATCATATATGCAGGGATAGGAAAAGAAAGGATGTCTTACCAAACAGCTGTGTTCATTACATCAGAATGAGCTTATTCATCTGGTTTCCATTATGCTGCTTTAACAGTTTTCAGGTAACTATGCAATACAGTTGTAGTGTGCTTGGGAAGCTGGATAAGGAAGTTTCGTATGGGTCAATTTCACAAGTCACTATTTGAATTATGGAACACCCGCCCACTTCTAAAGGACTCTCCCCCAGCCTTGTGGGAGAGACCCACTGGATCTGGAGTTCAACTGATTTCATAGGACCAATGATGAAAATCAGGATCGGGGTGAGGTCATTGGTTTAAAATGGGAATTGGAAGCGGACACCAAGCAGAGATCCTCGGGAGCCAGTGGACGCTGCCCAAAGAAACTCTGCTCTGATGCATGAGACTAGAGAGGAGCGGAAATAGGCTCCACAATTGCAGAGCACCCCCTCATCCAGCATCCCCCTCCTGGTGTTCTATATGGCAGCTTTTGCCAGCACCAGGAGGAGGTCTCGTGACTTTGTGGGGACATGGTACGTGTGTGCATAAATGAAAAGGTATGGGGAAAAGAGCAGCCACAACCTCAGCAGGAGGTTCTGGAGGAGTCAGAAATGGGGTTGCAACCTAGCACGTTCAAGATAGGTGTGCACCAGGTTCTCCCTCACGCTGCAGAAGGGGCAGGGATCAACCACGGACTTACTCAGAGGCATACCAACAAGTTGAGAATCACAAGGTGGTGTGTGGTTGAATTTATTTTACACCTGTAGTTCATAACTGTTAATCAGCTCCTCTAGCTGTCTAACATGCTCTAGTCTACTCTTGCATAAACATAAAAGGGAGAGCTCAAAGTAACAGGTGCATAAACTTTAAAATGGCCAGACAAACCGTAATTTTATTACTTAAAATGATACAGCCAAAGAGAACAATACTGAGTCAATGAAGTGAAACATTGCTGGAGAGGACTAAAATAGTTTTCTTCTTTAGATGACTTGCTCATGTATTGGCTTCAAATCACACTTGGGTATGCTCCCTTTAAATGTGCATCACAGAACCTAACAACCTGATTCCTGTATTCCCCTCTCCCCCAATTCAGGTTATGATTCTAATCACAGGAGCCCATAAAGCATTTGCTTTGTACAAAGCTATAGAGGAAGGAGTGAACCACATGTGGACGGTATCTGCCTTTCAGCAGCATCCTAGCACTGTCTTTGTATGTGATGAAGATGCCACTCTGGAACTCAAAGTTAAAACAGTGAAATACTTTAAAGGTAAGAAACTGGCCAGATCAGGCCACTTTTCTAATTAGCTTCTCTCTTTTCAGTGTCACCATTTAATTTAGAAAATCTTCCCTGTCCGACACATTGTGTGTTTGGAGGAAGGGCTGTCAGGTAACTCTGTGGTACTAACCCTAATTTAAAAAAAACCTCCTAATTAGAAATGTATTCAGGACAACACTTAAATGGAAATCTTTATTTAAATTTTCCACTACCATTATGAATCCTGTGTTTTCTATTTTTGAGTTAATAAAGTGCTATTGATAACAAGCCATACACAAAATGAGTGAAGCTAGTTTAATTGGCCAAGGAGAGTGAAGTATGTCCCTCTTTCTGTACACAATGAAAAGTAAATGAGGTTTTAAATGTATACTGATATTGCTTTTAATATCAGGTTTACAGCAATGGGGTGAAAAATACTAAGAGGGTTGTGCGTAAAGGGGTCAGTTAAGAATTAGTGCCCATACCTTAATTTAAAAGCAAAGTTGTTCATTCACTGCACTTCCTACCCATACCTAGCCTTTCCTTTTCCCACGTACCAGGTTTAATGCTTGTTCATAACAAGCTTGTGGAACCCCTATACAGTATGAAGGAGACCGGAGCAGAAAGAAAACAGTCAAAGAAGCCATACAGTGATTAGTTTCTGGAGGTCTGGAATGATGCAAAGCAGGCTTTTCTCGGGGAAACCAGCACTAGACACAAGGAATCCCTCCATATGCTTGTACATAAATCAAAGATGTGTTCATTTATTGTCTCCATCGTAGGAGCTGAGTACATTCATCTTAATAAAGTAGATGAGAGCGGGATTTTATATAATATGTTCTAGCAACCTCCAACAATATTCACTGTTTAGTGATGAAGCCAATTGAAATGAGATGTGTAATCTATAAAGCAATTAAATGAATAGAAAATAAGTGAGGTAGAAGTAAAATCAAACAGGTAATTGTACAAGGTGTTAACATTTGAATGACCTATGTTTACATTTTTCTCCCCTCATATTTACTAATCTCAACTGCATTAGCATCATGAAATTGAAGTTCTAGCCCCAACTAGAGTTAGTCATTAATAAACTTCCTCAAAGTTCTCCTGCATTAATTTACATTCTAGCCTTGGGGCTGTTCACCTGAGCAAAATCAGAGAAATGCTGCACCCACTCTGGCTCTTCAGTACTCTTAGTTATTTCATGAAGCTATCGCCAAATAGTTAAACAGCCAATTGTTGCTTATCAGCTGTATCACTATGGCTACTATTATACTTTATGGTCAACTCTAGAAATCTGAACATTGGAATTAATGTACATTAAGACTAAGGCACTAACATTAGACAAATATTTTATACCTAAGCCTAAATATAGGTGGATTTGCTTTTCTCCCCTATACAGTTAACTGGACAGTTGGTTGTTGCTACTTTTCAAACTCTATTGGTTTTGCCCTTTATTATTACAAAAAGGGCTTACAAACTATTGTATGTCACTGTGGATGTTGCTTAGGTATGGGTATATATTTTACACAGAAATCCTACAACTTATTCATAATGTAATTTTCTACATTAAATGCAGTACAGCCAGTCCCCGACTTACGCGGATCCGACTTATGTCGGATCCGCACTTACGAACGGGGCTTTCTCGCCCTGGAGGTCGAGGTAGCGGATTGCTACCTGCGAGCTCCGGGGCGAGAGAGCCCCGTTCGTAAGCTGCTCTGGTGCCCCTGGTCTGCTGGAGACCGTCTCCAGCAGACCAGGGGCACCGGGCGGGTTCCCACGCTTCTGAGGCTTTGCCAGAGCAAAGCCTCAGAAGCGTGGGAACCCGCCGCTGCTGCCGCTTCAGTCCGCAGCAGACCACAGGCACCAGGACTGAAGCCGCAGCCGCGGGGGGGGGGGGTCCCGCGCCTGAGACTTTGCCAGAGCAAAGCCTCAGAGGCGCAGCACCCCGCTGCCACTGCGGCTCTGCTCCCCGTGTCCCTGGTCTGCTGGGGGGAGGGCGGGGGTGCAGCTAGTGTGCCCCCCCCAGCAGACCAGGCTTTTGTTTTGGACCCTGGAGCAGAGCAGCTCTGGTCACTACTGGACCAACCCGGCAGCACCCCAGCTGCTCTGCCCCAGGTCCTGATTCAGCCGCTGCTGGTCAGTTTCAGCAGTGGCTGAATCAGGACACCTGTGGCAGAGCAGCTGGGGTGCTGCTGGGTTGGTCCAGTAGCGCCGAGGAGCGGTGCTACTGGAGCAACCCAGCAGCACCCCAGCTGCTCTGCCCCAGGCGTCCTGATTCAGCCGCTGCTGAAACTGACCAGCGCTGACTACAGGAAGCCGGAGGCAGAGTTGCTCTGCCCCAGGCTTCCTGGAATCAGCGCTGATCAGTTTCAGCAGCAGCTGACTTGGGGAAGCTTGGGGTTCTTAAGTTGAATCTGTATGTAAGTCAGAACTGGCGGTCAGTTTCAGCAGCGGCTGAATCTGGACGCCAGTTCCGACTTACATACAGATTCAACTTAAGAACAAACCTACAGTCCCTATCTTGTACGTAACCCGGGGACTGCCTGTATTTATATCCAAATAAGTTAAGTCATGTTGACTGTCCTTACCCATTAACTTTCTAAGTTCTATTAGGAATTATAAGTACTTGACTTTAAATAAAACTGAGGCAAGACTGAGTACATTGCTCATCTGGCAGAACCTGAAAAGTGATGCAAATCTTGGCTTCCTATACATCATTTGGTCTATTGCCATTTCTGGCCTTAAAAAGCAACTTGTAAAAATTGGCAGGACAGCAGGTTTACTTAATTCCAGAGCCACCTCCTTCAAGCTGTTGCAAGATTTTTGCCTTTATTCTACATGTGTGAATTACACCAGAAAAACTGGAGGCTGTTTTTTAAGCAGGCCATATATAGTAAATATATATATTTATGCTCCTGCTAGAAGAGTTTAGAGCTGCTGCAGACAATTTTTCCTTGAACTATAACTTTGGCCCTCTAATAGCTATGGGTAACATAAGTAGGTAGAATTATTCTATCTTCTATAATTTGTCAATCTTTAGGTGTAAGCGGTGGCAATAAATTGTATATGAGGCCAAAGACTGTGCCATATATTAAGGTACTGAGCGTATCAGATTGTCCACAAAAGAAAATGGAAAGCTAATACCAAAGCTATGAAAGCAGCAGCAAAAAAAATCAGAGCCTAGATACATGTTCTATAATTGAAGAACAAATCTAAATTTTAATAACTTTTATTCATCTCCATCTTACATTCATCTTGGTAATACAGGATTTACAACCTTTTTACAAAGCTAAGAGAATAGGATTCTTTTGAACCATGTAATTTTAAAGGATAAAATCATAACCAATCTTTTTACTGCATCATAACATCTCATGGTTATTTCTGCAAAGCTAACACAGGTAGAATGAGAGATGAGGAAGCAGACACTCTAACCTGTTTCTGTATGCATAATCCATTTTTTTAAAAACCTTTTTGAATGATAAACAAGCACATTCCAGAAAGTGCTTAAATAGGAAAGCTTCAGCTGAATTAACTTTACGCTTTGAATTCTCGATCATTATATTTAAATAGTTATCAGAGCAAAATAATACAGAGCTAGCATGCAGCCTATCCAAACACAATCTTTTAAAAGAAAAACCCTGCAATGTGGTTGGTTTTTTAAAAAGAGTGAATTTTGTGAATGGGTGAAAATCCAAGATCTCCTACCACGTAGCTGGGTATGCACAAGGGCTGGGTACTACTATTGTAATATACCTTATTGCAAACAGCTAAGCAAATTTATCAGTTGCAGTGATCACCACAGTTGCTGCATAGAAGCAGAATAATTTATGTGCTGATATACATTCCATAATAGAGAAATGTGCAGAGAATTGAATTTCTTTTCAAAAGTGAAGTTAGTGTATGTAAAAGGTGCTGGAATGCAACTTAAACAATCCACACACAGTAGTGACCAAGCTTCTCCTACCCTCTACCAACATTAAGGCTGTTCAGTTCTAAGCAAGGGGAATCTGTCCCTATGCTATCTTTGATCTCTCTCAGGCTACCAACCATCACAAGGAGTTGTGTAACAGCGATCTTTGTCCTTTCTAGAAATGGATTAAACCTTTCACTTAGTTCAGCTATACAGACATCTGAGTAAAGATTTACTAACAACCAAAACTACATATGAAGAATTGACCTTGACCACTATTATCATCTAGCTCCAGAGCCATTCAGGCTCTGCTGTCTTATTTTAAACAAGATTCTTTTCATTAAAAAGTCAAAGCAGCTGTTTTCTAGCCCATCTTACAGATGAAAAATATTTCTAAAAATCTAGTCCACACACATTGCTCTCATGTCTGAGACTGCTTGTGAAACTATCAGGGTAGGCAGACTTGTTTTCCCAATAACTTTCATGGGGAAATATAATGACAGAATGACCCTAGGTCAGGGTCACACATTCGTCCCAGCCATTTGTGTTGTGGTTTTTTTTGGCCAGAAGACACCATTTCACAAAATGTTCTACTAACTTTAGAAACTGGGAAGGAAAAACATCAGCTAAGGGATTCAAGTCTCACTTGACTATGCACCTGTAAAATTTCAGTTCAGTGTCTGAGGTCAATTTTCTTAATATTTGAGTCAAGAAATACTGCCCAGAATTTCAGATAGGATGCACATTAAACAGATTGTTTTAATATCCATCATAATGAAAATAATCACTAAACCACAAATTCATTCCATGTTAAGGTCTGATAGAAACACGGAAATCAATTATTGAAATTGAATAGCAATACTTATGAAAATAGAAAATGTTTGTCAGGAACTTTCTACACAAGATCCAAACATTAGATCCACTTTGTAGAGGTGGGGAGAAGGAGGAATGGGATGCAAACATTCAGCAATTTATAAATCTCTAACCCCTCACCCCCAATGAAGTGTGTCAGTACTAGACCAGTGAACTACCGCCGAAAAATCAGTTTGGATCCAGGTCAAGAACTGCTATGAAAACAACTGACTCAGTTTCTGAGGGAGGGGGAAAATTCTTAAGCTACATTTGATGAGTCTTCCTGCAACGAACACTAGCAGCTTCACCAAAGTACTCCAGAGAGAGCATATCAAGGCCACCTCAGTCAGAGAAAAGATTACTCCCCAGGATGGACTCCAGAAATCCTTGCAAGGTCAAACTTCCTGGAGAAATTCCCAAACAGAGATTTTTAAGATGTTTCTGAAAAAGGGGGTACGTTATGGTATTACGTTTCCTAGATTATTTTTAAGCCTTTGGATGACAGTTTATTCACTCTATCTAGCATTGAATATGTAGGTAAGAGGAGGAAAATGATTTCCTTTGTGGCAATGGCATCCAAATAGTTATTTGTATAAGCAGCCTGCAGCATGATAAGAGTGGTAACATATCATATGAAAGCAAACAAACTTGACAAAAGTGGAAAAAATTCATTCCTGGTTTCTTCAGCTTCAGGTGATACAGAAGCTAACTAGTGTTCATCTTCAGCATCCCAGAAGTCACCATCAACATTCATAGCTTGAAACAACCTGTGAGACAGGCCAGAATTTATGTTAGGAAACAGTGAACAACAACTTGAATTTGAAACTATGATTTGAACTTTTCAGCTTCTTGAACAGTGCTTGTGCAATGGTGTCCTGGTCCACAACCAGGGCTCATAGGCACTATGGTAATACAAACATAGCACAATGATAATTAGGCCTTTAAAGATCCTTGAGAGTATTATTTTTAATTGTTTATTATGGCAGGGCCTAGGACCAAACTGAAGTAGAGAGCCCATTGTGCTAGACACTGTCCATAGTAGTAAAGAGTACCTTTTGCCGAGAGTTTACAATCAAAGCAGAAAAGGACAGGTGAGCGAGATGTCACACAAGCAAAGTGAAAATATGATGCTGCAAACATATCAAATTAGTTCAATGATTAAATTATTTTTGGGGTGTTGGTTCAAGTTCGGAGAGAATATGATAAATGGAAAGAAAAGGGAAGGGAGATAGAATGTTGAAGGGAAGGTGGGTAAGGAAGGGCAGTTGTGGAGTGAAACCAAAGAGAAGAGGAAACAAGGCTGGAGAAACAGCCAGTCATTGCAATTCAGAAAGTCCAGTTACGGATGGATCCTTGCCCCATTTTACAGTAGGCAAATTGAGGCACAGAGAGTACCTGAATTTTACTACTGACTTTCGTTTATTCGAGGATATGGAACAGATCTTAGAAGTGCTGACTCCTATTCCCTGCCATGGACGCATCAATAAAATGTCTAATATAAAAGACTCAAGTTCCTGGTGCTAATCTTTAAAGCCTTCAATAGCTGGGAGCCTGGCTACAACTCAAGACATTGGTTTCCTTTGCCAAAACCTATTAGAATCAAAGATTTTGTTAAGGCTGATGAAACCCAGAGCTAAATTTTCAAGTCGTCATGCCTTCTACAGATAACCCCCTGTTGCTAGGAAATTCCTACCACCAGAGTTTAGGAAGACTCCAAGTCTGTTGCCTTCACAGCAGAATGCACAACATGGCCTATTTGCAAAGCATTGACTTTGAAAATGACTTCACAATGACCAGCAACATTTTCTCTGGAAATAAAAGTATCTGAACACATCCACTAAAGAAAGCAGTATCAGCAATGGAGAGGTGAAAAATACTGTCTTAGTATTAATTTGATATGACACCTATGTAGGACAGTAATGGGCACATTACACATGCACAGAAAGATTTGAGAATGGAATATATTTTCAAAGATTCTTTGATTCTGCTTGATTAGCAAAATATTCTAAGGCACAAAATACAAGTCAGCAAATTACGTTTTCACACTATTATACTTCTCTCATCCAATTCTCTTTCCATCTACCCAAGTAGCAATAATCTCTATTCTTCCACACAATCCCTATGTTAACTTCCAGTTCTGCAGCTCCTAAAATTTACAGCAGCTTTTTTATCTAAGTATTTATATCAGACTGAGCACCTATTCATGAAAATGAACAGTTCTAATAGAAAAAAAATCTCTCAAAAGAGATATTCCAAATCCCATCTGACATTTTTTTTATCTTTACCCACACCTCAAATTTTCTCATTTTTATTTTAACTTTGTAATTAACTATATAATTATGCAAAAAATAATTCTGGGAGAGCTTGCAAGAAAATGCTACATATATGGAGTTTCTATTGTATCTGAGGACATATATTGTGAATACATACCGGTTAAAGCAGGGGGAGGATGGGTCATTGAAGTGCCTGTATGGGTTCATCCTAGACAGAGAACCCATACAAAGCCAGCAGAAGTACTGCCTGCAGCCAGTGCATGTCATCTTGTTACAACCATCTAGTTTCTGATGGAAGAAGAAACAGGGAATAGCAGTAAGAATTGACTATATCTCATGTCACTTCTAAATCTTCAAACCTACCTTTGTGCAATATCAGCAGTGTATTTTCAGAAATGGAACATCTGTACAGTATTACACTACACGTCACACCATCTTTGACAGACTATAAAGATTTCATAGACTATTTACCCACTGTATGAATAAATAATTTTATTCAAAAAAATAATTTTTCATCACCAGCTATCACATTCAACAACAAGGTCACCTTCAGGAATTACTATCCAGGAGTCCTGGATCTTCAGATCATCAGTACAGATCTCTACCTACTTGAACGATGGAAATAATTTATTCTCCATGTGGAATAGCTATTTATGTGGGCTACTCAAGACAATTCTGCCAGACGGTTACGCAGCTATTTGTTAGAAAGCAGTAGAATACTAGATTCCAGTAGAAATAGATTCCTGAGATCTATTTCTGACTCTGGAAAGAAAGTGGCACGTACTGGTTAGACAGGATAATCTTTTGGGATATTTAGCCAGAAAGTCAGTGTTGCAAAGTGGCAAAAACTTGATTCTGCTGTATTACAGACTTCTGTTTTCTTCCCAATTCTCTTTGACATGACTTTGGACAATCTGTTTATTTATTTGCCCAATGAGACGTGAATATTTGATTGCCTTCTAGGGTTGAGATATAAAAGTAAAAGTCTGAAATGGATGGAAATACTAACAGCAATCAGTATGTGAGATTTGAAATTATATTTTTTTGGCTCCCAGCTCAATACCTCTTTGCCTAGTTTGCAGAATATTTGGTGACAGGAGTATCTCCCTGATGTTTGTAGAACACCGCCTGCCTTTGTGATTCAACCAGAATGCAAAAGGGACTAGGGATGTAAGCGAGTAATTGACTAATCGCTTCCCCCTGCCCTTGCTGCCTCTATCATAAAGAGGCAGCGGGGGAGGGAGAGGAGGAGGAGTCCTGAAGGAAACTGACTTAAAAGCTGGTTCCCGCCAGCTCCGTGGGAAGGGACAGGGATGTAGCGGCAGTGTTCCACCTTGAAATGTACAAGAATCCCCACTGGGGTTCCTTGTACATTTCAAAGTAGGAGAGAGCCTGTGGGGGACCACTGGCTCTGGGCTCCACGTGGCATTTCAAAGCAGAAGTGCTGCCTGTACATTTCAAAGGCAGAATGTCACCTGGCACTTCTGCCTTTGAAATGTAGCAACGGCCAGGAAGGCTCTTGCTACATTTCGAAGTAGAAGTGCCCTTATTGACTAATTGAATAGTGGATGGAAATTCCATCGACTATTCAATTAGTTGATTAATCTAATTTTAACATCCCTAGGAGGGACCATAAAATCTAATGTCCTTGTGAGGTCTATTGTGAGTCCTCACTTCAACCTGGTTTCAGAAGATGTGTAACCAAAGGAGGAGCTTCTTCTTATTATAATGTCAGCTGCTTTTCCTGGCTGCAGAAGTCAGAACAAGCTCTACAACAAGTGTAAGTCTCCAATATAGGTAAATGTTATTCCCTGTTTGTGAACTAATAGCCTTTGGCACAGAAGTCTTATTTGGCTGAATTACTAAACACACTGGAAATTCACCTTTTCCTGAACTGTTTCCTGACAATTACCTGGCATCTGGAGAACACTGATAAATACCTTTAAAAACTGAAAATACATACTTTTTATTAAATATAATACTCAAAAATAAAACTAGAGTAGCCAGAGCCAGCAGCAGGGATGAGATAAGTAGCATCATCTGAACCCTTTACAAATAAAATTCCTAATTCCCTAGCACTGTTCTCTATAGTCAATCACATTAGCAACATAGAACAGTTACAATTAAGAACAAATTACAATTCTCCAAAGTTAGCCCAATAAACTTACTTCTATAGGAGTGCCACAACAAGGGCAGGCCTTTGAGTTCTTTTCTAGCCATTCTTTGCTTTCCATCTCCTCAAGGGCTTTCTGAATCACTCTTTTGCCATAGCGCTGCTCCAAAAATATTTTTGTGTCCCCATCTGCTTCTAGGTACTCATTACGCAAATCCATTAGCTTTTCTAAAGAGTGAAATAAAGACACCAAAATGCACATTAGCCTTACATACCTCACTGCATATGAAGTCACACTATTAGCTAGGACAATGAGTCAAACTAATTGTAAACAAAATCCAGGAGATTCCAAATATTGCAAGGGTCAAGAGGATTCTAATAACCCTGATAAGAGATTTAGGTAGCAACAGCCATCCAGAAGTTCCACCCAGTGGCTGACCCTAGCTAGTATAATCTACCACCCCGCAGTTGTCGAAACTCCAGGACAAACAAAAGAGAACACACAAGGAACAAGTACTTTATACTTCTTGTCATCCTACCTCAAAATGGTTAAGTGGAAATAAAAGGTTTTCAGTTATTTGCAACCAACACAATTACAGGCATGGGAAAAAAAATTCCTATGATATAAGACTGAAAATACGAGGGATAATTAGTTTAGAGAGGAGATAATTAGTTAAGAGTGAGTGAGTGTACATGACATACCGAATAAACATTAGAAAAAAGATAAGATTAGATACCTGTGAGTCTCTTGTAATAAGTACAAGAGGACTGTTAATAAAATTGAAATAGGCAGCAAATTAAAAATTGTTACAAAGATATTTTTTACTAGCTCCATAAATTTAGTGGAGCTCTGTCACAAGATATCAAGGTCAAATGCTCAAGATTCAAAACAGGAAGGAACTTTCATATAGATAACAGCCTGAGTTACATTAGTATGGATTTTAAAGTGTCTGAAATATAAACCCTCTTGCTTCATGGCATATGGGTAAATGCTTCATGTTATTCCATAAGTGTCCACTTCATGGTTTCTTGTACCAACCCTCAAGCATTTGCTACCAGCCACTGTGGGAGACAGAAATGTACCCCATGTGACATTCTTTCCTCCAAGTAATCAAAAATCATCATTTTGTTTTTAAAAAACCTTAAGATATACAAACAGGCATCATGAGGAACTGTAGTGCCACAACCACTGTGCTTAATTATATCAATTGCTCATCTAACTCGCTGAGGTATGTTCAGACTTTCAACTAGCAATGTAAAATCCCGTTTAATTGGTAAACCAGTTAAATGTGAGGTTTAATCAGCTAACCGATTAAAGGACATGGGCAGCACTCCTGCCCTACTGGACTGGAGTGGCTCCTCTACATGCTGAGGCTGGACTGGAGCGCCCCTCTTCCACAGGCAGGGGCTGCTCCAGCATGGCCTTGTCTGCAGAGGGCTTCTACTTGCAATGAGCCCAGGCTCAGCTGTGGACAGGGGCTGCTCTGAATAGTCCCCTACAGGCCCACCATGAGGCTGGAGCAGCCCTCTGTCCGCGGCAGACGGGCTGCTCCAGCCTCTACCGGTTAATCAGAATAGCTAAGTATCACCCATTAAGGGTGATACTCAGGGCTTGAGAAATAATAGAATTTGTCGGAAGAGCTGGGTTCGGGCAATCTGCGCATGCGCAAATTGCTGGACAACACGGCTGGCGAGCGGGGCTTGCCGCAGTTCGGCGAGCCCTGGTGATACTTACTGGTTAACCTTTCACATCCCTACTTTGAGCTATAAATTCTTCAGGGCAGAGGCCAGCCTTTCAACTACATTTAACCTCTCATCCCCATTACACAGAGAACCCCCACTACATGGAAGGAAGTGTTAACTCACTTACTCCTTAGTATAGTGGATACAGAAATAGAACGGTTTCCAAGTATCTACTTATTGTCACTATATTTTACAATGAAAGTTGCAATTCATTTTGTGACCCAGTTCCAAAAGGGTGCAACTCACCTGCAGTGACTTTACATGGAGAGACTCCATGGTAAGTCATTCTACAGAGGGTACAGAAGGCATGGTTGCAGCTGGAACATATGCCCATGGTGCAACTTGGCTCTTGCATCACTGGCGTCTGACAGCATGGACGAGGACAATATACCACGTCTGCCATCAAGTCCAAGCTGGACTGCAGAAGTAGACGGTCATAACGTGCAAACAACTCCTCTCCAACCAGTTCCTTAACCTAAACAGAAATCAAACAGCATTACATTTCCTGGATTTGGATGTTCAATCTATTAGCTCTGATAAAAAAAGGTTTTATTCTAGGACATGAGTATCAACAACTAGTTTGAATATGCGTTAGCATATTTTAAACATTACTCTCATTCTGACCTGGAGATTACTACAATAATTAGAGAAAAAGGAAACATATTATTCATCATGCTCTGTAACTAAATCTTAGCTTTGAGCATAATCATCTTAAATATTCTGAATATTCTTAAATATTCACTAGCAATTCAAATCCTGGGCACTGACAGTTTACAGTCCCATAGTGAAAACGATTAGCACAGTCAGTGGGATCACATTAATCCAAACTAGTGTTCAAGACATCTGAAACTAATAGTGTTGCAAAACTGGTGCCAGGTGATTTAATTTTAATTGTAAGTGGCCTCTGAATAGTATGAAATTACTATGGTTTGAATAAAAATCCATTATATACAATTCAGCTTTATTAGTTAGCTAGATATGTGCATGCATTGATTACATACTTCTTCTATTACCTGGCCTGGAGTAGCAACAGAAGAACATTTTGGTTCTGGACAGCTGAGGCAGTGGACCTGACCATCCCTGATCTGAATTTCAAAGTAGTCCTTTAAACAGGATTTGCAGTATATATGCCTGCATTCCATGAAGTACATACACTCACTACCCAGCTTCTCAGAAAAGCAGATGCTGCACAAGAACATCTTACTGTTAAAGCATTTTTTCTGCTGAACCTGATCAAAATCCAAGATTTCCCTTATCAGACTTGACAGAGACTCCACATCCTGTATAGCTCTTTCATCAAGGATTTCCTCTTGTGTTGTCGTACCACTTGCTGCACCACAACTATCCAGCTCAGAGTTCTGAGGAAACAGAGGTGTCCTGCTTTGCCCATTTTCTTGGTGGCATATTTTTAGTTCATACGGAGAGGTGATGTTCAGGTAAGCTAGTGTTTCCTCTTTAAGAAACTGCATCCAGGCAAACAATACCACACAGCCTCTGTTCTCTTCCCACAAGTTGTCTAAGTGCTTGCATAGTGCAGTAAGCTAGAAAAGAAAAGTTAACATTTTAAACCCAAAAAGAATAGCTACATCTTCCAACGATTCCTAACTCATCTGAGCAAACTTCCCTTTTCATATGGTACCTTCTGAGAAAACTTCAAATTTCAAGTTTAGGCCATAAACTAATTTAGTTTAACAAGGTATTTGCTGCTTGTAGTCATTGGGAAATAATAGGAGAGCACCCCTTTACATCTTTATTTGATTAGTTGCTAAGCTCCATAGTAAAAATCCTCAGTCTACACCTTAGCCTGTATAGAAAACAAAGTGAGCTGCATTACAAAATACTAGAAAATATTACGAGTAATTGTAAAGAAATGTAATTTAGAAATAAAAATCATATGATGTGATAAGTAACTGAGGTAACAGTTCTGTACACTTTGGTGTATGGATTAAATATTATTTGCTTCGAGTTAACCTATCTAAAAATATTTAAACTATGTCTGGTGCCCTAGTCACTCTCCTTCTCAAATTAGTTTTCACTTGCTTGATAATCGGATATCCAACTTTTCCTCTGGTCCACAGAATTTTCCAGGAAAATCAGGGCAGGACAAGGCCTTAACTCCAAAAGTAAAAAAATAAAAATAAAATAAAATGAAAAATTCATTTGGAATAATATCTTGCTTTCTTCATAAATCATAAGGCAGCATAAAGGAACACCTAATTTCCCACCAACTTTGCAGGTCAGATTTAAACTTATTACAAGCCACCTATAATGTTTCCTTTCAAGTGCATAGGTAGGAGTAGGGATGTCAATGTGTAGATGAATACATGATTAACCAATAAACCTTATTGGTTAATCCTGTCAACTACATGCACTTTCCCCCTTTGCTGCCTCTGCATCAGAGGCAGCAAGTGCGGCCAGGGGGAGATCAGGAGTCAGAGCCCATGAGGAGCTTGCTTAAAAGCCAGCTCCCTGTGGGCACCAGATCCGCCTACCTCCCACTCTCTCAGTGGTGCTGCCTCTGTCAAAGGGTGAAGGGGGCAGGCAGGAGCTGATATCTGCAGGGAGCCCCTGTCCATGGGGACTCGAGCTCATCCTTATTATTCTGATTGAACTAAATATAGCACATTTGGAAGCCAATTCAAGATTCAGCCAACTACTTAACTCTGGTTTAGGTATTACGCTTTCTGTGTTTTGTCATCTAATGTACTTCAACAGTGTTATTTTAAACATTAAAATCTGATATACAATAGATATTACATGCCTGCACTAATTCATGAAGCATTAGCCTTTTTGGCTTTTATTATCAAACTTTCTAATGTTGTATACTGAATTAGACATCTGCTGTCTAATGTGCTGTAGCAGAGACCTTTTCCACTTCTACCTGATTTGCAGTGAAATGTTAGTATTCCAGTTTACTAAAATAATTATATAAATTAAATATAGTTAGGATACAAGCATTCTTTTTATCTTGCAACTAACTTTATTTGTCATGTTAGTTCACTAGCAGAGTGTGCAGCGTCTGGTACAGGGCACAAGCTGGAAATCAGCTGATTCCTGGCTCATGCCTGGTCCCTGCTACCCCCTCTGTCTCCCCTGCTTCTCGTGGAGATGGTGATGGGGGGAACCAGCTTTTAAGCCGGCTCCTCCCAGCACTGGCTCCTGCTCTCCCACCCTTGCTAGAGGCAGCAAGAGGGAGGAGGAGAAGGGATTAGTTGAGGGACTAGTGTCACGAATCATGGTTAGTGTGAATGGTTAGCATGAGTGAATCAACAGTAAGTGAGCTGAAGAGAGGCTATGCTGAGGTTCAGGCAAGAGCCCCAGAGGATTATGGACTTATTTACAACTTTAAGAAAAGAACTGTGTGAAATAAAAGAACCGTGTACATGTGCTGAGGCAGTTTTTCCAGCATTTGCAGATAAGAAAAAAAAAGTAACAAGGGAAGAATCTAACCAAGGACAGACCATTGTTTCTCACTCCTGGTGAGACAAGCAAAGTTGGTTAGTACAAAAACCGGCTGTTTCTGGATTGGTCGTGGACACACCAGTAAGAAGAAGGGGGTGTTAGTATCGGACATCACCCCACCTGGATTGTGTGCAACCAGTGGATGCATCCCACTGAACTGGCACCTGCCGAGGGGATATATACCACACCATTTTGCCCCAGGAGTAGGAGTCCATCGATTCGGCATATTAGGCTGACATGCACGTCGGACTTCCACCTCAACCAAATTAACCTGGGCTGCGTCTAGACTGGCAAGTTTTTCCCGCAAAAGCAAGTGCTTTTGCGGAAAAACTTGCCAGCTGTCTACACTGGCCGCTTGAATTTCCACAAGAATACTGACGATCTCATGTAAGATTGTCAGTGTTCTTGCGGAAATGCTATGCTGCTCCCGTTCGGGCAAAAGCCCTCTTGCGCAAATGCTTTTGCGCAAGAGGACCAGTGTAGACAACGCGGTATTGTTTTGCGCAAAAAAGCCCCGATCGTGAAAAGTGCTTTTGCGGAAAAGCATCCGTGCCAATCTAGACACTCTTTTCCGCACATGCTTTTAACAGAAAAATTTTTCTGTTAAAAGCATTTGCGGAAAATCATGCCAGTCTAGACGTAGCCCTGGGGTCTGGCCAGCCCCAGAGGGTGAGTGTGTGTTAAATTGGATTAAGAATTAGGCTGCTAAATTGGGTTAAGAATTAGATTTAAATTGTTAAATATTCCATTTAATTGTTGCTTTTAATGCCTTTTTATGCTTGCAATGCCTTTTAATGTCTTTCACTGTTTGTTTTAATTGTTTAAAGTACTAAATATACACATACACAGGGCTCGCCGCGGTTCGCATGCACAGATCATTCTGTGCATGCACAGATCGTCTGAACCTGGCTCTTCTGGGTTGCAATCTACTTACCCCGGGCAAGTAGACTGTATTATTTGTTGAGCCCTGCATATACATATAGTGCTTTTAAAATTTTCTCCTGAATTGCCTGCATTAAACTCATCAAGGGCACAATCTGTCTACTGTGGAACTCTTGTTCTGCGAGCAGGTTATAATACATGGTCAGGAGCTCTGTTTGCTTGACTTGATCACTCGAGCAGCAGGCAGCGCCCTCTTGTGACACTAGTCAACTATCCGATAAGCTTTTGCCTAGTCAACTAGTAGCTTACATCCCTACTCAGAACAACGATTTAAATGAAGAAAAACAAAACTTATTTGAGTTAAGGATCCGAGGCATGCTGGATAAATCTTTTAGTTATTTTTATAGATCAATTGCACTCTTCCTTGCAATTTTGAAACTGAAGTGCCCTCAGTGAAGACTGCTCTCTATCTACACTTGCACCCTGGATTGTTACTTTTGGGTTACTCACAAACGCTGGGTTACTACTTTCTGATGTTTACAAACATTAGAAAAAACAACTTAAATTCTGGGGATATCAATACTAATAGCATCTTTTTAATTTTAATGATCTTAAAATCCAAAGGCTGCTAAAGGGACTATTAAAGATCATTAGCTGCTATTGACAGAACTATGCCTCTCTACAGAGATTTTAAAATATATACTCTTATGTGTTCTTAGTGTTTTGTTCTTCATACTTTTAAATAGTAAAAAAAAAAAAAAAATATTTCAAGGAGAATGATTGTTCAGAAGGTACCTGAATCTCATGACACATTATAGAACAGATTTTCAGATACAAGCTATATTTGTACAGCATTGTGTTTACAGACTAATATGTATACACTATATAACACACACAGGATATAAACAGAGAAACAGGACATCAAATTGGGATTGGGATTTTCAGAAAGGTCTAACCATAACATTTCCAAATAGGTACTCAAAGATGCAGATAAGCACCAAGCAAGATTTATAAATGTATCTACTACCCATTGAAATCACCCACTCAAATCACATACATACTTATGAAAATATCACTATACATATCTCTACATCTTTAAGTACATTTAAAATGTATAAGTGACTTAGGAACTTAGTCATTTTCAAAAATGATTTTAACATGTAAGAGTCTGTCTCATTGACAGCTAATGGGCTCTTAAATAATGTAAATGCTCTAAAAAAATTACCCTAAATGATTTAGCAGCCTAAAATATACTGATTTTCTATGGGATTTGTGCACCTAAGTAATTAAGATGCTTTTGAAGATCCATCCTTTATCCTTAAAACTCTTGCAGCATGAAGAGAAAAAGATAATTGCCAATAAATAGGGTGCCAATAAAAACTACTATGTACACAAATCATCATAAGTATGTATTACACTTCAAGATACTAGTTGTTTCCTTCAACTGAACTGATTCTAAAAGTGAAGTTCTATACAACTAGATTCTATACAAGTTCCTTCACCTGCTGCATTTACAACTAGTAGCTATGAATTATAAAGAACCTTTGTTATGTTCCTGAAAGGTACAACAAGTGTCAAAAAGATTTTAAACCAAACCTGGGTCCGGGAGAGCCAGTTACCGCTGAGTGTGAACACAGGCGGAGAGGCTGATGGGTAGTCTGATGGGAGTTCAAAATTCAACACAAGTGGAGGCAGAAAGCAAATTGTGTATTCAAACCCATTCTTCTGGAGACACTCTGTGGGACTGCCTGAACCAAAGACAATTGATTGATGCCAGTTAAGAGAGATCAACAGAACTATGATGCTAAGTTTTGCAGCCTAATGAAGTTACTTGGGAACCTACATCAGGTTCCCAAGAAACTGCTTTCATTTGATAATGTTCTAGTTTAACAGCTTTATTCAGACTTTAGTAAACAACATGCCTTTTTAGTGTTACAACATTTCATAAACAATTGTGTGTTGGGAGGCTGAATCAGTGAATATTGACTATGTAAGCATTATTATCTATCAGATAAATCACAAACCAGATAACCTGTAAAGACAAATTCTCAAGAATAAGGGTGAACATACTTAAGAAAAGGAACAAGGATCTCTAGTTTATCTATCATTGGCAGTCAGGGGCATAGCCATCCGTGGGCCTGAGTGAGCCATTACCTACACACTTTGCATCTAGGCCCATCCCTACCAGCCCACCCAGCACTTCAGCTGAGGGGCAAGATCGGAATACAGGGGCTTACCCCACGCCGCTTGTCGAGCCAGTTAGGGAAAGGGACCAGGGCTTACACTGCTCCACTCCGGTGCGCTGGCTGCGGAGCTTCTCCCACCCTCATTCTTGCCCACCCACCTGAAGTTGGGCCCTTCTGGTTATGCAACTATGGCAGTTTTCCTTAAGATAAAAAGCTAATTCATATTTGAGAGGTCTTTCCAGAGAAGGGGGTGAACAGAGCACAGCATTGTGTATCTATTACTGTTTCAGTGTGTAATCTTGGGCAAATAACAATTAAGAAGTAAACTGAAGCAAAGGCACCTCTCTGAGTTAATACCCACTTCACAGACTGTGAAGCTTAAAAGAGATACAATTAAAAACAGAATTAAACATAATTTCAAGTCCCTCGGCCAAAAGTTTAAAAGTGTGTGTTTGTTACTTGTTATTCCCGTAGCCAAATTTGGCCTATACAAACAAGGAAAACAGAATTATTGCATATGGGAACCAATGAAGCTAACTACACACGCACTATTGTGTCCAATATAGAATTCAATGCCCTGAACAAATACAAAATAATATTTTCTCAAAGTTGACACTTACAGTAATGCTCAGTGTTACCTGTGATAGTAAGCAATATTTCTTTAAAACATTTTAAAAATGATAATGTACTTTATCTAATATTTCAAAACTCAAGAGTCTTGGGTGAAAGGCACTACAAAAATGCAATGCAATGCAAAAACACACTAGATGGACATGAAAGTAACTCAAATATCTACATCAATTTGCTTCTAGAGTCCCCCATGGAATAACGTAATGTATGACAAATTGTTCCTGACTTTGATGTTTCACGAAAATAAAATAAAAATGTTTGGGGAGCCACCTTTGGAATATATGTATGAAAATATAAAGTATTTTTTTTATAAAAAATCATTTTAGAATAATGAAAAACATCTGGACTCACCACTCACAAATATTTTGAAATTTTGGGGCAACTCCAGACAAATTCTTGTTTCTCCTCCTTGGGCAGAGTCTGCCCTCTTAAATTCATCTTCATCATAAATACTAGCTAATGCCAGCAGCTCATCCTCCTGAGCTTCCTTATCTTCTGAAGACATTTAACTTTTCTGCAGAATTAAGAAACCAACCAAAAAAATCAAGGACTAAATAGACAATTTGAATGGTCTGTGTGTGTGTGTATATATATAAATGTCACTGAAATGAAAATAAAAAAAACCACAATAGCACAACATAAAAACATACCATACATAATTACTCTTTTTCTTCCAGTTACAGATCCCACACATGCTCTATCATTTGTTGGCAGTTTTAAAGTTCTAAAAAATGGCTCTCTTCAAAACCCAGATAATCAGAGACTAACTCTTAGAAAGTCAACGGCTGAAGAACACTATAGAATGAAATATGTAAGGCAGTGCTAATAGTATCAAGGTTACACTTTATTCATTTGATGAGATGGAAATCGGAGACTGAAGAAAGAAAAAAAATGACAGCTTATGTAGCTGTACCCAGGCTATCTTTAAATAACTTACTAAAGAAGGAAGCGAGGATGTAATAGTGGGCAGCCCAAGACCATTATGGTCCCCTGGCTATGTGCCTGCACTACCAGCCCACACTGCCTTGTTAAACTATCTAGCTAGATGAAAGATAGTGCAGGTACCTCTCTACACTAGGGTTGCAAAAGTTTAACCATTTAACTGGTGGGGCTGGAGCAGCTCTCCACCTGCCACGGGCAGGAGACTACTCCAGCCTTGCAGGGGCTGCTCTGTCCAGGACACCAAAAATTAGCCCTCCAAAAAATCCCTTCCATTGAAGTATTGTCTACATTACAGAAGCACAGATGTACAGCATACATGGATTCAGACTCCTGCAACACTTAGTGCTTGTCTTTGCTGCAGTTAAGACTTAGTTATAACTCAAGTATTGCCCCTAATCCAATACCTGACCACACACAAAAATCTTAAGTGCAGTGACACTTTGAACTCAGGTTGGCTGGCTGGTCAGGGGAGTGCAGACTGCAGCTCAACTACAACAATCCCTCAGCTTCTCTCACAATTGTTTGGAGGCAAATCAAATAATATTTCCAGTTCCCAGTGTGCCCACTCTTGCTGGAACACTTAACTTTAGCCTGGGCAGCTTGAGTTAACACCACAGAGTCCACTAACTCCAGACCAGTGTCAAACACATAATGCTCAACACCCAGGGCAGTAATACTCAAAGTGTGGTCCATGACCATCTTGCAGGTGGGCCACAGGCTCCTCCCCTGCAGTGGTGGTCCAGTCCCACAGTCTTCCTTGAGAGGTTGGAGTGCCAGCACCGGCTTCCCACTTTGCAGGGTGGAGGAGAACCTCCCAGGCCAGATCTGGCTTGTGAAGGAAGTGGCTCCACATTCTGCCACTCGGTGTTCCCTCTAGCCAGGGAAACAGCAGTGCAGGAAACAGCTCACCTGGAAGCTTTCCCTGCTGCTCCCATTGACTGGAATCACAACCAATTGAAGCAGTGGGGGCATGAAGCCAGGTAAACACTAAGGATGTTAAATATCCTGTAATTGAACAGTCGTGTAAACACATGAAATCTTATCATTACATGACTGACTAGTCGATAGTCCCCGGGGCCAGGGCTGGCAGCCAGTATATTCCAGGGAGCCTCCTGCCAGCCTCTGATAGACAGCAATGCAGGGTGGCAGGCAGGAGCTAGAAGCACAGAAGGGAGAGTGGGTAGCAGGTGGCACCGGGGAGCTGGTGCTGGGGAAGGGGGGGAAATGGGATTTTAAGGAAGCAACAAGGGGGGGGGGGCAGGTAGGTCCAGGGAGCTGACACACGCAGGGAGCCGGCTTGAAAGCGGGGTCCTCGCAAGTATCAGCCCCAGCCTAGCCCCTTCGGGCCGCTGCCTCCATCAGAAGTGGGGGCGGCAGACGGGTCCAGGGCTCTGGCCCGCACAGGGACAGGGCTGCGAGGGAAGGGGAAGCGCCTGAAAGGAGACGCCGGCCTGGCACGGGCGCTCCCACGGGACTTTAGGAGAGAAGCGTCAGGCCCCGGATTCTTAGACACTTTCCCAGGCAGCCCCCCCGCCCCGCCCCATGCGCGCCCTTCCCCTCAGGGCTGCCCGGCTCCAGTCGCCTCAGCACCCCCGTCTCCCGCGCATTGCCAGCGCCGGGCCCCGGCCGAGCTACGGACCGCGAGCCTCCTGGTCCCCGCTCTCACCTGGGCCCGGGCGGCCTCCACCGCTTGTCCGCCCCTCCCCGCACGGCCGGGCCCAAGAGCGGCCCCGGTGAGCTCTAAGCAGCGCTGCCAGGAGCCAGCGCCCCCTGCCGGAGGGAGGAGGGCCCTGCGGAGCGGGACGGGGGAGTGGCTGGTCAGCGGGCCGCGCGGACAAGAGGAGAGGAAGGTCTGAGCGGCGCCCGTCTACGTCCAGCCGAGGCGCAGACGCGTGGGAGCCCAGCCTGGCTTTCCCGAGGCTGCGAGCCCTGGCAGCTCCAGCGCTGGAGAGTGCGGGGTGTGTTCGCCGCCGCCTGGCCCCCAGCACGTGCTCTAGGTGCTAAGCGTGCGGGGACCGGAGGAGAAAGCACGTCCTAGAGCAGAAGCAACTTCGCCTACCAAAAACCTGCCTGCAGCAAGAGCCATGACTGCCTTTTAAACGAGGCTGCAGGGAGCCTCAGTGGGTGTGGGCCAGCCCAGTGAACAGCCACATCACCACGCCTCTTCTTTCAAAATAATGGGCTTATTTCAAATTAACACTGCTGCTTGTATTTCAAAGAGTTATTTGGGGAGGTACTGAGGGGTTAGTATAGACTAGTAATGGCAGTGCGGACCAGTGCTCCCTTTAAGATTTTTCCAACTGTGAGAAGAATGAGTTTTGGCTTGTGCATCAATATTGAGGTTTGGCTGGGCACCACCATGACTATGCTGACCATACAGCCCAGAAAATCTGGAAGAGTCCCAAATTTTAATTGCCTGTCCAGGTGCCCCATAAAACACTGAAAACATCCCAGAAACGGCAGCATAGCTACAGGTGGCTGCACTTTTCTGTTTCTTCTCCTGGGGAAAACAGGTGTGCAGGGACTTTTGCACAGATTTTTCCTGCTGCGCTGGAACCTAGCCAAAGCAGCAGGAGGCAGCGCCTGACTTCTGGTGCTCTGGCAGGAAGGCAGTTCTTACCTGCTGCTGCTTTACCAGCATGACTCCTAGGTGGCCCCCTTTGCTGCCTTTTAAACTTTGAAGGAGGAATAAGAGATCCTCCGGAAAAGGGCTTTATTCCAGAGGATCGCACCAGTCTAGATGCTTTTTTCTGGCTTTTCTCCAAGCCGGAAAAAAGCGGTGGACATCTTTATTTAAACCCCCCGCAGATTTCCCTATTCTGAAGTTGAAAATTAGCATGCCCCTTTCGGAAAAGGGGCCAGTGTAGACGTAGCCATAATGAACTAAGTTATACTGTTTTAAATGCCACTAATGATAGATCTCTATTTTAGAAAACTTAACAGCCAATAGTCTGCAGGACCTCAGACTACATCTACACAACAGAGCTATTTCAGGCTACTTCTGGTATTGTCAAAATACCACTATTTCAAAATTAAATTCAAAATGATCTTATTTGGAGGCATAAATTGTGTAGCTTAAATCAAGGTAAGGGTATATTTTTATGCATCCTTAGACTAACAAAAATGTAGATGATTCATCTGAAGGAGTGGTTGTGCCCACAAGAGCTCATGATACCATCTACATTTTTATTAGTCTCTGGGGCTCTGTCTACACTCACGGCTTCTTGGGCAAGTATGACTGTTCTTGCGCAAGAATCTGCAGAGCCTTTACGCTGCCCGCACGCTCTTGCGCAAGGAAATTTACAGTATGGTGTGGTAAGAGGGCTTCTTGCGCAAGAGCTATGCTCCTTAACAGGTGTAAGCCCCCTTGCGCAGGAGCTCTTGTGCAAGAGGGCAGTGTGGACACTCAGCAGGGATTTCTTGCACAAGAAAGCCCTATGGCTAAAATGGCCATCGGAGCTTTCTTGTGCAAGAGAGCATCCACACTGCCATGGGAGCTCTTGTGCAAAAGCATAGCATGCACATGGCAGTGTGGATATTTTCTTGCACAAGAACCCTTGCGCAAGATGTTCTTGCGCAAGAAGCCGCGAGTGTAGACATAGCCTAAAGGTGCCACAGGACTATTTGCTGTTTAAGTTTCTTGAAACTTTATTTTGGAAAAATCACTAAAGGTGAAAAAAGCAATCCCATCAGATACTGCAAATTCACAGGGCCTTGTGTAAATTCAAAACTTGTGTCACAGGAATCAATACCTTTTATTGAACCTTACCCACCTTGTGTGTGTCAAACCAAAAACTGCTTAAATTCTCACAGGCAAGAAATTGCATTTTAACATTAGGTTAAACTTTTTTTTAAAATCAGTTACTTTAACCTATTATTCCAAAACTTGGAGGAAGCATGTTTATGCCCTTCAATGCAGAATTTAAAAAAAGGGAATTTTGTTTAATTATAATTCCATTTACTTCAAAATGACAAACGAAGCATTTCAGGGATGATGATTGCAAATAAGTGATGGATACTTATTTACCAACTTTGAATCTATCACCATCACAACTCAAGCAATGCTGTTCTCCTTTTAATTCTGGTTCTCCTAATTCAGTTCCTTATGTAAACTTGCCTATCAAACTGTAAACTCTTCCTGGGAAGGACTTAACTTTACTGATAGTTTAACAAGCTAGTCTAACTGGAAAAATGTAACAATAAATAGTCTAGCAGCACTAAAGACTAACAAACATGTAGGTGATATCATGAGCTTTTGTTGTACCCACAAAAGCTCATACCACCATTTACATGTTTTGTTAGTCTTTAAGGTGCTGCTAGATTTTAAGTTTTGATAGTTTACACATTTAAGAAATTGTGGCCTCTTTTTGAAAAATACTTTTTGCATTGGTTGAAATACTAACTTGATGAGTAACATTGCTTGTTGCCTGTGTTAGCTCCACCATGGGAGGGAGGGGGAAGAGGAGATGGAGAAGGGTGATGGAGAGAATCAAATGGAGCATAATCTGTAGGTTGGTTTCTCTTCAGAGTACACAATGTATCCAGGATTTCAGTCACAACTGTAACTTAAAATTTACTTCAAATTTTGAATCCAATTATACTGATCTTTCAAAAATATAGCATCCACTACGCTAGCCACATGTGGCCATTTGGCTGGTTGAGTGTGGCTTGTTTGTAAAAGCAATAGAACTGGTTGCACACCACAGATATAGAGCAAGTTCTCAAAAATAAGACATCCCTTACCCACACACTATCAGAAGCAAAAGGAAATCAGAACTATCTGGAGGAGACAAGACAACTATAGCCTGAACAAAGTTACAAAAATAGCCAGCCTTTGCACAAGAGCTGTTATGTTTGATGATAGCTTGGTCTGGCTATCATTTGTACAGCTGACTCAAGAATAACTAAGGCCATATTTTATGATCAGATAAATTAAAGGTATCTGTTCTTCTAACAGCTAGTACCAGCAAAAGACACACTGAAATCAAATTTGAATTCACGCAAGGTTGACTCCAGCAACTGAGAAGCCACATCCCATTAGAGACAAATAACAGTTTATGATAAGTTGTTAACTATTCTGAAGCAAAGCATAGTATAGTATCTAATACCATCAATATGAGCAATGTAAAGCAAGGATGCAGCCAGTGATCTTCTGTGTTTTAGATAATTGTTTGAAATTCCCCTATTATACTGACCTTACACACCTATGGCTACTTAACATTTGCTGAATCTTCATATATCAATGGGATTCCATCCTCAAACAAGCTTTTTGAAAAACAGGATGTATAGTTAATTGGTGGAACTAGAGGATGGAAAGGGAAGAGGTGTATGATACCACAGGTTTCCAGTACTTTCACTGAAGGATGAGTGGGATTATAGGAGTGTTAGTGGTGTAACTAGAGCTAGCACTGAAGTAATTCAAGCTAAACTGATGAAGGCTGATGAGTCCTAACATTAGCTCAGAGATCATTTGGAGCAGTACTTGTAATGTTTCACAGTAGGCCGTATAGCACTTTTTCTTAAAATGTTTCCAGTACTTGAAATGGGTGCTGCAAATACTATGAATTACGAGTTCTGGGAGCTTCTTGTGAACAGGCACTGTACAGGAAATATTGCAAAACTGGTATTATCATTTAACAGCAGGTTAATTAGCCACAACCATTTACCTTAATATCTTAAGATGTATACCATTTCTGATACCCCATAAAATTGATTTAATTGAGCTATAGTAGAAGCACAATGTTCTAATTAATTTATTATAGGAACACAAATTCTTTCATTTGTCTGGAAAGAGCAAATGAGCAGATTGTACACACTGCAACTTCTTGTTCCTTCAAATACATCCCTGTGGCAAATAAATTGATTAGTGACAGACCTCAATTCTATCACCAACCTAAATTGTAACAGTTACCTTGGCCACAGTTGACAATTTAAAAAAAATAACCCAGTACAATCCAGTGAATTTATTTCTTGTAATGTGTGGATGTTTCAACTTTTGATTTAAAACATACAAAATTAATGTTTTCAGGTTTCTATGACAATTATGAATACTAGAAGCCAAGTCACAGAGCAGCTCATTAAAAAAACCAAATTTATCTTACTGGAAGATAATAAAACCAAGCATTTCAAATGCAGGCCTTATAGAAGCAAGTACAGCTGAAGCCCTTTCATCTGGCACACTGGGGGAACAGGGATGCTGGTAAATTGAAAATGCCGGTGAACTAAGAGGGAGGCATTTGGAGTGCTGAGCAGAGGCATGGAAGGGGCTGCAGGGCATGAGCTCCAGGAGTTTGGGTTCAGAAAGGGGGTTGGGGCAAGGGAGAGGTTCAGGATGCCAGATGGGGCATGGTCACCTCTGGTGGCTCCCGTAAGCAGCTTCCCATCCCTGCCAGAGGCATGGCCAGGTAGCTCTACTGTCTCTATCAGCAGGTAACAATCCCTGCATTTTCTGGCCGCTACTGTGTCTGCACTCCAGGAGGGTGGAGACAGGTGGCATGTCAGCAAAGCCAGTTGGCTATGCCTCTGCCAGCCACAGCAGCAACAGAGAACCATATGCAGAGGGCCATCAGAAATGTGGCCTCCCACCTCCAGTCCAGCACTCCCAATCCCTCCCATGCCCCAAAGCCCCTCCTGAACCCAAACTCCACCCACAGACCTGCCAGCCATACACCAACTGCATGATAAATCGGACTTTCTGTGCAGGTCAGAAATGGTTGTTTAATGAGCTTGCTGGTTGGTGAAATTCAGACAAAAAGGGCTTTTACTGCTTCTCTCTCTCAATGATTGGCAACTAATCAGAATCCCATCTGTGCAAGCAGCCAGGAATATAAATCTTCATTCTCTCTACAAGCATCTAGTTTAACTAGAAAGTTGTATACAATATTTAGATGGCTGGGGGCAATTTACCATGAATGTATACATTGGCATATCTAATAGCAGGTTCTGATAGTATGCATCTATCATTCAGACAACTGCTAATCTGCATATCAGACATATGATTTTGATTCTCCATATTAATACTCTTCCTTATGGAACATGGACACCAGTTGAAGAACCTTAGAGCTAAGTTCCTAGGAAATACTACTACAGGTATACAGCTCACCTTCCACCAGAGCTCCATATACCTTTTATAGCAACTGAACAAGTGCAAACATGAAATTAGTGGAATTCACACAGACTGAAACATGTCAGTATTTTGTCTTAACGAGAAAGAACTAGATTCAAATTGTATTTTATTTAGCTAATTCTTCTCTGTGCTCTGGAAAAAAAAACAGCTGAAGACCTTACTCATCTCCAAGTAGTCTTTGAAATATTAATGGACACTTACAGCACAGTTGCTGAAAGTCAAGTTTCATATTCTGTCATCTTCTTTAAAACAAGACTGCATCAACATAACTAAAAAAACCAGGATCAGCTGATGGCGGTCAGTAAATCTATTAATTACTACTAGGGACATCTAAATACACTCTTTATGGCAAGAGATAAAATATACGTGACTGAGTAATTAGCTACCTAAGTATTTTGATTCAATACACTGACCAATCCTCTCCAAAGATTGCTGTGATAAAATGGTAGTGTTCATTTGCTCCAATTTATATTCCGAACATATGAAGTTGACCATTTAAAGCTTTATTGTAGTTTGTAATATAAACAAGTGCTGACATTCAGTCAATGTCCATTTCTGGAAGTTTTTTTTCTGTAGCTGTTGGAGCAGTGGTATTAGTGCTCTCTTCAGCAGGCTGGGCCCCTACGTTGGCATCTCCCTGGCCTTCTACTGGTCCATTCTGTTCAGCTGGATTTTGCTCCTCTTTAGGGACTTCTACCTTGGGTTTTGGTTTTGTGACTATAGGATTGCAGGTATCTGTCAATTCCTAAAACAACAATTGAGAGATTTTAAGTTACAGTACATATTACAGCTTTTGCCTACAACAGTCATTGCCTAAAGTAGCTTACAATGACAAGTCACATCTGAAGAACTACATAGAGTACTATTTTCAACAAAACCTCCTGAACTATTTCCATCCCTCCCTTCTACTCAGAGCTTCTCTAAGCATAAAAATTGGTAACTAGGATACCACTATGCAAAATGAAATTAGTTTTTTTTTTCAAATTCAAACAAAATCTTACTTTAGTTTTAGCGTGTATATCCTTAGTCTTTATAAGAGGATCCAAAGCAAGACTTCTCTTATTCTGAAGATTAAGTTTATTGTTCATCCATTCCATAGCTTCACTTACACTCTTCTCCACTTTTATCATGTCTGCTGCATCTAAATGGTCATACTGATCGTCCTAATGTATGGGAAAAGTACACAACACATTACATTTACTTTGCAATGACACTACTTTAAAAAAACAAAACAAAAAAACACACATCAGGAGACCATGTTATTTGTCGGACACTCCTACTACACTGAAAAAAGGTGGAAAGAAATTTCAAGGTAGCTTTTTAACACTTCCTTATGATAATCAGCAAAATATTTGATAAACTGAAGATACCTTTGTTTTGAATGCATGAATAATTTTCATATACTGTTGTATTTGCTTCCCCAGATCCTCAAATGCTTTTGGTCTTTCCTCCGATTCTTGAAACCGTGCCTGAATAGGCTGACCCAGAGTCTGAAATGAAGGACAGAACAGGTTATGACATTTATTGGACCTACAGTGATTTTTTTTAAAAATACATTGCAGTAGCTTTCAAAGGCAGGAAAATGAGCCCTCCCCCCCTTCCATGTTAGGAAGCCTGCCATGTGCTGAACTGAAGGTGTATTCATATTAGTTCTTCTATAATATGAAGTTTCCTTCCCTTTCCTGCATTATTTGATGGGAAGTGAAAGTTAACTATTGACACTAGATTATCACTTGCATTTTATTTCATACAAACTGAAGTGTAAAGGTAGTTCATGTCTCTGAACTATTATTTCATCCTCTCTGCTAACTCAGGACTTGTGTACATGAAGCAGCAATGCACGCTAAAAGGGGTGCAACTGCCACAGCATACTAACCAGTTGCACAGTATTTTATTTGCTTAGACTCTGCCACTGTATACCAAAGGTTCCCTAATTTGCTTTCACTCCCAGCTCATGAGGCATATCCCACATTGTCAAATACTGGTATTATGTGTATTTCATCACTCGTCAAGAGAAAGTACAGGGCTCCACTTATTCACATTAAAATCTACTACATATTTGAGAGTTAGTCTGTCTTCAAGAATTCCTCTTAAGTAGGATCACCAAATTCAGCATAAAGCTTCCTCTTATAACTTAGAGCAAAGTAAGGGGTTAGTTGTACCAGGAAAACGATGTGCCTGGAATGGAACTGATTCTCAAAGCCATACAGAAGAGAATCACTAGGCAGGTGAAAAGGGCTGCCTAGCAGCATGCTCCCTCTCCAATCTGGGACTGCTCAAGCCCTGAGCCTCCTACCTCCCTAACTGCCCTTTAGGGAGGACTTGGCAGGGAGGGCTAAAAGGCTCCCCCCCAATTCATATGGGGACATCGCTGGCAGTTTCCCTTTGTCAGGGTGCAAGGGGAAAGTGCACAGTTTGCTGCATTCCTCATTCTGGCTGGGGAGCACAAATGTGCCTCTTGGCTCTTGCTCCCTGTATTTTTTTTTAAAAAATACCATCTTTTAAATAAAGCATGTATGTTTTCTTTTTATTAAAAACCCCCTTAATTGATTTAAGGACCTGAGCAATGCCGGGTAAATGTGCTAGTATTTTATAAGTCAATAAATAAAATCCAAAAGGGAAGCTTTACTAAAACTAGTTACAACTTTTTATACAGAATATAGCTATCTTTTTACTTAAAATAAATAATCCAAGAGATTCAGACTAACATCAGGATTAAATCATATGACAAGGTAATTTTCTTCTCACCTCCAAAACTAGCCTTCCAGAACTTTAAAACTCATTTTTATAAAAAGACATTTTCCTGTTATAGGCGACCCGTGTTACCTTTTAAGAGCAAGTAGCAATTCCTGCATCTAAGCTTTCCTTCCTTTTCCAAAGAGATTCAGGAGAAAGACAGATGTCCACTCACAGTCTTACATATAACTATCATTGCCTTTCATGTAAGCCTCAATTAAAAAGTTGCTTCTGCCTATCCTTTTAAATTATTTTCTTCATGTTTGCAAGCAACATCACTTCCCAACTCATTAAGTAATTTAGGTTCATTAGATCGTGATTTATAGCTTAAGTGGAATCAATTCAATAAATGCAAATTTGAGCATGACAGTTACAGTGCTGAAGTGCTACGTACCTTAAGTTCTGTTAGTTTATCAATGTAAACTTGTTTGGGTTGGTCTTCACCATCTTCATACAGCCAATTTTCAGTGTCTTCTAGTTTCAAAGTGAAACTATTTCTATCCTGAGACCAGAAAACCAATATAAATTGAATACTGAATTCAGAGATCATCTCCCATAAAACAAAAGAAATAAACACCTGGTGTCAGTTGGATTCTCTTTCCTGAAAGATGTAGAATATTTTTTTCTGTTACAACTTAAAAAAGATGTAGAATACAGTAGAATATTGTTACTGAAGCCTGGTCCACACTAGAAAGGGTTTGCCAGCACAGCAAACAGTTTTTCCAGTTTAATTGGATCTACGCTATCATTTTGTGGGGTATAGAAATGTATAAACCACACCGCTAATGTTATTTTACCAGCAACGGTTTCTAGTGTATATCTAGCCTTATTATAAAATAGAGATTATATAGAGGCAAGGAGTGTCAAATTATGACAAGGGCTGAATTCTATTCTAATTTGTGGGCTAGAAATTAAATGTAAGGATTATTCCCTTGAATTGGCTGTGATCAAAATAGCTAACTGAATCCGAGAGCATATAAACCAGTGGTCCCCAACACGGTGCCTGCAGGCGGGCATTTGTGTGCGCCCAAGTGCTCAGGGCTGGCCTGGCCCCGGGCACGTGGCGCATGCATGGTGCCGGAGCCAGCCCCAGGCACGTGGCGCTTGGCATGGAGGCTGGGCACGCGGCGCTTGGCATGGAGGCTGGGTACGCGGCGCTTGGCAGGGGGCTGCCCTGCCCCCGTGGCTATGGAGGGGGGGCCGCCCCTGGGCACGCAAGTGTCCCCGCCCTCTGGCGCCTGGCAGGCGAACGGCCACGCCCCCTGGCGCCCAGCAACCTCCAATGGTTGGGAACCACTGAATAAACAAAGGAATTTTGAGTAGGAGAAGAGAGGTTATTTAAGCTCTCTATTTAGCAGTGGTGCAACTGCTGTTGGAACACTGTTCCCAGTTCTAGTGTCCACAGTTTAAGGACGACATGAATAAATGGGAGAGGGTTTAGAAAAAAAGCCAAGAATTATAAAAGAATAAAACCCCCATGGTTCATCAAACTGCTCAACCAATTCTGATGAACAAAGAAAATATTAAGAGATGAACAACAGATAAGGATCTTCACTACCAGTCTATTTTAATTTTTCCCAGGGAAAATATAACCACTTATTACTACAACAAAAAATTGATGACAATTGTACAAACATTCATTTTTCTGAATATATCTTGGGGTTTATTTTGATGGACAGACGTCTGATAGGGAAAATATTCAGTAAATTAATGCAGTGATGAACAGAATTCAATATGGTTTACTACAGAATTAAGTATCAGAGGGGTAGCCGTGTTAGTCTGAATCTGCAAAAGCGACGAGGAGTCCTGTGGCACCTTATAGACTAACTGAAGTATAGGAGCATAAGCTTTCGTGGGCAAAGACCCACTTCGTCAGATGCATGTAGTGGAAATTTCCAGAGGCAGGAAACTGCATGCTGGGTTCCCAGCCCCACTGGCCAGCTCACTTCTGGCAACCTGCAATAATCTATTATAATACACAATATACAAGTTTTTTAAAATATAGATTGACGTCTCTAAACATGATTCTCTGATCCAGCAAGACCATGATGTTCCAGGACCACAGAGTCCAGATGGAAGACTGGTGGTTGGGAGCCCTGCTGGCAGGCTGCTGATGGCAGGGCTGGGAGACAGGTGGCATAACTGTCTGGCAGGACTGACAGCTCAGCAGTGGGGAAGAGCCAGCTGGAAACCCACCTGCTGGACTATTCCTGGGGGCAATGGTAGGGGGACCAGAAATTACTTCCCCTGGTGTAGCAAAATCCCTCATCCAGGACTGGTCAGGTCCCAAGGGTGCCAGACCAGAGAAGTCTAATCTGTATTTGGAAGATGCAAAAAGTAGGGTGAACATTCAGAAAAAATATATTTTGATAGAACCTGGGACTGTCTCAATAAAGACTGGTTTAAACCAGGGGTTGGGAAAAGGCTGCCAGTGGGCCATATCCAGCCCACCAAGCCACCAGATCCAGCTTGTGGCCACCTCGCTAGAACCCTTAGAAAGCAGCTCACACTTTTTAAAAAGCCAGTTGCTCTCCACTCTGGACAGCTGAGGAAGAAGGAGGAGGGAGTCTTCCCACACTGCTCCTGCCCCAGCAAAATCTCTCATCTCCCACTGGCCAGTTACCCACTGGATAGGAGCAGGGTTGGAAGCTGTCTCCCTCCCCCTCCATGCCCAGAGCATAGCCATGTAGAACAGCCTCTGGCACCCCACTCCCTCTGACAACTGGCCCCAGGTTACCACCCAAACCTTCTGTACCTCTTGCCCCCTTCCCTGACCTTATACCCCCTTCTAGAGCCTCTACCCCAGTCCAGAATTCTCTCCTGCACCCTTACCCCTTCCTGGACTGTGTACCCTAAAGCCCCTGGCCCAGATCACAGCCCCTTCCTTCACCTAAACTCCCTCTCAGACCCCTCATCCCCTCCTGCACCCCAGGTCTCCTACCCCAAGCTCCCTTCTGAATCTAACCTCCATCCCAGACCCCACACCACCTCCACAGAAGGGGACCACTTGCCAAAATCTTGGAGTGACACCCCTCCCCCATTACAAATTGGCCACTCCTGGTTTAAACTGAAAACAAAGGGACTTCGTGTATAAATACTGACAGAGAATAAATATTTAATAATGGGCTCTTCAATCGAGAAAAAGATGCAAGATGATCCAGTGGCTGGAAGTTGAAGCTAGACCAGGGTTGGGCAAAAGGGCCTCCGTGGGCCAGATCTGGCCTGCCAAGTGGGTTGATCCGCCCATGGAGGCCCTGCCACTCCCCCGCCCCGGGCCAATTAGAAAGCTTCCTCCCCCCTGTGAGCAGCATGCAGTGCTTTGAAGTGCCGCACACTGCTCACAGGGTCAGAGGAGACATCACACATTCCTCCGCCACCAAGCCCTCATTGGCCTGAGGGCAGGAGCAGCATGCAAAGTTTCTTCCTCCCCACCCTGCGAAGAGTACATGGCACTTCAAAGTGCTGTATGCTCGCATAGGGTGGAAACAGAGCAAGGGAAGCTTCGCACAGCTCCCCCACCCTCAGGCCAATCAGGGATTAGGAGCAGGACAGCATGTGACATCTCCCGTCCTGCGAGCAGCACATGGCACTTTGAAGTGCTGCGTGCTCCTCGCAGGGCAGAGGTAGGGCTGGAGGAGGCTTCGCATGCTCTCTCTGCCCCCAGGCCAATCAAGGCCTGGGGGTGGGGGAGCTGCGTGAAGCTTCCTTCGCCCTGTCCTAGCCCTGCGAGGAGTGTGCGACACGTCAAAGTGCCACACGCTCCTCACAATCAAGGCCGGGGGCAGGGGAATGTGAAGCCTCTTCTCGCCCTACCAGGGGCATGGGTGCCTACTGGGAAGGGAGGCAATGGGGCTCCCCCATCCCCAGACCACTTATGGTCTGGAGGTGTGGAAGCCCAGAAGCATTCTGGCACCGCCCCTTCTGGCCCATGGTCACTTCAGTAATTTTTTGAAGTGGCCCCCAGCCAAAAATTATTGCCCACCTCTGAGCTAGACAAATTGAGACTGAAAATAAGGTGTAAGTTTTTACCTGTTACAACAGTTTACTAAAAGTCATTGAGACTCCACTATCAGTTTTTTTTTTTAAAAAGATGCTCTAGGAATTATTTGGGGAAAATTCTAAGATTAGTAAAATTTTAAATAATTACTAGTCCTTTCTCGCCTTGGAATCTTTGAATTCACAGCTCAAAGGGGGAGATTTGCATTGAGAACAAGGGTAAAATACAATGGTCCTGAAATGAGAATATTTTATCCACAAATTAAGCTGACTATGACAAAGTACTCCCCATTCTCACTCTTTTGGACTTTGCAAATATTAACTTTTTAATTACTGATTGTTCCCAGGTGAAATGGAAAAGGGAGTTGAAGCATTCAAGTCTTTGAGTTCTAGAATTAACCCTTCCTTAAGATTAGTGTAGAGCAGGGGAATAGACCGTTATTATCTCCAGTAATTTGCAAAATGTATTATCAGTTTACATTTGTCTCAAGTTTAGAATAACTTTCCAGTCCTCATGGTTATGAGGACACTTCTCTTTAAAAATGAAAGCTTCATTCTGAATATACCATGCAGACCACAAACATATTCTGGGTATATGACACCCCTGTTTTAAAGACTGCTACTGAAATTGATCTGAAATATTAGACTACAAAGAACAAAAATAGTAGTCAAATTGGTAATACTTACATCTTCATTAACAAATTTTTCATATAAGCCACAGAGCTTGTCTCTCATATCATACACATATTCCTCTACTGCATTCTTGGCATCATTACGCTCTTTCTCCAGTTTATCCTGCATTATCATTTTACCCTGCAGAAAAGAAGTTAGTTCAATCTTACTCAAGAATTAGAGGTCAATTAAAATTATTTGAAAATAGCACTAGAGAAACAACATACTTAGTAGCAGATATGAGCAAAAGAAGAGATGCACTGGAGATCAGGACAGAGGCAATTCTAATTGAGTATTTTTATGGGGAAGTGAATTTAAGCTTATCTGCTCATTCTATAATCATCACTGAGAAGCAGACATGGCAGATACTCCAAAGGCCGGCATCAAAGCTTACATTTTATTTGATGAATAATTTTATTCTCCTGCCTGTTGATTCCTTGAAATGAAACCTGCTTTCCATAAGGATTTCTGTATTTTTAGTTAGGGATGCCTTTGTAAAGGCAACCCCATCTTTAGGAACTAAATCCAATTTTGAAGCTGATAATTAGATTTCTTTGCCTTTAGTTGGGCACTTGGTATCTCCAAAGAAGAGATACTGAGAACAATGCCCTTTTGGTTTGGAAACAGTACTTTTTGATGATCAGGGTGCTATCATCCCACACTGTTTCCATCGCTGAGGGAGGATGAGTCCCAAGTAGGGCCTATATCTTCAAAGGGAGAAAGGAAAGATTCAGGTAGCTGGGCCTAATTTCAGCCTCAGAAATTCTCCAACCCTTTGCAAGGTCAACACTTCCTAAATAGAAAAAAAACAACACAGCAGAGTAACACATGTACGTCTGCCAGCCCAGTGTCCAATGCAATAGGTACCTTAGATTTCAGTAGCAACGGAAATCTCTTCAATCATGAGAGAAATAGCTCTGGCACATAGAACATCTTTCTGCCAACAAATTGCTCACCACTCAGAACGACTCATTCAAGCACTCACAAGCAAGATCACAGGCAAACCAGGTAGAAGAATAAAGAGCCAGATACATCAGAATAGTGATAGAAATGCAGCCGTATGAGTCTGGTCTAGCTGAAACAAAAGACAGGACTATGCAGCACTTTAAAGACTAACAAGATGGTTTATTAGGTGATGAGCTTTTGTGGGCCAGACCCACTTCCTCAGATCAATACATGGAAGAAAATTGGCACAACCATATATACACCAAAGTGATACAATCAAAAAAAGTGAACACATAAAAATGACGAATCAAGTTTAAGAACAGAGGAGGGGCGAGGGGGGAAGATTAGTGTCTGTGAGGTAATGACATTGGAGTGATAATTGGGGAAGCTATCTTTGTAACGGGTGAGATAATTAGCATCTTAAGACCTGTATGCAAAGTGTCAAATTTAAGCATGAATGACAGTTCTGAGGCTTCTCTGACACTTTGCGTACAGGTCTTACTCTGTTCTTAAACCTGATTCGTCATTTTTATGTGTATTCACTTTTTTTGATTGTATCACTTTGGTATATATAGTCGTGCCAATTTTCTTCCACATATTGATCTGAGGAAGTGGGTCTGGCCCACGAAAGCTCATCACGTAATAAACCATCTTGTTAGTCTTTAAAGTGCTGCATAGTCCCGTCTCTTGTTTCAGCTACATCAGAAACATTACGAAATGGACTAGTAGTTCAAGAAGTTTTATAACTCTGAAAAACGGAATGTGGTAGTAAACAAACTCCTTATAGATGATTGCACTAGCAGAAGGGATACTGACAGGTGAGGCATATTATTTGTATTACAAAAAAGAGTAGGATCACCAAGCAGAATTGGTGACTGCTGACAATCCCTAGCTTAAAATTTATGTAGCATACCCATCCAACTCAAAACTTGACATCTATCTTTCCAATTTTAAGAGTGGTCATAACATAGCAAAGAAATGCAAGACCAATACAATCCGAACTGCCCAAGTAGCTGGAGGACAAGTGTTTTAGCTGTGGCTATCCAAACAGGTAGCAGACATTCAAGGCACTAGATGGATCAACTGACTAGAATAGGTGACAAGCACTTCAGAATAACCATTAAGTCTATAAAGCAATCCAGTACTAGTAAAATAAAAATCAGTAAGAGTTAGAAAAATTTAGCTGCCGTAAAAAGTATAAACAAGATTTTTTGTTACAATGAATTCTTTGCACTATCGAGTTACCTCATAACTGCAGGGTTTTTACCATTTAAGGTGGTCTCAGAAGTCCTTCAAAGCCTTGTGGATTGAGGTGAGCAGCTTCCATTAACTGGCACATTAACATCTCCCCAAATGCCACATGACCCCAGAATTGAGATATCTGCCTTTGATTAACATTCTTTTGGAGCTTGCATTATTTTATTAATTTGCCCCACTCCTGCTAACATTATTTTAGAAACAAGCATGAGTAGTACAGTAATAAATACCAAAGTTATGGGTTCTGAAACTTCAATTACCAAGCGATTTTCCAAAAAGTAATTACAAATTATCTGCAATTGTAGAACATTCCTGCAGAAAGTTACAGCAGTTGCTCATCAGGAAAAAGGGGTCATTTTTAGCTGTCTTCACTGCAGTAGTTTTGCCCTTGGAGAAAATTAGCTAAACAGTCTCCTTTTGCTGTTCTTAATAGTTCACCCTTTCTCCAGCTGGAGATAAGGTGAAGTCAGCACCTTGTGACCAGCAGTCTCTGTGCACACTAGATAAGTGATGGGCAACATAGGCTAGCGAGTGGGCTGCATGAGTGGCCATCCATCTCAGTGGGCCATAATATTGTCAGAACCAAGATGGTCTCCCGGAATAAGGTAGATTTGCTAACTGCTTGTGTACCCAATATGTAGGAGGATGCCAATCAAACTATAGCAGCACACTGATTGGATGCAGAGGGAGCACAAAACTCTCACAAGTCAATGTTGTGTGCAATCAGCACGCACTTCACGTGGGTGTCACTTTAGTAATACCAGTAGGAAAAAAGTTATGCAGACAGAAACCAGCGGAATCTGGCAACCCCAGCATATGGGTAATGATAAACAAAATATCATGTGGATCATGCATAGAACCCTGATAGCCCACCACTGGTCTAGGTAATGAGGCAAAATAACCAAACAGTATTTTACCTCATTCTCAATGAATAAGTTCAGTATATCCTTCCCTATCTGCCACAGCAGTTGATTCTCAATGGGAAGGTCCACTGTACTAGTTTTCACTTTAGCCTTCTTGGCTTGAGGAGGTTGATCCATTTTCTTGTCTTTTGATCCAGCTTGAGATGTCTGCATTAAAAAAAAAAAAAAAAAAAACACACGCACCCACAAACACATTCAGGATGCAATAGTCACTAAGGGAACACTATTCAAGTTGCATGTGTCTCCGTTTTTTGTTACAATGTTTATTAAAATTTAATTTACTAGGAGCACACTATCAGTCTCTGCTATTTCATTTCACCTGAATGAAATTCTTAGCTGCTTTGAAATTGTGTCAGTCTATAGATTTTGCAGCTCTCTAGTTTGGCATTAACGAAATTCTGCAGCAGTTCATTTATTAAAAACAAGACATTTTTAAATACTGAATTGCATGTGAATACAAAAGCCTTGTGCTATTTTAAATTTTAATTTAGCTTTATGCTAATTTTCTGTATCAAAACCAAAACTATATGGCACAAATTGGTGAAAATTGTGGTTCTGGCAGCTGAGTAGCAGTCAGTGGGAGCATTTGGTATTAGTAATGTTGTCAGAGAGGGCTTAGCACATTTTTTGCTTAAATATGCGCCAGTTATAGTAAACATTTAATTTAAAGGTGTCAGTTTAGTTTTTGGCAAGTGCAGTCCTTTCAGATGAATGGGGCAATTCCCACATCCCAGAGCTCCCTGATTCCTCAGGGAGACAGCTCTGAATCAATTAGTATTTTTAAGGAACAGTCACAATCAGGAGAACTAGAAAAATATTTAAGCGACAATTCAGTTTACAGAGCCTAATTCTGTGCCAAAGAATGTAGAACCGGTCCCTGATTACATTACAGACCAAACATTCTACAGGCTGGATGTTCCTGGTCTCAGATGAGGGATTCTGCCAGATCAGGGGAGGTCATTTTTGGACCCTGCCACTGGACAGCCTGCCATCAGCTCCCTGCGGGTAGCCCACTGTCCTGCTGGCCCCGCAGAGATCCTTACTGCTGACCTTCCACCAGGACTCTCTGGTCCTGCAACAACCATGCCGGACCATGGATGTTGCCAAATCAGAGAATCCCAGTTAAGAGAATTTCAATCTGTAGAAGGCAAAAGTGTTCTAACCCAGTGGTCCCCAATGCAGTGCCCCATGGGCGCCCCGGCAACTGCTGGGGCATTTATGTACACCCGCCAAAATATCTGGGCTGGCCCCGCCCCCAGCACATGCGTGGTGCTGGCCCCGGGCGCGTGGGTGGCCCCTGGCCCAGGTGCACGGCACCGGCCCTGGGCTCAGGGCGTGTGGGCAGTCCCTACCCCCGGTGCGCAGCACATGTGCGGTGCCGGTCCTGGGTGCAAGGCGCGTGGGCGGTCCCTGCCCCGGGCACACGGCACATGCGCGGTGCCGGCCCTGGGCTCAGGGCACATGGGCGGCCCCCACCCCTGGGCACATGCGTGGCCTCACCCCCCCAGAAGCGTGGCATGTGAGCGGCCCCGCCAGGTTGGGGACCACTGTTCTAAGCAGGTGAGCTAAGCAGACTATAAGACATCAGTTACACTTAGTACCTCCATTTCTTCAGACTCTGGCTTGTCAGTTCGTGCTTGCTGCTGCTCTTCATTCTTTTGTTGCTCTTCCTGGTCTATTTGCATCTTCTGAAATTAGAAGAAAACTCTTAAATGTAAAACTAAGTCTCAAATACTTACTTTACTATGGCTTAGCATATAACCCATTTAACTTCTGGATTGGTCACTGTGCTTGTATACTTAAGGTCCTGCAGTGAAGATTTAACTCCACAAGAATCTAAGTTTAGTTCAAGTGACAAATTATATAATATATATTCTTTACATCTAATCTTTATTGATAAATATTTGCCATACTGAAATTTAATGGAGACAAATTGTGTGTTTGTTTTTAAAAACAATGGTTACTTACCGTACAGCAGGGGTGGGCAATAATTTTTAATGGGGGGGGACGTGCCATGCCAAGATTTTGGCAACTGGTTAAGGGCCACACTTCTGTGGAGGGTATCTGGGACAGAGGTTGGGTTCAGAAGGGAGCTTGAGGTACACAACTCAGGTACAGAAGGAGATGAGGGGTCTGGAGTTTGAGTGAAGGAGGGGGCTGTGATTTGGGGCAGGGACTTGGGGTTCAGGCTCCAGGAGGGGGGTAAAGGATACAGGAGAGAACTATGGCCTGGGGCAGGGGCAGATCTGGTGGCTTGGTGGGATGGATCCAGCCAGCTGGCAGCCTCCTGCTCACCCTTGCCCTACAGTAACTATAGTTATTCAAGATGTGTTGTACACACAAATGCCTCTGTACAGATGCACATGAGATTGGATTGTTTTGGCCAAGAGTAACTATTGAGGCCAGGTCTGTCCAACTATCTCAGTTCGTTTACGAATACAGACTACTCTAGGAGTAGGATTCTGTAGTCAAGGGGAAGAAGGGAAGGTTGTGGAATCTGTGATAAAACATCTAAGAACCAGAGTTAGTGTAGGATAAATGTTTTTTCCTCAAACAACTGTCTACACAGATTCTACTCTTGGTGACTACTAAGCAGTCCTCTAATGCTTGAGGATGGGAAACAGGAGTTCTACTTAAACTGGCAGTCATTAATGGGGTTATGCTGCATTCAGTCTGGAAGCCTCTATAAAGGAATAGCAGCTTGAAAAGGTGTGGTTTGAGCTGCATATAGCTGCTCCACAAATTTGCTACAGGATCATTCCTCAGCCTTAGGCTTCCTAAGCTATAGTGGAATGAGCTCTAATATTACAGGGAGTGTGTATCGACTACAGAGTTTTTTTGTTTTGTTTTTTCCGAAAAAAGTGACTTTTTTTTTGAAAAAAGAAAAACCCCACACCCACACACTTCTTCTGCATCTAGACTGCTGCCACATTCTTTTGAAAGTAAACCGTAAGAATGCGGTAGTTTTTTTGACAGCAGAAAACCTTATTTTACAAGGAAGAATGCCTTTTTTCGAAAGTGCTCTTTCAAAAAAAGGCATTATCTAATGCAAGCTGTGCTTTTTTGAAAGAAAGCATCCAGGCTGCTTGGGTACTCTTTCGAAAAAGCGGCTTGCATTTTCGAAAGTACTGGTTGCAGTCTAGACGCTCTTTTTCAAAAGACTCTTTTGAAAGAGGCTTGCAGTCTAGATGTAGCCTAAGAGTATCTACGTTGGCTAACTGAGCTCTCTTTATTCTTGGAGATCTCATGGTGGTTATCCTATAGTAACAAAAAATATAGCAAAAACTACAAACAGCTGGCATACTCTTGGATGATTTTGTCTTGTCTAAATAAAAACAATACTCTTTATTACATTAAGCATGTGAAGTCTACATTCTTCTGGAAGGTTAAGTGAGGTTTAAGAAAGAAAAACTAGAAATGGCTTATATGGAACAGAAAATATTTAGTGAAAACTAAGGTTGAGGTCTAAACATAATTCTGTCCTTATTCAATACTGCATATTGAGCTGAGTCCCCCCTGCCCACCTAGCTCATGCAACAGCTACCCAAGAGACAGGTGGTTAGGAAACAGGTTGCTAAGGACTCTAAGAAGGGATCCATCAATCCTGCTAACACTAGGGATATAAGCAGTCATTGAAAAGTGTAGATACTTAACCACTACAAATCCTATGCATTGCAGGCTCTGCCGTATAAAGCTTATGTATACACACTGCAGAGCTCTCAGCAATGCCTCCCTGCAAGTGGAGCCTGCAAGGGTTGCTAGCCCTCTCCCAGGGAAGCTTTGCTGCGGTAGTGAAGCTGGCTCCTCGGGAGGAGAGTCAGCAGCAACTTAGGTGGCTTCACTATGGGATGTGCAGTACTGCAGAGCTCATAGCGAAGTCGGCTTCCCGGGAGCAGAGCCGGTAGCCCCTACCAGTACCATTCCCAGGGAGTCGGTGTGAACCATAATGGAAACAGTTAAACTGTTTGGTTACATATTTACATCCCTAACTAAAACTATACTGAAGTCCAAAGAAGAAATGACTCCCAAACAAGCAGGAGACCTTTCAGAAAATCTGGATCAGAAAGCATTGTCAGATATTGTTGCTAAAAAAAGACTCTTAGAAGAGACAGAAAGTCCAGATTGTTTGCTAGGCCTGAAACAGTAAAGTACCACTTTTCTCCCTTATTACTAAATAGAACAGCTCTTTCATTTAGCTTTGTAAGTCAGAATGGTCATGGGTTTCTTGCTTTGGAGCACAACACTGAACTAGGGATGTAAATGGTTAACCAGAAAGCATCACTTAACAGGTGATATTTACTGGTTATGATAAACTGATGGGGGGTTGGAGCAGCCAATGCCCACTGCGGTGGAAGGAGAGGGGCACTCCAGCCCAGCCATGTTGGGTGGGCAGGCCACTCCAGTCCCGTAATTGGTTAAACCAGTTAACATACAGGATTTTATATTCCTATTGTGAACAGCCTCTTTAAGTGGATGTTATTCATCCAGTGCTCAGATGTTGGGGATCATGATACTGGGCTCAATGGCAGGACCTGGCAGTTGTTCTGGGAGACTAATCAATCAGAGCAGCTAAGGTTACTGGAATTAGGATTCATCAGATCCTAATACTATAACTGCCTGATCCATATACTGGTCCTTCAATCCTTTGCCTCACATTTTCTCATAACCATCAGGGTTATGAGAGGGATCAGCTGAAAGACATATGTCAGTCCCAGAGTTCAAGGAGGTGAGAAAGGCATCTGTTGGGAATCCTGAGATGGGGAAATGATTAGCCTGCCCTGTGAGTCCCTGTTGGGCTTGTACACACTGGCAAACCAGGCCTGTAGATGGCTAAAGGCACAGCCTGGCATTCTACATCAGCCACATGAGGGCTGCCAGGTGCCTGAGGAGCCTTAAGCAGGTTCTTGCTGTGGTGATGGGGACCTCTTGGATACTGCTGATGAGATCTATGGATGTGTGCAACTGGGACTTGGGCAGGTAGGCTCTCAACCCCAAAGAACTCTATCTTTTGCATCAGGACCAGTGCAGACTTGGGGGCACTCAGAATGAGCCCCAGTTTGGTGAAAGTGGCTCATGTCATTGCTACGTGTTCTAGAACTTGTTCCTGTGATTGGTCCTTGTGAGCAGTAATCCAGATAAATTACACCCATTTGTGCAGAAAGACTGCTGCTACCGCTATGCACTTTGTGATTATGTGTGTGACTGAAGAGATGAACAGGAACACGGTGAACTGATAATGTCAACTGCTGATGACAAATCTCAGGAACCTTCTGTATACTGGGTAGGTATATATTAGACTGGGGCAAAATACCCCGCCCCTTCCTGTACTCTAATCCCCGCCACAGGTCAACCTAAATCTCTGCATTCCAGTCTCCTAACCCAGGTCACAACTGCCTCCTTTACCCAAACTCCACACCTTCTCTTGCACCTCTATCCTTTACTACAAGCTCCGTTCTGTACCTCAGCCTCCATCCCAGACCCCGCAGTTCCTTGATTAATATGCAAGAGTACAGCCCTTAACACCACTTCCCAAACCCTTGGAATAGCCCCCCACATCAAAAGTTATTGCTCACCCTGATATATGCATCCTTCAAATCGAGGGGATGCCTCAGTCCCCTGGATCGGCGGGGGGGGGGGGGGGGGGGGGGGGGGGGGGAATGTTGGTGGCCAGAGAAGCCATAAGAAACTTTAACTTTCTTATGAATGCATTAAGCTTTCAAAGGTTTAGAATGGGCCTGATCTCACACTTGGCCTTGGAGATAAGTAACAGGAGTAGACACCCCTACCCCATAACTCCTGGTGATCCTACTTTATCTCCCACAATATGAGGAGCTATTGCCCAATAGGAACAGGGAAGGTGGGGGTTGGAAGGCTGGGAAGGCAGAGAACTGGATAGACTATCCCATTTTCCTCTTGCTCAGAATCCAGTAATCTATGGTCATCTGGGCCCAAGCATGGTTGAAGTCAGATAGACTGTTCCCAAATGGGGGGTGGGGGAGGTGCAAAGATTTGGGATTTGAGCTGGTGCTCCATTCCCAGGCACACCTTCAGAAGTTTGCATTGGGGCTGAAGGGCTGTTTCTAATGGCACTGACCCTGGCCAGTGAGACTAACTGCAAGGACTGCCTCCTCTGTTTGTACCCTTCCTACTACTATACACCAGGCATGGGGAACCAAGGTAAAAAATGTGTAGGGGCTATGGCTTAAAGGGTTTCCTCTGAGGCATTGGTGTGTGAATGCTGAGCAAATGAGTAATTTGAGAGTCCTTTAGAATTTTTAGTCAGGTGTCTGTCTTTTCAGAAAACTTTCATGCACGGAAGATTTGGATTTCTTAAGGAGGTGCAAGCCACACATCTACCCTTTTCCAAGAGGACAGCAAACTCCTGTCAAGACTCAGCTGGGAGGAACTCCTGGAATTTGGACAGCATGTTCCAAGAGTTATATGCATACCAGTTTAGCACTGTCTGGTTTGATATGCAGATCTGAAGCGCACTGAGTAAACCTTTCAAAGAGGTCTAAGCTTCCTCACCTTGTTCTTTGGGGATGCTCCTGATTTCCTTATGGTTGGCAACATCAACCACAAGGAACCCACAGCTGGGTATGAGTAAACAAAAATGTTTCCCCCCCCTATTGTGGGACAAAGAGCCTCTCAATGTCTTTTTTTTAATTGAGGCCAGGGTTTGCCAGAGCACCTTCATGCTGG